>NC_138978.1:23428079-23949621 GCF_964341445.2 Mesoplodon mirus | reverse complement strand
GAACCCGTGTCCCCTGCATCGTCAGGCGGACTCTCAACCACTGCGCCACCAGGGAAGCCCTAACTGTGAGATTTTATGAGTCACTGTAAGGTGAAATTTAGCCCATCCAGCAAGGTGGCTTAGTATGAGCTTTGGGGCCAAATTAGACCTGGGCTCAAAACCTGGCTCAGCCACCTCCTTCACTGCTGGAGACCTGTGGGCAAGCTTCCTCTCTTAGCTTCAGTTTCCTTGTTATAAGATGGAAATGATCATACCTACCTCATGAGATTGCTTTGAGTATTACGGGTGATGTATATATTGTGCCCCGTAAAAAGCAGGAACTCAATCATGCTTACTATCATAGCCATTAAATGAATGGCCAAATCAAGGATCAAATCCATGTGTTAACAAAAGTACCAAATGTTTGGATGCATAACATTTGGGGGAAATCAGATTTTTCTCTGAGGGTGCCTGTCTCAGAAATAATCATGAAAAACACAAAACGTAAGCGGGTGAAAAGCAGGAAACAACTAGAGACTTCAATGCCTGTGCCAACAACTGAGAATTGGTGTCTCTGACTCAGACAGGGTGTGTAAAATCATCTAAACAGTCCCTGACTGGGAACAGGAATATTCTCTAAGACCTTGACAAGTCCCATTAGTTCTCTGCATGTGCAGCCCAGGCGATGGGGAACACACTACCTTCTGAGACTGTCCATAGGAAACTCCTCAAATTCCTAAGGTGTTTTCTGCTGTTTGCCAGCTGGTAAATGTAACTTTCTAACAACTACATCTTCTAATTGAGACCAGACCCCAATATTATAGGAACCTTTATGACCACATGGCTGGCTGAGGGGGAAAGTGATAACCAGACAGGTCTGTGGAACATGTGAGTAGATCTTGGGCATCTTGGAAGCAGAGAGGTGGGACATCACCCTGTTAAGAGTGAGTTTCAGGGACTTCCCTGGTAGTCCGTCCAGTGGGTAAGACTCCGTGCTCCCAATGCAGGGGGCCCAGATTTGATCCTTGGTCGGGGAACTATATCCTGCATGCATGCACAACTGAGTCTGCATGCCACAACTAAAGATCCCGCATGCTGCAACTAAGACCTGGCACAGCCAAAATAAATAGATTAAATAAACTAAAAAAAAAAAAAAGTGTGAGTTTCAGAACCACACAAACCTTGATTTGAGTTCTGCTCTGCCACTTAGCTGTGTCCTTGGGCAAATCACTTAACCTCTTAGCCTCAACTTTCTCATGTGTGGAATGGAATTAATCATATCTCTGCAATTCCTGGTGATCCAGTGGTTAGGACTCTGCTCTTCCACTGAAGGGGGCACGGGTTCGATCCCTGGTCGGGGAACTAAGATCCTGCAAGCCACACGGTGAGCCAAAAAAAAAGCATATCTCCTTCACATGAGGATCAAATGAAATAAAGTCTGCAAAACACCTGGCATCCAGCGTCTCCACATAGTATTTGTTTAATAGACTGGAACGGGGACTTCCTGGTGGCACAGTGGTTAAGAATCCACCTGCCAATGCAGGGGACACGGATTCGAGCCCTGGTCCGGGAAGATTCCACATGCCGCGGAGCAACTAAGCCCGTGCGCCACAATTACTGAGCCTGTGCTCTAGAGCCCGCGAGGCACAACTACTGAGCCCGTGTGCCACAACTACTGAAGCCTGCACACCTAGAGCCCATGCCCTGCAACAAGAAGAGCCACCGCAATGAGAAGCCTGTGCACCTCAATGAAGAGCCACCCCCGCTCCCCACAACTAGAAAAAGCCCACACGCAGCAATGAAGACCCAACGCAGCCAAAAATTAATTAATTTAAAAATATATATATTAAAAAAAATAGACTGGAGCAGATATTTCATGGGAAGGGGCATCCTACAGGGTGGGAGCTCAGGCATTCTTATTCGAGTGTTAAAGGGAAAAGTGACTCTGGAACTTGGGGACATCTGGACTGACAATTTGTTTCCCCAAGCCGGGTAATTTCTATTAGTGGGTTTTGCCCAAAGAGTCAGCGCTCAGGAAAGTTGCTGGCTGAGATGTTGGTGGCTTGGAACTGTGTTTCTGGAGTCCACTGAGTTCCTGGGGGGCCGTCCTGACCTTATGAAAGTTAGAACAAGCTTAACTGTACAAGCCACACTTTTTACCTTCCAAAACATGTTCAGACTCACTTGCTCATTTGATCTTCAGGTTATGCTGTGACATGAGCACAGATTATGATCCTCATTTAGCAAGTGAGAAAACTGAGGCTCAGATAAGGGAAGTAATATTTGAGTTTTGGGGTTTAGCTGCTGAGAAAGCAGTTGTGGACTCCCACTCTACCCATCACCATTTCCTAGTTCTTGAATCTTCCCTCTGGTGCCTGGGGCAAGACACTGCTTGGTGTCTCAGAGCATCAGCTTCCTTTCCTCCTCCCTAGATGCCTTTCCAAGCTCCTGCAACTCTGTGGGTGAAGTTTCTATACTTCCTCCAGCCCTACCAAGTCCACTGTTCCTGCATTCTTTCTTGCTCACCCATTCAACAAACACTAGCTGAGGACCAATATATTGTGTGCCAGGCCTGGTGCTAGGTGCTTGGGATACAGAAATGAACAAAACACAGCCCATACCTTCGAGTTCATAGACTGGGTAGGGAGAAAACACATCATCAGCTAATTCCAAAGCTGTGTGATATACAAAGAGATATACAAAGAGAGCGTCTTTTTTTTTTTTTTTTTTTGCAATACGCGGGCCTCTCACCGTTGTAGCCTCTCCCGTCGCGGAGCACAGGCTCCGGAAGCACAGGCCCAGCGGCCATAGCTCATGGGCCCAGCCGCTCCGCGGCATGCGGGATCTTCCCGGACCGGGGCACGAACCCTTGTCCCCTGCATCGGCAGGCAGACTCCCAACCACTGTGCCACCAGGGAACCCCAAGAGAGTGTCTTTGATATACAAAGCTGTGTGATATACAAAGAGAGCGTCTGGGGATCCCAAAGGAGGACTGCCAAACCCTGTCTGGGATGTCCTTGTTGGCTTCCTGGAGGTGTCATTTGAATTTTCCTAAAGGATGAGTAGAAGTTAGCCAGGCAGCATCCAGAGGAGGCAGGAACGTGTTCAGGTCTGGTGAGCAGTATGGGGATAAGTTATGAGAGCTGATGCTGGAGCTCAGCAGGGACCAGATCACACAGGACACTGGCTGTCAGGCTAGGATGTCTGGGCTCTCTCTGTGGGCAGAGAGGAGCCACTCCAGGACAGATGCTGGGTCAGATTTGTGATTATATTGGAGTCTGCTGCGGACACAAAAGACTGAAGGGGGGACTTCCCTGGTGGCGCAGTGATTAAGCATCCACCTGCCAATGCAGGGGACATGGGTTCAATCCCTGGTCCAGGAAGATCCCACATGCCGCGGAGCAACTAAGCCCATGCGCCACAACTACTGAGCCTGTGCACCTAGAGCCCATGCTCTGCAACAAGAGAAGCCACCGCAATGAGAAGCCCGCGCACTGCAACGAAGAGTAGCCCCTGCTCGCCGCAACTAGAGAAAGCCCACGCGCAGCAACCCAACGCAGCCAAAGGGAATTAGTAGCCTGTGGCAAAGGACAAAAAAATGCGGTAAACAATGGAGAGGATGGGATGGATCCCAAAAATATTTAGGGAACGATATTGATGGGACCAGGAGGAAGACTGGATGTAGGAAGTGGGGGAAGGGGGGGAAGGGGTCAGGGATGATGCTCAGGATTCCAGCTGCGATGATGGGGTCCAGGGTGGACAACCTAGGGTGGTGGGTGGGACAGGAAGTGTTGGTTTCACTGCACAGAGAAGTGCAGGAACACACGCAGGTCAGGGACTCAGTACTGTGTCAGTGGTGTTCACCAGAGCTCCAGGGCAGCCTTCCCTGCTCCTGTGGCGAGGCCGCTAGCTCAGAACCTGCAAGCCGAGGCCAGCTCAGAAACTGAGCTGCTAGCGTCACAGTCTCCTTCCATCCTAACAGGACGTACCTCTCGGGCACTTACATTCTGATCTATAAAGTGAGGAGGTTGAGAAATAACAGAAGCAAAAGACCCTGGTTCATAAAGCTTTGAATCTGGCCAGACTGGCAGGTCCCCACTCACTGACTGTTATCTCACAGTTTCTTTTGCTGGTTCTCCCTCCTCCAGGTCACCTCTAAATGCTGGTATGTGCTGGGGCTCAATCAGTCTCCTCCTCTGCTCTCAGCCCCTACAATAGCGCTTCTCAAACTTTAACGTACGCACAAATCACATGCAGATCTCATTAAAATGTAGATTCTGACTGAGCAGGTCTGGGGATGGGCCTGAGATTCCACTCTTCTAACAAGCTCCCAGGTGATGCAGATGCTGCTGGTCCATGGACCACACTTTGAAAGTCCAGCTTCCTGGCTCTACAAACTTTCTCCAAACTAATGACTCCCAAATTTATACTTCCAATCCAGACCTCTCTCCAGAACTCCGACTTCTAATTACAACTCTTGGTTGACAACTCCATTTGGATATTTTAAATCATCTCCCAGAGTTCTCAAACCTGCTCCTCTCCAACTTCTCCTTCAGTACTCAACTGCTCAAGTCAAAAACCTACAGGAGGGCTTCCCTGGTGGCGCAGTGGTTGAGAGTCCCCTGCTGATGCAGGGGACGCGGGTTCGTGCCCCGGTCCGGGAGGATCCCACATGCCACGGAGCGGCTGGGCCCGTGAGCCATGGCCGCTGAGCCTGCGTGTCCGGAGCCTGTGCTCCGCAACGGGAGAGGCCACAACGCTGAAAGGCCCGCGTACCGCAAAAAAAACAAACCTACAAGATATCTGTGCGTCTCCTTTTTCTCTTAGCCTCTACATCCAAACTGACAGCAAGCAAGTGCGGTCTACTTTACCTCCAAAGCATATCCGGACCCTGTCTACTCCCTCCCCATCTCCACTCCCACCACCCTAGTCCAGGCGACCTCCTCTCGTGTGAGCTACTGCAGAAGCCACTGACCTGGCCGCCCTGCTTCTTGCCTGCCCTCTCCTCGCATCATTTCTCTACACATTAGTTAGAGTGGTCTTTTTAAAATATAAATCAAATCATGTCACTCTCCTGCTTAATTAAATTCTTTTAGGAGCTAGCATCTCATCTAGAATTAAATCCTAACTCCTTACTCTGGCCTACAAAGCCCAGCATGCCTGGCCCTGGCCCTGACACCACAGCCTTGTCAGCTTCTCTCCAGTCCCTGAGCATGGCCAGCCTGTTTCCTCCTTGGAGCCTTTGTCCCGACTCTGCCCTCTGCTTCCTGGTCCTGGCTGGGCCCTTCTCATCATTCAGATCTCAGCTTGTGGGTCACCTCCCCTGAGAGGCCTTCCCTGATCACCCCATCTCTCACCCCAATTTAACTCTGCATGTCTCATCAGTAGCTGACCTTTGTTTACTTGTCTGTTTCCCCACTGGAAGTAAGACCCAGGAAAACAATGACCTTGTTTTCTACTTGGTTCACCAGCATCTGGAACAGGGAACTCAGAAAAAAAATTATTGTGTTAGGAAATGTCATTCCCCCTCTGAGCCTCAGTTTCCCCATCTATTAAACAGGGATAATAATATAATAGCATCTTCCTCACAGGGTTGTTAAGACTAAATGAGAAATACATGTAAGGCCCAGGCACGGTGCCTGGCAGGTCACTAGTGGCTAGTAATCCCATTACTATGATCAATACCATATTGGAATCCCTGACAGGAATGTGTGGGCAGAGCCAGCGGGACTCCCACACGCTCCGCAACTGAGCTCCAAGCAGCTGGGCTAATTGGCCCTGGCCCACTACTTGTCACTGCCAAAGTCCTCAACACCCAATAGCAGAGGGGGGGCAAATCCAGGGATGACAAGTGGAGACAAGCGAGCTTCAACTCAACTGTAAGTTTATTAGAAAGGCCGTGGACAGATGAACCCTGAGTTACCAGCTGAGGAAGAAATGAAAAAAGCCCCTGCCCCTCTTGGCCTGCCCCACAGGCCTCCTGTGAACTCTGTCCTGTGGCAGACTCCAACAGAAGTCAGCCAAAAAGTGCTTTCCAGATGCTCCTTCAGGGGCTGCCCAACCTGACTGCAGAGGACCCAGTGGTACGGCCAATGTGGATGCTGGTGTCTGGAGCTGGGAGCCACGGGGCCTTGGTCCTCTCCTCTAGTAGAAAGTGGTTCCAGAACCCCCAACAGAACAGAACAGAAAAGGAGCCGATGGGGATAGAGCAAGTTCTGCTAAACAGCCAAGGGCTCTGGAAGGTGACACCGGACTGCCTTGGAGGTGGGTGCAGATGGCTACAGATGGCCAATTGTAGGGGTCCCCCCCAGGGGGACCCTAAAGCTGCTCTAAGGAGTCTCAGCTACAGACAGCCCTAGTGTGACTCAGTGCCCCTCCTGGGGCTGCACTGGCTACTTCTGCTCCCAGAAAGGCAAATGGATCTTGTAAAAATCCATGGTGGTTGGTGCCATTTTTTCCTTAAAAAAAGACAAGAGTTTGTACAGTGAATCGATTTCAACCAGCAGAGCCTGAGCCGAGAAGAGTGCGTCCTAGGGGAGGAGAAGGCACTTCTCACGCCCTCCCCGGGGTGATCTGGGCCCCCTCGGGGCTCCGCTCCCTCTGGCCCTGTGACTCAGGCCCGCTCCCTCTGGGAAGTACACTGCCTCCGTCGAGCTAGCACTGCCCTGCAGCCCGGATGCTCTGGCACCTCACAGGGTGGTGGATGGCAGCTTCCTCACCCGCCGCTGGGCCAGGATAGACGACTCGATGGGCTTCAGCTGAGGGGTGGGCTTGGAGCTGTTGAGCGCAGAGTATGTAGCTGCCATGGCTCCCTGGGAGAGGAGGTGGGAGTCAGTTCCCGAGGGTCGGAGGCGCATGTGCTCCAGGGCCAGGCCAGCCCCTCCCAGTGTTCCACAGCCCCCACAGGCCCCTGTTAATCCCGCCTTGGTGGTTCTTCATGGTCATCAGTCCTGCCTCATCCATCAGACTGGAGGCTTCAGAGCTTAGGGGCTGGGCCCCCTAGAGGACCAGGGGGGGCATGAGTGCACTATAGACACCCCTGCATGTCAGACTGGGGCTCCCTGGGAAGAGACACACATGGCATCTCCTGGCTCTGCCGCCCCAAGTCCCTGCCCATGGAACCTTGGCCTGGCAGCCTGGGTGGCTGTACCTTCACAATCTGCAGGTCCTGGTGGGATAGCTGGCTCTGGGGGAGCTTGTCTTTCTGGGTGATCCACGGGTGCTGCAGGACCTGCTTAGCTGTGAGGCGCTGGTGCGGGTCCACATGCAGCATCTTGGATACCAGGTCCTGGGGGAACAGCAGGAAGGGGTTGGTGGGAAGGGCTAGCAGGGGCGCAACACAGCTGCGCCTGTAAGGCAGCCATCTCCTGCCATCTCCTGCCTGGACCCTTGCAGTGGCCCCTTCGATCCACTCCCCACACCACTCCACGGCCTCCCCGAGCACATGCCCTTCTTCAGGACTTCTTCCTGGAAGGCCGTTTCCTTTCTCTTTCACTTTCTAGAAGCCATGCAGGAAGGTGGGAAGAACCTAAGGCTGGGGTTGGGCAGGTTCAAAACCTGACTCCCCTGCTCATCAACTGCATCTCCTGGGCAAGTTACTTTAATTCTCTGAGCCTCAGTTTCGCCTCTGAGAAACGGGATAACAAAAATACCTGACTCATAAGGTTAATGCAAGGTGGCACTGTTCATTAAGGGCTCAACCTCTGTCTGACACCGAGGTTCCCATGACTGGAACCCATTGCTAACAGTGAAAGCTCAAACGTCCCCTCCTCTGAGAAGGCCTCTCTGCCCGGTGGCCCGGGGCTCTGCTCATGTCTCCACTGCCTGTACCCCTGACCAGGAGGACCTGCCTCTCCGCACCTGGCATCTCTGTTCCTTGTGTGCAAGCCTGTCTCTCACCTCACACTAAGTTTCTCCACGGCAGGGGCTGTGATGATGCAGCCCTCTGTTCCCCTAGAGGGCCCAGAACACGGGAAGGGCCAGTAAATGATCACCAAGTTGTTTCCAAACAAGGTGTTGGGGGGCAGTCTGCCTGGGAATCTTCCACTTGGAGAAATGAGGCTACAGGTCACCTGTTCGTGAAATGCTGAAAAGCCCTGGGATGGGGCCTTGCCTCCCCACCCCTAAATGAGCAGGGTCCAGGCCTTACAGACTCACCTTGGCTGTGTCTGAAACCGTGTTCCAATTTCCCCCGCTGAGGGTGAACTTCCCACTGCCGATCCGGGTCAGGATTTCCTCTGGGGTGTCACTGGGTCCATTGGCAAATGGAGTGTATCTGGGGAAAAGTCCACCCAGTCTGGGTATAGCCTCTGGCCTCCATCCTGGGGCCAGGGGTGGGGAGGGGTGGGGGACTGTGTCTCCCCCTTCAGACGGGGTGCTCCCAAGGGTGGCACTTCCTCCTCAAGGTGGAGCTCCCACAGGCAGGGCCATGTCCCTGTCTTCAGGCCTTCCTGAGGCAGGGCTGAGTCTCTCCCATCAGACAAGCACCACCCCAGCTACACCAGGGCTGGAGGAAGGGGCGGGGGGCCGAGGCGGGCAGGCCAGTGGGGAACTCACCCCGCCAGCATGGTGTACAGCAGGATGCCCAGGCTCCAGATGTCGCAGCCCTCATCATAGCCCTGGCGCTTCAGTACCTGGCAGGAAGGCAGGCAGGGGAGGGTGGTCAGTCTGAGGGGCAGTGGCGAGTGGCCCCATATGCTTGCCTGCTCCTCCCCGAAGGGCAGGACAAGGGTCCCAGGCCTGGGCTGATCCTCCCTTGGTACCTGGGCCAAGGCCACAGAGACGGGTTCTGGACGGCGTGGGGCCTCTGGAAGGGACACAAGGCTCCCCGTGCCAGGTCCCCTCGCTCTTGCAGCTGAGGAGGCCAGGCCACTCACCTCAGGCGCCACGAAGTTGGCGGTGTAGCAAGGTGTCATGAGGAGGCCGTTCTCAGCCCGCAGCTGCTTGGCAAAGCCAAAGTCGCAGATGCGCAGGCACTCAGGGTTCCCAGACTCGTCCACATACAGGATGTTGCTGGGCTTGAGGTCCCTGTGCACAACCTGGGGGCAGAGGGCCCGGGTCAGTTCTCCATGTGGGCAGGCTGCCGGTGGCCCAGGTCAACTGCCAGGGATGGGAGAGGTAGAAGATGGGCCCGGTGGGGGGCAGAATCTGAGAGGGGAAGGGGCTACACAGGGGCCTTAGTGCTGCTGGTATTGCCGACTTGAAACTTCTAGGTCAGTGTCTGTGAGGCAGCTCTAACTTCACTGTCCACACGGAACTCCTCAAATCTGCCGTCACAACCTTACCGAATGGCAACTCCATCCTTCCCATTGCTTGGGTTGAAATCTTAAGAGCCATTCTCAATTCCCCTTTTTTTCTCGTATTCCTCAATCAATCCCTTAGCAAACTTTGCTGGCTCTACCATTAAAATACATCCAGAGCCCAAGCACTTCTCAGCCCCTCTCCTGGCAGCACGCTGATCCCAGCCACGATCATCCCTCCCTTGGGTTACGGCAACGACCTCCTAACTGGTCTTCCTGCTTCTGACCTCACCCCCTACAGCCTGTTCTAAACAGAGCAGCCAGAGCGATCCTATTAAATGTAAGCCAGATCATGTCCTCTCCAAGGGTTCCGCTCTCAAGAGGAAAAGTCTTTACGATGGCCTGATGGCCCCACCTCATCTCTCCCCTGCCCCCTACCCACATCCCTTGTGCTCTCTGGTCCTCTAGCACTCTCCTCCTTGCTCAGTTGGCTTTGGCCACATCAGCCTCTTTGCTCTTCCTTCAACATGCCAAGCACACTCCTGCCTCAAGGCCTTTGCACTTGCTTTCCCTCTTTCTGGAATACTCTTCCCTTAAGCATCTGCCTGGCTCATTCTCAGTTACTTCAGGTTTCAGCTCAAATGTCACCTTATCAGTGAGGCCTTCCCTAGACCATTCCATATAAAATAGCAATCACGGACCAGTACTCCTTAGTCTCCTCATCCTGCTTTATCTTTTTTTTTTTTTTCGGTACGCGGGCCTCTCACTGTTGTGGCCTCTCCCGATGCGGAGCACAGGCTCTGGACGTGCAGGCTCAGCGGCCATGGCTCATGGGCCCAGCTGCTCCGCGGCATGTGGGATCTTCCTGGACCGGGGCACGAACCTGTGTCCCCTGCATTGGCAGGCGGACTCTCAACCACTGCGCCACCAGGGAAGCCCACCCTGCTTTATCTTTATCCATAGCATTTACCACCATTGGATATTTACTTAATTGTCTTCTGAACCCACCCACTGGAATGTAAGCTCCACGGGTGTTTTGCTCACTGCTGCATCCCAGCATTTAGAATAGTTCCCAGCACAAAGTAGGTATTCAATAAATAACTGCTGAATGAATGGATGAATGACACTTAACTAGTGAGGCCTTAAGCAAATGACTTTCCTCTGGCCCCATTTACTCATCTGTAACCTGAGGGGGCTGAACCACTCCACTTACTTGTCATCCACCCCCTCTCCCTTGGCATGGTTCTATTCATAGTCATTCCTCTAACTATCGCCTAATTATCGACAACTCTCAGATCTCTGACACTAACCCAGAGCTTTCCTGAGTCCACGCTCATATAGCTGCTTACCAGATGGCAACCACTGAATGTCCCATAGACCTTCAAACCCAATACATCCCAGACTAAACTCATTCTCACCCTCCTTCTCCTCCTCCCATGAGCTCCTGGTACTTCCTTGAGCACGGTCAAAGACCTTCAATGGCTCTCTACGACCTGCAAGATAAAGCCTGAAGTCCCCATCCTGGTGTGGAAGGCTCAGCTGTCCGTTCCAGCCTTTGTCCACCACATCCCTCAAGCACCCTGAGCTCAGGCCAGTGGGGGTTCCTTCAGCCATAAATAGCCGTATCTCTCTGTGGAACACTGGCTCACCCCCAGCACCCAGCACAGGGACTCGCACAGAGCAAGTGCTACGTGAACGCTGTGCAATGAATGAATGAATGACACCTCTGAAACACACAGAGACCTTGCAGGTTAGATCAGCTGAGTCTCGCAGGTTAGTTGGCTTTATGAGATGGTCCTTGCATATTCCCCGTAGAGCCAGGCCAACAGGCTCAAGGGGCAGCTGCTGCGCACTCCAGCTGACAGTCATCATACAGCAACTCGGGCCCAGGTTTCAAAAGCAGCCAAATTACCAAACAAGAAAACACCCGCACTGTGGAGGCCAAATGCAGCCACTGAGTCAACAGGCTGTGGCTCTGGCAGAGTTGTGATTTCAGTCAGGAGGCAGATGGGCCAGAGTGTGAATCCTGGCTTTACCAGCAGTAGCTGTGTGATCTTGATGTGTCACTCAACCTCTTTAGTCCTTGGTTTTCTCACCTGTAAAATGGGGCTGATAAGAGTGCTTGGCCCCCCAGGGTTACAGGAAGGAGCATATGAGTTATGTACCAGAAATATTTAGCACAGGGCTTGGAAAATGGCAGCTGCCGTCACAGTAACACCAGCACTCCCTGGGGTTGAACCCCCCATCGTGCTGGACATTAAGATACAGTGAGTGCTTGTAAGGAGCCCTTAGGGCTTCCCTGGTGGCGCAGTGGTTAAGAATCCACCTGCCAATGCAGGGGACACGGGTTCGAGCCCTGATCCTGGAAGATCCCACATGCCGCGGAGCAACTAAGCCCGTGCGCCACAACTACTGAGCCTGCGCTCTAGAGCCCGCGAGCCACAACTACTGAAGCCCACGCACCTAGAGCCTGTGCTCTGCAACAAGAGAAGCCACCACAATGAGAAGCCTGCGCCCCGCAACAAACAGTATCCCCCGCTCACTGCAACTAGAGAAAGCCTGCATGCAGCAGCGAAGACCCAATGCGGCCAAAAATTAAATAAATGAATAAATGTATTAAAAAAAAAAAAAAAAAAGAAGCCCTGAAAAATTAGACGACAAGAAGGGTAGGAAAATGAAGGGACAGATGCTGTCCAAAGCAGCATCCGATCACACACAAGTCAGGGGCACAGACTCTGGGGCCAGTTTAGCGATGAGGCTTTTACTTAAGCTCCCAGAACCTCAGCTCCCTCACTTATAAAATGGGCAGAATAATACTAATACCCTCTTCATAGGTTCGTTGGAACAGTTAAATGAGTTGATGTGCAAAGTGCTTAGGATCTGTCTGGCCTGTGGAAAGTGCTATGTGGAGCAGCGGCATCTCTGTCATCACCAGCACCATCGGAGGATGTGCATTAGGGCGCCTGTGACCAGCCACACACACACAAAAGGGTGAAGTTCTTCTACATAAATCATCTGGCTAAACAGAGAAGTCAAAGTGTGAAGCCCTGCTGAGTTCTCAGACAAGCTGTCCCCGGCATGCTGGGGCCCTTACAGAAACGATATGAGGGAAGCAAGAGACCTGAAAGGGCCCACGTATTAAACAAAGAACTCTTGCAAAATAGATGAAAAAGGCAGACAACCCAATTTCTTCAAACGGACAAAAGACCTGAACAGACATTCCATAAAAGAGGCTGTCCAAATGGCAATAAACCCACGAAGAGGTGCTCAACTTCATCAGTCATCAGGAAAATGTAAATTAAAACCACTATGAGATACCATTCCTCATCTCCTAGAATGGCTGTGATTAAAAAGATGGAAAATACCAAGTGCTGGAGAGTACCAGAACTCTCACACGCTTCTGGGAGGAGTGTAAGTAGGTAAAACAACTTTGAAAAACTGGCAACATCTACTAAAGATGAATATACACTGCACTATGACCCAGCAATTCCACCGTTAGGTTTACACCCAGCGTTAAAATAGGCAAGTGTTCACGAAAGACAAGTGTTAAGAATGTCACGGTGGCATTATTTGTCACAGTCAGAAAACTGGTAACAACTCCATGTCCATTAATGGTAGAAAGGACAGTTAAACTGTGGTCTATTCATACAGTAGAAACCACACGGCAACGAGAAGGAGTGAACTGCAGTCACACGACATCGCAGATGAATCTCAGAGAGTGCTGAGTGGCAGAAGTGAGATATGAAAGAGTACGTTTATATAAAATTAGAAGTTCACGGGCTTCCCTGGTGGCGCAGTGGTTGAGGGTCCGCCTGCCGATGCAGGGGACACGGGTTCGTGCCCCGGTCCGGGAGGATCCCACGTGCCGCGGAGCGGCTGGGCCTGTGCGTCCGGAGCCTGTGCTCCGCAATGGGAGAGGCCACGACAGTGAGAGGCCCACATACCGCAAAAAAAAAAAAAAAAAAAATTAGAAGTTCACTGAGAATGGTTATCCTTGGGGAGGGTGCAGGGACTGGAAGGGGCTCAAGGGGGTTGGGGGGAACTGGAAATCCTTCAGTTCTTGATCTGGGTGCTTGGTTACATGGGTGTATTCACTTTTTTAAGATTTATTGAATTATACATGATGATTTGTTTATGTGATATTTCAATAGAAAGGTAACATTAAAACAAACGGGAGGTCCCAGTGGACCCTGCTCCTGGTCAGCCCCTTCCCATTCCTCGGCTGTCATGAGATTCCCAGCTTCTAGACCACAGATGCTGCCAAAGTATAATCAGCCCCGAGAATCTCCCTCCAAATACCTCCAAGAGAGCTTCCCATTTCCTCATCATCTACCCCTGGTATTTGGAAAGGGCCAGAAACTTTAGAAGCCCATAGATTCCAAAATCCCACAGATTTTCTTTGGGCAAGAAACAATATTCTCCCATGACACCGCACCGAGCAGCTGTCTGTACTGGAGCTCACCAGCCCTCACGGAGGGTCTCACTACTTTTGGAGGCAGCTCCCACTCTATAAAGCCCTTCCCTGCTCTGAGTTGAGGGGGCCCACTGGGAACGCACTGCTTCAGCTCTGTCTTCTAAACCTTCTTTGGGTAACATTGGCTAGTACTCACGTGAGAACAAAACAGGAAAAGGAAGCACATTTATTGTCTGACCTGACATGTTTCCATATCAGTTTGTTTGCACTGGCCATTTCAAAAACCTAAACCACTTCAAACACGACCATTAACAGTACATGTGGTAAACAAACTGAAGCTCTGGTTATGAGGTAAAGATCTTTTTCACAAAACTTTTACTTTATTTTTACAAACCCTAATGGACTGATTCAGGCCAAGGTCCTGAAAGGCTGAAACCATTGCATGAAGGGTTGGTGAGGACCTTTATGATACACCTCAGGCCCATCCACTGCCCGCCACCCATTCACGCATCCCCAGACTGTGACCACCGACACGACTGATGACTAACGGGGGCAACGAGATGTTGGCTCAGGGACATGATGCTTTGTGAAGTACACTGTGCCTCCCATGGAGTGTTATTGACTCCTTGATCCCAAAAAGAAGTTGAAGCTAAACCTAATTAAGACTTTGGAGCACCTTGCAGTTTACAGGAAGTATAGGCAATAGAGAAACAATTAAAATGATGCCATGAGGAAGCAAACAGACACATTCAGAATGTGGGACAGGGAATTCCCTGGTGGTCCAGTAGTTAGGACTCCATGCTCTCACTGTCAAGGGCCCAGTTTCGATCCCTTGTCAGGAAACTGAGATCCCGCATGCCATGCAGCACAGCCAAAAATAAAAACCAAAAAAGATTTGGTGAATCTTGGGACTTCCCTTGCAGTCCAGTGGTTAAGACTCCGCGCTTCCACTGCAGGGGGCGCAGGTTCAATCCCTGGTCAGGGAACTAAGATCCCCCATGCCCTGTGGCTCGGCCAAAAAAAACCCAAAAAAGATTTGGTGAATCTTAAAGGGAAATGTTTTTCCTTGTACTGTTCTCTTCTTTTTTTAAAAACTTTTTATTTCATATTGGCGTAAAGTTGATTAACAATGTGTTAGCTTCAGGTGTTCAGCAAAGTGATTCAGTTATACATATACATGTATCTATTCTTTTTCAAATTCTTTTCCCATTTAGGTTTTTACATTATATTGAGCAGAGTTCCCTGTGCTATACAGTAGGTCCTTGTTGGGTATCCATTTTCAATATAGTGGTGTGTCCATCCCTTGTACTATTCTTTTAACTTTTATATAGGTTTGAACTTTTTCCTCAATAAAAAGTGGGGAAAAATACTCCAGCAACAACAAAAAAGAAAGTAAGAAATTGAAAGAGGGAGAAGGAGGGAGAAGGAGAGGGAAGGAAGAAAAGAGGGAGGGAGTGGGGTAAAAATCTTGACAATTCTTGAATCTGGTTACGGGGGGTTCATTATTCTCTTCTTGTACTTCTTGTATATGTTTGGAATTTTTCATACTAAAAAGTTAATGTTAAAAAAAAAAAAAGGCATAGCAATGATCTGGTCCTATTTCCCCGTAATGTTTCTGTGGCCTTTTCCAGGGGCCTGCACTGGACCATGGTGCTTCCCCGGCACAGCACCTCACTTCATGCCTCATCCAACCTGTGAAGGGGCAGCTCTTACTGTCATGAGTTTGCAGATGAGGAAATGGCTCAGAGAGGTGGGAGGCTTTCCCAACCTAACACGCAGAACTGGACACAGCCAGTCTCATTCCAGAGCCTGCGTCCTTAACCCCCATACTGCCTGACCAGAAGCACCCTAAAACATCATCTCGTCCAGAGAGAAACTCACGCCGACTCTGTTTTCAGCTTTGATACCCTATAAGGACTTTTTCTAGCTCCACCTTGTGCAATGATAAGGACAAGTCCTACGGTTCGGACACACACTCTTCTGTAGCACCTGCTGTGTTTCCAGCAGCGTTTCCTCTTGCATCCACTTCCTCTGTCCTAATAGCCGAACCCATGGCCGGCTTCACCACCCTGAAGGCTTGCAGCTTCCACAGTGATCCTGCTCGTTCCTAACTTAGAGCCTCACTCCCCATCTGTAGCCCTCCACCCAAATTCCTCAGTCAGACATTCTGGCTCCATTCTTCCTGGACTGTGTGACCTTGGGCAAGTGAGCTCACATCTCTGAGCCTCAGCCTTCTTACCTGGAAAGTGAGGCCAATAACAGCACCTACTTAACAGGGTTGTTGTGAAAATCAACTGAGATAATGTAAGGAAAGAAGTCAACATGACGCCTGCCTAGGTCCTGAATAAATGTTCCTTTTCACAGTTTGGCCTCATCTCTCCCTCCCTCCCTTCCTTATGTCCATCCACTCGCTCCCTCACCCATCCCAAGTCTCCCCTCTGTCTGGCTGGTTGAAGACTGCCTGGGCCAGTCACAGTTCATACACTCTGTTTATGGTATGACCCTTGGCTGCCCCCCACGCCCACTTGGTGCCCCCTACCCAAGACTTACCCCCTGGGAGTGCAGATACTCTACGGTCTTGCCGATGGTGTGCAGGACGAAGCTGGCCTCACGTTCCGAGAAGAATTTCTGCCGTAGGATCTTATCCAGCAGCTCCCCTCCCCGCATCAGCTCTGTCACCAGGTACACGTGTTTGCCATCATCGTACACCTGCCAGAGACCTCACCATCAGGTCCCTCCCCTTGATGCCACCAGCTCACCAGGACAGGAAGGAAGGAATGACATGAGGCTTGGGCGTGTGTTCTGCTCTGTGCTTCAGTCACCCTGGCAGGGCCTTCACCTATCTGGGCCCCTGGACAGGATGCTGGCTCTGTCCTGATGGGCAGGAAAGCTCTCAGAGACTGCCTGGGTCTGAAGTGGAGGGCACTTGGGTGCAGCCAGACCAGAGGCACTAAGGGGCCTCCCCATCCAGAAGCAGAGGAGGAGGATCAGAAGTCAAAGGAATGGCAGCCCCAAGACCAGTCCTAGAGTCGAGGGTCCCCAGCCCCAGCCCACTCTCAAGGACCCCCACTTACATCTTTCAGAGTGATGATGTTGGGGTGCTGCCCGTACCGCAGAAGAATCTCAATCTCTTCCGAGGGATCTCGCTTGCTCTTGTCGATGACCTGAGGAGAGGAGTGCACGTGGTGGTGTCCAAGGGACCGACTCCAGACTCCCTTCCCGCCACAGAGCCCGTGCTGCAGGGCGTGGAGTCTCAGCCGCACACCTTTCACCCATCCACAGAGCCTCAGGCACCAACCCTCCCCCACCAACAGGCCAGGGCTACATAGCCCCCGACCTCCACCCCGCCGAGCGGCCCCGGCCGAGACAAGGTCGAGAGGCCTACCTTGACAGCATACTCCATGGTGGTGGCCTTGTGGACACAGCGCTTGCACTCGGAGTAGGAGCCCACACCGATCGTCTCTTTTACCACATAACCGTCGGTAAAAACCAGGTTCTTTCCGTGTAGTTGCTGCAGGAGACCAACAGGTGGGACTGACCCCAAGCTCTAGGAGAGGTCATCCCCCCAGAACCCAAGGCCTTGGCACTGTGGAGATGGCACCGGGCAAGAGGCTGGAGGCCTGGGGTAGAATGTTGGCTGTGTGACCTCGGGCAAGAATCTGCCCCACTCTGGGCCTGTTTTCTACACTATTATGATGGGCACACTCACTCTCTCCAGGGTGCCTGGCTGCAGTCTGTGGTTAGTGGGTGCTGGAGGGGGCAGGCAATAGGCCACAACACACATGGAGTGGTTTGAAGCTCCGAGAAGCCCAGGCAGGACTGAGCGGGATGCAGGAGTCCTGAGCCAGGTCCCAGCTCTGCCACTTACGTGGCCTTCAGTGAGTCGCCTCCCCTTTCCGGGTGACACAGCCCACCTCAAGGGGTGTCTCGAGGCTCTGAGACATTAACAGTATCAGATGCTGCTATGGTGCTGCAAGCGTGGCAGGCACTATTCCAAGCACTTCTCACCAGGTGACCCACAGCCCGTGGACGGCCCTGGTTCATGTCTGTTGTCCTCACATCCAGTCTGGTTTAACGTTTGTCCGCGACCAAGATATCCCAGGTGGATAATAAATCACATAGTCACCTTAACTTTACACACATTAACTCACATAATCCTCGCAACAATCCTTGGAGAAAGGTTTTATCATCACCCCCATTTACAGATGAGGAAACTGAGGCACTGGGAAGGTGAATGTCCCCTCCACAGTCCCTGACCTTGGAAGCTCTGACCCAGGCAGGGAGCTCCAAAGTCTACATTCTTTTTTATTTTGTTTGTTTGTTGGTTGTTGTTGCTGTCGTTTTGTGGCCGCACGGCGCAGCATGCAGGATTCTAGTTCCCAGAGCAAGGACTGAACCCACAAACCCCTGCAGTGCAAGCATGGAGTCTCAACCCCTGGACCACCAGGGAAGTTCCCGAAGTCCACCTTCTTGCCCCTCGACTCTAAATTTCCTACAGAGCCGGGAAAGTGTGTAAATGGGGGACAAGTGGAAGGAGACGCGAGTGCCACGCCACCCACCCCCGTCAGGACCAGCCACTCCCCAGCAGCACCACCCCGGGCACTCCCTGGCATTTACCCAGGCCCTACAATGTCCTGGCTCTGTGTCAGGAACCTCACAACCGTGTTGTTATCCCTGTTTTACAAATGGGGAAACTGAGGCTCAAGGAGGCTGGAGGCCCAATGGGCTCCACAGTGGCATCAGGGTTTGAACCCAAACCTATCCAAGTCCAGAGCCTGTGTTCTCAGCCGTTCTGCCTTGTGGCTTCTAGGTGGAAAAGGACAACTGAGCAGCAGCCCCCTGCCCCTCACCTGTACCACCGAGTGCAGGGGCGCCTGCGTGGCCCGAGGCTTGCCGTCATCCTCCATCAGGCCAGTGGCCACGAAGCTGAAGCCACGGAAGAGCTGATGGGCACCAGCGCTGGGGGGGATGCCTGGGGAGTCTACAGGGGCAGGAGAGGGATGTAAGCCAGAGGAGGTACCCTTGACCCGAGGCAGCCCAGCAAAGTGGACCACAGGGGCTTCCAGGCCTGCCTCAGCAGCTGGCCGTTGTGGCAGCCTGGGCAGGGCCCCTCATCCCCGGCCTTGGTTGGCCCATCTGCCCATGTGGGTTTAGACCAGCCCAGCCCTGACACACAAGGAACAGAAAGACCCTCACCTGCAACACCCGCCCAGGCCAAGGCACTTTATCCCTTCCTGGAGGCCTCCCTGCCTCTGGTCTGCCCCTTCAGGTCCATCTTCTGTGCAGCAGCCAGAGGAGTAGTTCCAAGCACAAGTCTACCCGCTGCCTGTACCCTTCAAATGCTCCCCTCTGCCCTCAGGAGAGCCCAGCTCCTCAGCCTGGCAATGAGGCGCTTGAGAGCTCAGCCTCCTCTCTCCCCACTCCACAGCTCAGCCACGCCAAGCTTCTCAGATCCTTAAGGAAGACTCCGAGGCCCTGCACATGCTGTTCCTGCTAACAACAATCCACTCCTTGTCCATCCTTTGAGGCTCAGCTTACACACTGTTCTCTGAGAAACCTGGCCTCATGCTGCTCCTCCAGCCTCTCGCCCCATTAAGCTGCACTCGTCGTGCTGCCCAGAGCTGTCCTCAGGCCTCCTCCCCCACTACAGCCTGAGCCACAGGAAGGCAGGGCCTGGGTCTGTCCTGTTCACCATCAACGCTCCCATGGCTGGCACACAGTAGGGACTTGGTACGTATTTGTCAGATCAACAAATAAAGATGGGACAGACTGCTTGGAGAAGTGCTAAGCTCCCTGACATCAGAGATGTGCAAGCCACAGTGAGAAAAGCACCCCCTCTGCTAAACCTGCCCCTCCAGAAGACCTTGAGGACGAACACTCTTCCCCAATATCTAGCCAAAATGTTAGGACTTACCAAGTTCCCTCCCAGAAACCCCCTACTTGGCTTCTAGCAGTAACCCCAGAGACTGAGTGGGTCTATGGCTGAGCCCACGTTTCAGATGAGTCACTGAAGCCCAGTGGTCAGAGTAGCCAAAGCCGATTCCCACACTTGCCCCTGACCTGTGGGCACTGTCACCTCTGCTGCCAGACCGTCTCCACCTCACGTGTTTGCCGGGTCAGATACTTTAGCCCTGACGTGAGTGTGAGCCTGATGTGTCTGGTCTTCCCAGTGGGCTGAAGATGCCCGGGGCAGGGGTCCCGACTTCTCTATTGTGGCCTTCACCCCCACCCCCTCACCCAGGCACAAAGAGGCCCGTAGAGTCCCAGAGTGGGACGACCAGGCAGAATGAGATGGAGACAAGGAGTCAGAGACCCATCCACCTGTCTGCCCACACACCTGGGCCTGCCGCAGCCCTGACCACCCCTGTGCCCCAAGAGGCCCCTGACTCCCTGCTTCCCTCCTGTACCAGTCCAAGACAAACCGGACAAAGGGCGCACCCTTGGGCGTGCGGGATGTGAACTCAGTGTCAAAGTAGAAGGTGTCATCGGGTTGTGCCACAGCCGGCTTGAAGGGTGGCTTGATCTCGCGCCGGTACAGCTTCTGCAAGGCGGGGCGGGCACAGTGGTCACCTTCGCACCTCCACAGCCTGCCAGCAGCCCCGTGCAGGAGTCAATAGCCTGGACGGAGCACAGGCTAGGCAGACAGGGCATGACCGCTTGCCCTTGGGAGGCCAGCCCATGCCTCCAAGGCCATGGTGTCACCTCTGCTTCTTATGGGAGGCCCTAGGCAGTAGAAGCCCCCTCCGACCACAGCTGAATCCCTGACTGGGGCTCTGGGGTGGACAGACACACTCACATTCCAGTCAATGGTGGAGTAGAAGGCATGCCGCTTGATTTCCTCTGCCCCGTCAGGGCCGGAGCCTGAAAAAGCCCAGAGGAGAGGTCTGCCCTGGGACGCTCTAACCCGCAGACACCCGCCCTGTCCCCCGAGCAGCCTCGCCTCCCTGTGGGGCAAGTGGCTGGGCTCACGCTGCCCCAAATGCATCCAGCCATCACCCTGAGGCCTACTGCCCACTCGGCATTTTCACTGTCTGGAGCCCCTCTAGGAACAAGCTCCAATGTACTGACAGGAGAAGGAAAGCCCAGAGAAGAGAGGCCAGGCAACTCGCCCAAGGTCAAAGTCAGGACAGGCCGAACCTGTTCCGAGATCTGCAGGGGGCCCCCACCTCCCTCCCAACTCAGGCCTCATCTCTGCTGCTCTTATCCCATTGCCCTTGTCAGCCACTAGACAGGCTCTCACTCCATTCAAGCCCAGGGACCTGGACGGGACCTTACAAAGCTGGTCATGATCCAGGTGAACCCAGGAGCCAAGGAGCCAACACATACTGAGCAGCTGCTACAGGCACATTCGCGTGACTTCATTTAATCAACAGAGCTTGAGATCATTGTCCTCCATGGAGACGAGGACCTAGGGCTCTGGGGGGAGAAGTCAACTGCCTTGGGTCAGTTCGCTCACAGATGGTACTCACTCGATCAACAAAAATTTGTGGAGGGACCACTGGGTACCGAGCAGTGGGGTCCTGTCACGGGGCTGGGACTGGGGCCTGAGCCTCTGACGCCTGAGCTCGTGCTCCTGCCGTGCGGGGCCTCTGTCCTCATCCCCAGGGGGAGTACAGATGACTCAGTTCCTGCCTTCCCCCTACACACAGGTCACCCCACTGCCCCAAACGCCACACATGGAGCCAGAAAGCAGGGTGGCCAGAGGCATTGTCTCCCCACACAAAGGACAAGGGCCCCTTTCAGCCCCCGATGTGGCCCCGTGGCCTAGGCCGCAGCTGTACCCCGCTCCCCTCCCCTGAGCTGGGGCTGCTTACCGAGCCGGTTGGCAGGATTCCGCTTGAACAGGGACCGCAGGAGGCTCTGGGCTTCTGTGCTCAGAAACTGGGGCATGCCTAGCTTTGCCCTGAAACGGCCCCCAGGTCTCATCAGGGCTGAGCTCCGTCCCAGAGGCCCCGTCTCACCTCCCACCTCTGTCCACGCCTAGTTTCCAGATCAGTCCAGACAAGCCATCCTCAAACTCCCCTCCCAAAGACTCAGGGATTCCCCTCCCACAGGCCCCTATGGATGAAAAGGGAGCCCTAGAAAGCACAATGCTCAACCCAGAGGAGTGTCTCATTAATGGGGAATCTGAGGCAGGTGCAGGGTGTTACTCTGGTCCCCAAACTGGGGCCAGGCATGGAGGAGACCCTGAGGTGTCAGAGAGGGGCTGGAGCTTACTTCAGAATCAGTGTCATGGTCTCCTTCCGGTCCTTCCCCTGGAAGGGCAGGGAGCCCGTGAGCATCTCAAACTGCAGAGGACAAGGGTCCGTTCAGGCTCTGGTCCCATCTCCCATGCCCCCCACCTCCTCCCACCCCAGCCACTCAGCTCCATGCCTAGGAGGTCCGCCTGGATCAAGAACTGCATCCGTCCCTCCCCACTCTGTCAATCAGACCACTAGGTACAGTACTAGGGGTCCAAAGCTGGGGAGAGGCCCAGCACAGGGCTCGGGGCTGAGCCTGGAATCCTTCCAAGGAAGGAAACTACAGCTGGGTGGAGGGTGAGGCCAGCTTAGCTGTGAGAGGACAAGAGGAGAGCCTTAGAGACCATCAACCACCCCCTTACACAGATGGGGAAACTGAGGCCCAGAGCCTGGGCTGGATGCTTTACCCCTGCCTGGGCACTCACCATCAGCACCCCATAGGACCACCAGTCTGCACTGTGGGTGTGGCCCTGGCGGTTGACGACCTCGGGGGCCATGTACTCCACCGTCCCACAGAAGGAATAGGCCTTCTTCTCATGGTCAATGGCCTCCTTGCTCAAGCCGAAGTCTGTGACAAGGAGGGCAGAAGACACATCTTCAGGATACCCTGCCTTCCTCGCTGCCATTCCCTGCACACCTATCCCTCCTGCCCAGAGGCCTGAGGGCATCACCCCCATCACACTCAGGAGGAAGCTGAGGCCCAGGGAGGTTAGGTGACCTGCCCAAGGTTACACAGTGGGGAGATGGGATTCAAACCCAGGCCCTTCCAGGTCTGGGGCCTGGGCTTTTGACTGCTTCCAAGTGCCTGGCACAGCCTCTCAGAAAAAGCGGATCGCCTGGCACTCAGCCCAGGCCCATCAAGAGCCCATCCTGCCCTCCCCTGAAACCGGAGGGGTCAGGTGCCCTCCACTCACCAGTGAGTTTGATGTGGCCTTCCTCATCCAGAAGGATGCTGCAATGGAGAGATGGGAGTCAGGGCCCCCCAAGCTGTGGGCCCTCGGTGGGTTCAGGGGACACCATGGGGCCTGTGGGGGCCGGGTCCAGCCCAGAGAAGGTGATCCACCCAGGGCCGCTCATCTGATGAATGGGCAGGTGGAGTGGGTGTTGGTGGTGCCCTGTAGGTGTGTTGCCTACCTTCTTGCTAATTCTTGAAACAACTGTGTGAGGTAGGTACTTTCATGGCCCCATTTTAACAATGGGGAAGCTAAGGCTCAGGGAGGTTAAATAACTCCCCCGGTCATAGAGCTAGTAGGTGGTAGAGACAAGATTTGAATTCGGGTCTGCCTGACTCTAAAGCCACATCTCATTCCACCTCAGCACCTGCCCCTGGCTCCCAAGTTACCACTTGAGGATATTCAGATGTTAAGGAAAATTCTAGAAAAGGCCATATCAAGGAATGACCTTCAATGGTGGCATCTCAGATGTCACACTGGATTAGCAAAAAAAGTAGGCAACACCCAGGCACAGAGGTACCTGGCCCTTGGTAATGGCATTACTAGAGATCAGGCAGCCCCTCGGGTGCGCCGGCTGCCTCCACCACTCTGCTCCACCCACCCGTTCATGGGGCAGCCCATCAGGCTGGCTTCGTCCCCCAGCAGGCTGGCCCTGTCCTAGAAGAGGCCCCAGGGCCTGCCTCTGTACACCCTAGGGAGGCCGGGCACGGCTGGGCCTTCACTCACTTCTCAGGCTTCAGGTCTCTGTAAATGATGCCCAGGCTGTGCAGGTGGTCCAGGCCCAAAGCCAGCTCGGCCAGGTAAAATTTCACATCCTCCTCCGTGAACATAACCTGCAACAGGCGGGAGAGGGCTTCAGCTGGGATCGCTTCTTCCTCAGGAACTGGGTCACTGGGCAGTCAGCAGCTTCCTAGTCCTCCTTAGAGATTCCAGTGCCATACACCCTTCTCTGTATGAAGGGGTCTGAAGAATAAAATGACTAGCAACCAAGTCACTCATGGTAGCACTGAAATGCAAACAGCGAAAGGCTGGAAACAACCCAAGGGTCAAGCAGTAGACTAGAATAAACTCTCTCCCCCACATAATGGAGTGCTATGCAACCATAAACTAGAACAAGGATTCCTCCATGTTCTGATATGGATCCATCTCCAAGACACACTGTTGTGAAAAAAGCAAGATACAGAACAGTACTTTGTATGTAAGAAAGTAGGGTCAGGATTCAGAACACACAATGAATTGGTTTGTATTTCCAAAGAAACGTGGGAAGCTTAGATAAAAACCATTAAATGTTTATCTGTTGGGGGGGGTGGTAAAGGGGGCTGGAGTGGGAGGAAGACTTCTCAATGAATATTTTTCTTTTCAATCACATATTATCTATTTAAATGTTAAAATAACATTTAAAAAATTTAAAAAGTTTGGTTCTCTTCTAAAGTTTAAGTTGTATTAATGGTCCCATTTTTTTTTTTTTTTTTTGCGTTACGCGGGCCTCTCACTGTTGTGGCCTCTCCCGTTGTGCTCCGGACGCGCAGGCTCAGCGGCCATGGCTCACGGGCCCAGCCGCTCCGCAGCATGTGGGATCTTCCCAGACCCGGGCACGAACCCATGTCCCCTGCATCGGCAGGCGGACTCTCAACCACTGCGCCACCAGGGAAGCCCTAATGGTCCCATTTTTATGTTTGGCTCAAATTCTTTTTTTTTCCTAATAAATTTATTTATTTATTTTTGGCTGCGTTGGGTCTTTGTTGCTGCGCGCAGGCTTTCTCTAAATGTGGCAAGCGGGGGCTATTCTTCGTTGCATTGCATGGGCTTATTGCGGTGGCTTCTCTTGTTGCAGAGCACGGGCTCTAGGCACACGGGCTTCAACAGTTGTGGCATGTGGGCTCAGCAGTTGTGCCTCACGGGCTCTAGAACATAGGTTCAGTAGTTGTGGCGCCCGGGCTTAGTTGCTCCACGGCACGTGGGATCTTTCCAGACCAGCGCTCGAACCCATGTCCCCTGCATTGGCAGGCGGATTCTTAACCACTGTGCCACCAGGGAAGTCCTCAAATTCTTTTATGTGAGTTCAAAATCCTTTTGGTTAACTGGACATAATGTTAAAGCATCTAGCTTTCTAGGTGGATTTGGGCTTCTCTGCATCTTTCATAGCCCTGCCCAGAGAAGCCCTGAAAGAATGGAGGTGAAAGAGGTTAGAGCCACCCTTAGCTTCCTGGAATCAGGGCAGCATCAGATCCAGAGCCTGATTCTCCTCAGACCATCTTGGGGGAACCTCTCAGAGGTTTTGCCAGGGAATGGGCTCTGTCCCAGGGTGGGTCAGGGACTGCTGGGCAGGTCTGGGGAGTCTCAGGTTGAGGTCTCACTGTCGTGCCAGCTCCACCCTGGTGCCCTGGCAGTGGGGTGTCAGCTCACCTCTTTGGAGAGCCGTGTGAAGAGGTCCCCGCCACGCAGGAAGTCCAGAATAAGGTAGAGCTTGCCCTCGGTCTGGAAGGCTGGGGAGAGGGGAAAAGGCCATGGTGGAACCAGCTGGGCCCTGGGCCCTGCCCCTCTGATCCCAGCTCCCTTAGCCTGCTGGGTGGCAGACAGTGCAACATACAGGGAAGGCAACAGCCCACCAGCAAGGGCAAAGGCTGGCAGGTAGGGTAGGAGCTCAACTAGGGTCTGCGGTCTCACCGTAGTGCAGCTTCACCACAAACGGGTGGTTTACATCAGCCAGGATGTCTCTCTCCATCTTGGTCCGAACGCGGTCACGCACTGGTCAGAGGAAGAAGGCGGTTACCAAGGGTCTAGCCACCCAACACAGCTACCCCCAGCCCTGGCTAAGAAGGACTCTCTTTTCTACTTGTTCCTCATGTCTCTCGGCAGTGCCCAGGGCTGGCCCTTGGTACCATGCCCATCTCTCTAGCCCTGTCTCTTGCCATGCCCCAAGGAGGCCATTCAATCCAGCCAGTCTAAGCATCCTGTTCCTTGTGTGCCCTTAGCCTCTGCCCCCGTGGCTCCCCTGGGATGCCTTCATCAGCCCCCTCTCCAACTGGCATAAAAATCCCCAATTCCAGTCTAGGGCAGATTCTCTGGGCCTGAAATTCAGACTCATGGGTCTCAGCAGGCATCCCACAAACACTTTTTTTTTTTTTTTTTTTTTTTTGCGGTACGCGGGCCTCTCACTGTGTTGCGGGACACAGCCTCCGGATGCGCAGGCTCAGCGGCCATGGCTCACAGGCCCAGCCACTCCGCGGCACGTGGGATCTTCCCGGACCGGGGCACGAACCCGTGGCCCCTGCATTGGCAGGCGGACTCTCAACCACTGCACCACCAGGGAAGCCCCCCACCTTTTTTTTTAAGGAGTAAAAGTCCCGGGACTTCCCTGGCATTCCAGTGGTTAAGAATCCGCCTGCCAATGCAGGGGACATGGGTTCAAGCCCTGGTCCGGGAAGATGCCACATGCCGCGGAACAACTAAGCCCGTGCACCACAACTACTGAGCCTGTCCTCTAGAGTCCTCAAGCCACAACTACGGAGTCCACACACCGCAACTACTGAAACCTGTGCGCCTAGAGCCTGTGCTCCACAACAAGAGAAGCCACTGCAATGAGAAGCCGGTGCACCATAACGAAGAGCAGCCCCCGCTCGCCACAACTAGAGAAGGCCCGCGTGAGCAGCAAAGACCTAACACAGCAAACAATAAATAAATTTAAACAACAGAAGGCTACTCCCACGTGAGCCCACACCCTTTGAGGCTACGACCCACACTCTCCAGGGCTCCCCGGTCATAGCACCAACCGCACCGCGCTGCAGTCTGCTCAGCCGCTCCGGCCCCAGCCCGGGAGCCCTTCGCAGCATTCTTCTCCTCCCCCCATCCCTACCAGGCTGGCCGTGGGGCACCACAGCTGCATCACCCCACAGACAGCCCTTTGTGGCTCCAGGACCCCAAGGCCAATACCTCCTATTCTCCACTGCCCCCCAGCCCAGCAGGGCCCGCTTCACTTGGTCAGTGGCCACACTGGTTTCCAGGCTGGTCAAAGAGACACTACCCGGCCCAAAGCCCACTGCCAACCACCCTCACGCCCTCTGCAAGTCCAGGGATTCTAGACCTGGGCTCAGCTCCCTTCTCTGAGCCCATGCATCTCTGCGGCCTTGCCTTGACCCACCCTCTCCTACCCACCCAGCTGCCTCCTTTCCCGGGTGCCCTCCTCTCCTCTCACGCCCTTCTCCACCCCGAGACGTCTCCCTCGGACTCTCCTAGCATTGCGAAGCAACTCTGCTGACAGCACAAGGCCCCCCGCAAACACAGTGCACTCACCCCCTGCCTCCTTCCAGGCACCTTCAGCTACAGTCAGCACTTGGCTTAAGGGGAGCGGGAAGGGGTGGGGTTAATCCCCGGAAGTCTGTTCTTCTGAATGGACCCTGTCTTTGCCATCAGCTGAGGTGGGGGATAAGGAGCGGCTGAGAATAGGCCTGTTTCTCTACCTTCGGACCAGGTACTCCTGGTGACAGAGCCATCTCCTCCATCAGACCCAAGGCCCTTGAGAGCTGGGCTGTCTCCTTCAATCTGTGCCTAGCCGGGGCTCCGCATGGGGAGGTACCCCCCACTCACCTTTCAGTGTCGCCTTCTTTAGTACCTTCATGGCATACAGGTGCCCACTGTCAGGCCGGGTGACCTTCCGCACCAGGAAGACCTGAGAAGGCAGCGGCGGGGAAAGCAGGGGAGGAGCTGGGCAGGGGGCCAAACGCATCAGCTCCCACGTGCTCCAGGTCCCAGGCTGACCTCCAACTTCCCTAAGCACCAAGTTGACCTTGTGTCCCCATTGGGTACCACAGTGACCTCTCTCCTCCTCCCCTTAGACCCATCAACCCTTGCCCTCTGATCTTTTAAGCTCCAAGGTGACCCTCCCACCTGTCCTCTGACATGACCAGCGCTGCCCTTCCAGCTGTGGGCTCAGGACTCACTTTGCCAAAGGATCCCTGGCCCAGAACCTTGAGGAGCTCAAAATGGGATGGGTCGGCCTTCTCAGAGCCAGCCTTGACATGGTGCGTGATGGAGATCTCCTTGAGGACGTCCTCATCCTGATGGGGGAACAGAGCTGGTGAGCACGGTGGGCCCCATTCAGGTCCACATAGGGCATGTCCCCCCATCCAAGTCTACTCCCACCGGGTCCCAGCAGACAGGGTCCTGCAGGCCCCACCAGCCAGCTACCCTGACAGGGCCTCCCAGTTCATCAATAGCAAAAGCCAGGGAGGGTCAAACTACCAAGGTGCCAGGTCAGGTGAGCTCCTGTACCTCCTCCTGCTCCAGCCTGTTCAGGTCCAGAGGGATGCCCAGGCGCGGCCAGGTGGAGGCAAGCCCAGGCTCTGGCTGAGGCCCACGAACCTGCCCCAGGTCCTCCCTGTGCGGCTCCCCTCCCCCCTGCTGCAAAGGTTTTGGGTTTGCCACAATAGGAAGTAGGGTTTGTTCTCATACTGGGAAGGCACAACTGGGCTTTTGTTCCTGATCAAGATGGAAGATGGGCTCTCTCTGGCTAGAAGGACAGGGCTGAGATACACAAGAACCCAAGAGTCACCTCAGACTCCCCCACCAACCGGGTAAGTGCCAGTCTGGGGTGGGTAGGAGCTAAGGCCAGAGACGCTATGGTCCACCCTCTGAAACTTCCTTCATACAAGTCTACTAGAAAGCCCTTGCCATGTCCCAGTTGTTCTAGGACCCCTCTGCTCTCCCTCCAATCTGTCCATATGGCCCTGGAGCCCTGAAGTGCCTCCTCACTTCCCCAGAAAGCAAGTCCGGGCAGGGTCCAATCGCCCAGTAGGGACAGGCGTGGGCAAGGAGAGCCCAGAGCCAGCTGAGGCTAAACTGGCTCCCAAGGCACCTGCTCCAAGGGCCACAGTCAGGCCAGGCCCAGACATCTGGGCACACTCACCGAGTCCTGCCTGGGGCCAGAGCCAGGGCCAGGGGCAGGCAGAGAAGTCTGGCTGATCCTGGGCCGCTGCTTCCTGGGCAGCCAGGGGAGCAGGGCCCAGAGCCGCAGACGGGGCAGCTTGGGATCCCGCTCCATCTGCCTGGGCTGGGCCGAGGCACCATGGCAGGAGCAGGCAGCGACCGGGGCTGCTGCGGAGGTGGCCAGGCCCAAGGCGGATGTGCAGGGTGAAGGCGGGGGCTGGGCCCAGCCCAGGACTGCCAATCACTCAGGGCCTGTGGTTTCCCAGCTCCCTTACCGCGCTCCCTTCCTCTCTCTTCCCCCTCCCCATTGCCTGAGGGCTACCCTCTGGCCCTCCTCCCCATCCTCCCTGTGGGCCTTCAAAGGGAAAGCCCCATGCCAACCCAGCTACTGAGAAGTAGATAGGTACCCAAAAGGGAGAAACAGGCAACTAACATGTAGAGGCAGATAAAGAGGGACACCCAACAGGCAGAGACAGGCATCCTACAGGTGAAGACAGAGGAAGGCGGGCATCCAACAGATGGGTAGGAGAGTCCACATGCCCAACAGGCAGGGATGGATAGGGGCACGTGCCCAACAGGCAGAGGTAGGAAGAACACACATCCAACAGGCAGAGACAGATGGGGACATGTACCCAACAAGCGGAGGCAGGAAGGGACTCATACCTAATAGGCAGAAGTGGACAGAGACTCATACCTAACACGCAGAGGCAGATGGGGACACATATCCAACAGGCAAAGATAGATGGGGACATGTACCCAACAGGCAGAGACAGATGGGGATCCAACAGGCAGAGGCAGATGGGGGCCTGCACCCAACAGGTGGAGACAGATGGGGACATGTACTCAACAGGCAGAGACAGAAGGGGACACGACCCAACAGGCGCCCAGCACGTGACATGTACCGAACAGGTGAAGACAGACACTCATGAAGTGGAGACAGAGACAGGAGCTCACCAATAGAGGCAGGTGGGCAGCAGCCAGCATCAGTGAGGCCCAAAGAGACTGACAGATACCCAGGGCACACACACAGGCAGGAAAGACACACAGACACCCCGAGAATCAGACTCTGGACTAAAGGGAAGACCTCCAGGTTCTTGCTGGTCTGCCTGGGGGCAGGAAAGCAGTGAGGGGACATCACCTGCAAACTCCCAACACTTGGGAGAGCAGTCTGGTATTTGTGGCAGACTCATCTCTGAGGAATTCCATTTCTCTGGAGTTTCCTTCCCATGCTATGGCCTGAGGGGCCCAGAATCAAGACACTGGAGACCGAGATGGATGTTTCCTAAGTGCAAACTGATGGCTTTGATCCAAATATCCCAAAGCTGTCATCCCCCACTTCAGGAACAAGAAACTGAGGCCCACAGGACAGTGACTCACCCAGGCTCAAAGTGAACAGGTCATAGAGCCAGCTCAAACCCAAGTTCTTCCCCTGGTTACTGCCTGGCCTGGGGTCAGCAGACCTCAAGTACCAGGAAAGTGTGGGCAGGTAAGTCAGCCAGAGCCACGTCCTGCCTTTCCAATCCTGCCCCCTCCCTTAGTACCAGGACAGTCTGGGGACTTCCCATTCTAGATGTTGACCCTCAGAGACACAGCCCCATCTTCAGGGGACCCTGAACAGCCACAAAAACTGCAGTCACAAAAAGCTGCAGGCTAATCAGGCCCCTGAGTGTAACCCAGTGGGTGGGACAGGCAGAAAGCCCAGCTCAGAGAGGGGCTGGGGAGGGCGAAGACCACACAGCAACCTCTACCCACCCCATTCTGAGGTCTGAATCTCCACCTGTCTGCCTCTGACTGAGAATACTCCCTGGGGACACAGGCAGTCACCCGGAAACCCCAGGGGACACAGCCACCCCCAAACCCATTCCTTGCCCAGAGTCATGACAGACCCCGCTGGAGGCAGGTCAACCCTCTGCTCACCTTTCTGGGACAGGGGAGTGAGTCTCTCTCAACTCTGGGGAAATCTGCCGGGGTCTGCATGGTAGGGCCCAAGCTGGCGGCCAGAGGGCCCAGTTACTCCCCTTACTTCTGCTTTTTCAGCTTTCCTGGCCCAGAAGGCAGGGTCCCTGACCCCCTCCTTCTCACTTCCCCCTCTGCAGGGAGGAGGGACAGAAGATGGCTTAGGCTCCCCTGCTAAGGAGGGGACAGTGCAGACCCCAAACCCAGGGCTCCAGGGTGGGCCCAGAGAGACACCCCTCATCTCCTCTGATACTAAGGAAAGGAGACTAGAACACAGCTAGAAGTTACAAGGAGATGAGGCAGTGACACAGTGGGTACCCCACACCTGCAAACATCCCCTGGAGAGAATGGGGGGCAGAAGTCACCAAGGCTACCATCTCTGACTGTCCCGGTCCAAAGCATGGGAAATCTTTCCCCCGTAGTGACCTTCCCATGGCTGGGCCCACCCAAAATGGCAGCCCACAGAGCAGGCACCACCCTGCCCTAAGAAGCCTGCCAGCCCAGGGCCCTGGGACGGGCAAGGGGGCAGAAGGCCCTAGCATGGACCTCACAGAGGCCTGAGAGGAGGAGCAGGTAGCCATGGGGCAGGGGTTGACCAGGCCCAGCCCTTTGCCACATGGCCTCACCACATCACTGACACCAGTACACCCTCAGAAACTGACACACGCAAATGCACACAGTCCAATGATCGGAAACCATTTCCACAGACATCCCCTATGTGGAAACGCTCCCACGTACACAGAACTTCCCCTTCCAGTCCCCACAGGGCCTCCAATAACTGCCTGATGACGGCCTGCTGGGTGTTGTGAAAGATGCTTCCTTAGACTGAGGCCTCTCATTGTACTCCAGCTTCTTCTGGAGCGTCTGGGGTCTGGAGGCTGGGGCAGTCCTCAGAGCCCCAAAACTCTCTGGTCCAGTGCCGGCTGGGCCCCCCCAACCCTTGCATCCCTCAGAAGCAAAGGAAGACTCTCCATGGCTAGCAGGGTACCGGAAGGGGCAACAGGAAGGAAACTGTCTCGGAACTGCCTTCACTGAAGGGAATGTGCAGGGCTTGTGAGGCCACTGGTGGCAGGAGTAGGGAGGATAGCACCAGACCCCACCCCCTGGTCCCTGCCCCATTCCCCCTAGAGATACTTCCTCTTATTTACTTCCTCCCACAAGGCAGCTGGAGAGAAGCCCAGATCCCCCCAACCTGATCCCTGGCCCGTAGGGTCCCCACACTGGGCCTCCCTCCAGCAGCTGCAGCCCAAGCCCACCTGCTAATCTCTGGCCCTAATGGACACCAACAGCCCCTCCCCCAGCTGGCATCATCTGCAGGGCCTCCCAGGACTGCCCCCTCTGGTGGGACAGATGTCCCCAGACGCCTCTCCCAGCATGCCTCTGGGCAGGTGAGGAGGGATCTACATTCCCCAGGCATCCTTGATAGGGGAGCTGGCTTTGGGCCCGAGGCCAGGACTGGCATGGAATGACAATGAGAACTGTGCCTATTAATTGAACATTTATTGCATGAAGTCATTCTTTCCCTCAACTTTTGTTGGTGTGGATTCTGCCAGGCCCTGTGTCCTAGCTCCAAGGGAAGTACTGATCCCATTTCAGAGAGGAGAAAACTAGACTCAGATAGAAAGTGACTTGCCCAAGGCCACATGGCCAGAAAGGGGGAGAGCTCGGGGCAAAATCAACCTGTTTGCTTCCAAAGCCTACACTCTAAGCATTTCATTATCACCTTCCTTGCAAGGCCTGCCAGCCTGCCTCCCCTCTGGAAATCACTCACAGCTACTGGCCCGCTGCTCTGTCCTCAGGCCAGGAACCAGACACTAGGAGGCGCACATGTGAAGGCAGACTTGCCCCCCAAATAAATACACAGTAACAAAACACAACTATCCTGGGACAGAGTGCAGTCAAGGTGCTGTAGGTACCCAGAGGCTCTAACTATCTGCCTGGGGTGAGGTCCAGGAAGACAGGGCAGTCCAGCTGGACCCTGAAGATGAACAGGAGTTGGCCAGGCAGAAAGGAGGAAAAATTTAGACACTCCGTGTAGGAAGAGACCGGCGTGGAAAAGAGGCTTGAGGCCAGGAGTACAGCGTGGGAAGTTAAGAACCGTCTACTCACTAGCTGAGTGTTCCCAGGCAAATCTCTTTCCCTGTCTGAGCCTCAGTTTCTTCTTCTATAAAACAGAGGTCAAAACTAGATTGTTCCACCCTCAAAAGGTTGTTTCTAGAAGCAAAATGGGCCACAGAAACAAAGGGACGTGGTAAACAGAACTCCCTGGATTACACGAGCACTCTTACTGCCGCAGGGTCTCCTCTGGGCAGGCGGATAGGACAGAGCCCAGCAGGTCTCAGGTGCTGGGAAGCTGGGCTATAGCCTGCCTGGCCAGTCCCAGGGAAGGTCCCCCCAACACCTGAAGCTCCCGAGGCTCCCCGAAGTCCACAGTCACATCCTGCCTGAGCTCCAGCCAGTGGGAGCATGAGGGATCCGGGAGGGATCAGGGTTTCATAAACAGGAAGAGAGGAGGGGAGGGGGGAGACGCTCAGCTCTCAAAATAGACCTGCAGGAGCTTCAAAGGGGTCCAGCTCCGGAGATAGCCGGGGGAGGGGGCCGGGGGCACCCAGTCCACCCCCAGGAAGGGAGGGAGGGTGAATGGAGCCCCAGCATGCCTGAGGGCACCAGGTGCACTCCAGGAGCTCTCACCCTAGACTGCAGTCCTCACTATGGCTGCTAAAACCCCAATCTCCCCTCTGCCTGAAATGGATAAAATAAACAAGCATTAAACACCAATATTATGCCTCAAACCCTGTTGGATTCTTCACTTTATACACATCACATTCCCTCCTCTGGGTGGCCCTGAGGGGTGGACTCTATTCTTTTACAGAAAAGACATCTGAGCCTCAGAGGGGCAAATCACTTGCCCAAGGTTACACAGCAAACAAGAAAGAGGGGCAGGATTCTGAACTCAGAGCGCCTGCCTCCCAAGTCCCCCTCCAAGTCAGGCCTCTCCTCCACCTGGAAGGCCCACTTCTCTTTCCAGCTGCCCAAATCCTGCCTTTTGAGGCCCAGCCAAATGCCAGCTCTGCAGGGAAGGTGACCTGGTGTCCCATGGCCCACCCCAACTCTTCCTCTTCTGCCACACACAGCAGTGACTGTCCTTCTGGTCCACGCTCAGCTCTGAGTTCAGATGCCACTGGCTGGGTTCCCCGGGATGCGCTCATCTCATCATGCCCCCAAGAGACATGTAGGAAGGTGGTATATTTCACTGCCCACTATGAGGCCTGGCGCAGAATGGAGGTCTTAGGTGCCCACAGCCTGTTCTTCCCCATCACAGCGCCCTCCACACAGCTTTCCTGTTACCACTGTTCCCCCAACACTGGGAACTCCCTGAGGGTGGGTGTTGAATTCATTTTGGGGTCCCCAGTGCTACAGCAGGGTGCACTGAAAGTCTGATGTTGCAAAAAATAAACCAGCTTGCTGCCAGCTTGTTCCACTAAACAAAGGGATGAGGTCCTGACCACAGGCTGAGCGCTCCCTGGTGTGCTGAGCCCAGAAGTGGGCACTGGGGATGCTAGGAGGTTCTGGAGCAATGGAGAAGGTGAATGAGCAGGTGCCGAGGAATGATGGAACTTGGGGTCACGGGGACCCAATGCTCCTCCTCTTCAGCACTCAGTATGTTTCCTGGGCTGGGAGGAGGGTGGGTTCTCTGGTCAAGCAAGACCTGACCCTATTGCCCACCAGGTATTTGACCTTGGGCCTCAATTTTCTCATCTGTAAAATGGGGAGAGTTAACCTCCAGGGGTGTTATGAGAACCAAATGCAAAGCTCCTGATATGGTGCTTTCTCTCCCTTAACGTGGCATTCGAGGTTCTCCCTGACCCATCACGTCCAGCCACATCTCCCTTCCCACCCCAGGATCTGCTCTAGAGCAAGAAGGAGTCACAGGCTTGGGATCAAATGTAGGTTGCCCGCCTGGGTAAGTTCCTGCCCTTTCCCAACCAGCCTCTCTAGCACTGAGGTGAGAAGCTGCACTCACCACCAGCTCCCTCAAAGCTGCAAGCACTTCTGCAACTCCCAGAACCATAGCCCCAAGATCTGAACATTCTGGGTCTTCACTGGAGACCTACAGCCCCTTCATTCTGTTACTAGGCAACCAGGGGCAGCTCCTTTGTGGGAAGAGATTCTCCAGACATGGGGCTGAGATAAGCTAAGGGGCCCAGTCCACACCACTTGGACTGCTTTTTGTGGTCCAAGGTTGCCATAGTACCAAAAAAAGGAAGGGGTGGGAGCCGACTTCTGTCAGCCTGCCCTACCTCAGGTAGCTCAGCTCCCTTATCTTAGGAGGCTGAGTCAAGGCAAACATCAGGACCAGCTCTGGGTCTATCTCAAAGGTCAAGCTCATGGTCTGGTGCCCAGGCAGACCCAGGCCAGGAGGGTGTGGCCACAAACAGGCAGTGGAGCTGAGCAATACAGCAGGGCGTTCACGCTGCTGCTGCTGAAGTCACTGTGTGGCAGGCAGTTGCTACCTCATTTGTCCTTCATGTCACTCCTGAGAAGTAGGTTACTATTATTCCCAATTTACAGCTGAGGAAACTTTTGAGAAGCTTCTGGTCAAATGGTGACGGTGGAGCCAGGACTCGAACTCAGGTTGGCTCTACTGCCAGAACCCATACTTTGTCCTGCCTGGCGGCTTCCAAAGCCCCTCCACAGCCAGCAGCTCTGTGACCTCACAGCTCCTCGAGAATTGGAGGAGCTCAACATGGAGATGAGAAAGCCCAGGCCCAGAGGAAACAAACGACCCACCTAAGGTCACACAACTGTCACCCAGCCCTGGCACTTCTGTCAACACACAAAACCAGCAACAGGAGCTGAGGGGCTGAAGGGAGGAACCCAGGGGAAGCAGAGAGAGCAGAGGAGAGGGAGCCAGCCTGGGGCTGGGAGGTGGGATCCCTGAGAAATGGCCTGTGTGCCACATGCCAGGCACTGGGCCCTGGTTAGATTTGAGGCCACCAGGTTCCCTCCAGCGCCAGATGCCCAGATGATTCCAGGCCCACGTCAGGCCCAGCAGACCTGAGCCTCTCTCAGCACCCCTTCACCCTCTCAATAAGTTGGCCAAGCTGCCACGAGTAAATAAACGGAGGAAGTGTCCTGGTCTGGGTGATGCGTAACCAGAGTTCTAGCCTGGATTCTGACCCTGTCTGGGCCACAGTCCCCTCATCTGAGAAATAGGAAGGTTGGAGCAAGTAATCCTGACACACAGGGTTGCCTCGAGGATTAGGTGGGACCAGAGAAAGAAGCTTGAGCTGGGCCAAAGGGCCTCACGCCCAGGGGGGACGAGGGCAGGCCTCCCTCCTCTTCTACTCCATGCAAACGGTCCCCCCACCCCTGACAGTCCCTAGCTCTGGTGCTAGCCCTGGTCCTTACCTTGGACGGCTGAAGTCCAGCTTCTTCCCCTGAGGCTTGTCCATTCTGGAAAAGAGAAGGGAGATGAGGGAACACTGTCAAAACTTACCAGAGTGGCACAAAGCAAAGATAGACCCCATGGGGCACCCCCGCCCTTGGCTGCTCCCGGTAGCTAGGGGGCCGTGGAGGTGAGGGCGGCAGTTCCGGCCATGTCCTCTCTACCTCCACTCTCACAGGGAGGGCACAGGCATCAAGGCTCCTGCAACAGCCCCTCACAACTCAGCAGACCATTTCCCGGCATCTCTCCCTCAGGCTCTCTGCCTGGCAAATACCTCATCTTTGAAGGCTCAGCTCAAATGTCACCTTCTCCCAGTGAGAAGGAAAGGACTCCCAGCTCTGCCACAGACAAATTGTGCATGCCAACTAACCGACTCAAGAGGCCTCAGTTTCCTGATCTGTAGCAGGAGGGTATTTATATCACCTCCCAGGGTTGATGCAAGGGCTGAAGGAAACAAAGTCTGGAAGAGGGTCCAGCCCAGTGATGGTGGCTACCCTGGCCCTGCCTGCTCTGGGACCCCTCCCTATCCTTGCAGAATCACTGCTGCTCCGCTACGGTCCTGCAATCCTTCATTTTACCACTTATCACAATGCAGGGACTATTAACACATGGGCCTGCCCCTCCTAAGAAACGGGGAGCCCTGGGAGGGCAGAGATTAGGGCGTGGTGCTAACAGCTTTTCTCTTCCGAGCCCCTGCCACATGGCCGGCACTGGGCTCAGTGCCTCACACCTGTGGCACCATTAAACCCTCCTGACCTGGGAGGCAGGCCCTGGTCCCACTTGGCAAAGGAAGAAACTGAGGCACAGAGGGGCCTAGTGATGGCGCATAAAGTTACACCGCTGGTAAGTGGGGATTCAAAATCCGGTCTCTGACACCAGGGGGTGCTCAAAAGAGGACTGAGGAAAAGCAGCCCACTGCCCAGCGAGGGGAACTACCTGCAGAGAGGCAGGCACTGGAGCCCGCCCCTGGGCAGTCCTCCAGCCCCCGGACCTCACCCTCAGGTGGGTGCTACTCACCCTGGGGTACACCATCCCTTTCCTGTGTGATATGAGGTGAGTAACCTACCCCATCTGGGCCTTGGGAAGCTGAAAGAAGCTGTCCCCACCCCTCCTGCACAGCAAGAGTGTGGAGAGGCCAGGAAGACCCAGGACTTTGGAGCCAGGGGCCAGGTCCACAGGGCAGCTGCGGCTTTGCTCAGCAGCAGCAGGCATAGCTGTGCTCTGCCCATTACATAATCTCCCTGCCCCTGGAGCAGCCCTCCCCTTATCGCTCCCAGGACATCCTGCCCCAAGCCCCTTTAATGCCCCTAATCCTCCCCAGGGGCCAGTGTTCTATAGGCCCCACCACGCACGCATACACATACCTGTCATCTCTCAGAAGCCTGGGGAGAAGGACCAGGTCGACCAGGGCTGGGGGGAGGGGGAGGCACGGTGCATTTGTAGTTGGAGTTCCACTTCACCCAGCATTCTAGACTCTTGACATAATTCCCCCAGACGGTAACAACGGCCTATACGCCAGCCTCCCCCATTCCAAATCCTCACCCTTCCTAAAACTCAACTGTAATCGTTACACTTGAGTGATCGGCTCCCTTGGTTACTCCCTCACTCCTTTTTGAGAACCTTCTACGTACCAGGCCCCAACCCTTCCATGGCTTCCCACTGCCTGCAGGATAAAGTCTCAGCTCCTTGGCATGGCATTCAAAGCCGTCATCACCAACTGCCCAACACAGGTGATTAATGTGGGTTCTGGAACCTGACCTTGTGGGTTCAAATTCTGGCTTCTACCACCTGCATGACCCTGAGGTTACTTCATTTCTCAAGGCTTCAGTTTCCTCATCTGTGAAATGGGGATAAAAGTAATGTACCTCATTGGGTGGCTGTAAGAAGCAAGCAAAATGGTGTCTGTAAAATACATATACCTGGCACATAACTGGTCCACAAACAATCCCCATTATTGCTATCAGGCCCTATTATGGAACTAAACTGAACAACCTGAGACCCTGAACAGACCAGCTTGTTTCACATCCCCTCGCATTTGCACGGTGGCTCCTCCTACCAAGAAAACCTTTCCTGCCTGGTCACTTTGGCAAACCCCTGGTCTTCTTTCAGGACTCAGTTCTAATGTCATCTCCTCTGCCCACACAGTCTCAAGTCCTTTCCTCCCTCCTCTGGGCCTCACAGCACCGAGCAAACTGCAGATTAACTCAGGGAGGAGCCATGACTTGCCCAGCATCAACTCCTTGGCACCCAGATCAGGGTCCAGCATGTAGCCTGTCAAATGAAAGCTCAACCCAGCAAAGAGAGCAAGGAGGCCAGAGCAAGTTTTTTTTTGTTTTTTGTTTTTGTCACGCCATGCGGCATGCGGTATATCAGTTCCCCAACCAGGGATCAAACCCATGCCCCCGGCAGTGGAAGTGCAGAGTCCTAACCACTGAACCACCAGGGAATTCCCCAGAGAAAGTTCTATTACTCCCATTTTTCAGACAAGGTTCAGAGAGTTGAGGGACTTACCTGTGGTCCCTAAGACATGGGGCCATGACCCAGAGTCATGTGGCTGCAAGCCTGAATCCCTGATGAGGGAGGGGAGGAGGCGGTGGGTGTACCCAGAGGTGTGCGCTTACAGAGCAGTATCTTGGAGGATTCAGGGGGCTCCACAGGCCTTATTTGGTTGCCTCCAATCCAGGGGTCTCTGGCTTGGATGCCATCCTCATGGAACCCCATGCCTGTAAGAACTGTTGCACAAGGTCTCTAGAGGGGAATGGGCAGCCCTGGAGAAAGGACTGCAAGTGCAAAGAGGACCACAGGTGAGCCTCCCCGCTTAGAGCCAGGGTCCTGGGAAGACAGGGCTCATTTGCCCCTCTGGCCTGACTGCTGCACAGATGGTGGAAAGAACACAGGTCTGCAGCCACAAAGACACAGCCACTAACGCTAGCTCTGCCGGCCTCTCACTCTGACCTTGTGTCTGTCACATGACTTCTCTGAGCCTCGGTTTCCTCATCTGTACTACGAGGGCAGGTCCATCTTGTTCACAGCTGTACCCTGCTGCTTGGATTAGTACTTGTCACATGATAAGTGCTCAATAAATACTTGCTGAATGAATGAATGAATGAACGAAAGAGGACAATGATACTGACCTTGCAGAATACTGAATGAAAGACCTTGTCTAAAAAGTCTGGTACAGGAAAGGCCTTTTGGCCTCTTGGAGGATGGAGACCCCCTCTACTCCCTCTTCCTCAGAGAGCACTACTCACGGGGACGGCTGCGGAGGGCCTCCAGACCACTGTGCCCCCTCCCCAGAGGTCAGAGATGGGTTTCACCAAGCATCCTTCCTTCCCACCCAACCAGCTCTGTCTCGGGAAGAGGGGCCAGGGCAGCGTCTGGAGAGGCCGGGCAGCAGATGGACAAAGACAGCACGTGCCCCACAAGCAGGAAGCAGCCCCAGGAGTTGGGTTCAGAGCCCAGCACTGGCAGCCCTGCGCGCTGCTGGAAGCTGGGGGCCAGGTGCCAGGGCCGGCTGGTACCACCAGCCCTCAGCAAAGGCTGGACAGGAAAGCCTGCCAACATCCGGAGCCTCTCCTGGAGCACCTTCCACCTGGGCCAGTTTGATCCCAGCTCTTCCCTGTCCTTAAGCCTCCCCCAACTAGGCTGGAGACAACAAGAGATCTGGGTTCCAATTCGGACTCTGACATTAATTCACAGGCCAGTTCTCCTCTCTGAGTTCAGCTGTTCCATATGAAAATGGGGGTAATAATCCCTACCTTGAGAAGTTGTTTTGAGAGTTGTTTTATTTTAATAAGGTAACAGCGGTGAAGTGGGGTGGGTGGCACATAATGAAGCTCTGTACACAGCGAGGCTGGGCCTGGGGTCAAGGTTACTGCTTTCAGCAAGGCCAGGGAAGGCCCAGGCAGAATCGTCAACCACACTTCCAATGGGTTTACTCCACCTGGGCCACACCCCAGACAAGGCCCTGCCTCCCAGCAGCCCATTTTCAGCAGCGTCATGGGGAGGGCAGGGCAGTCCAGATCCCAGGCCTCTGCCAAACGCCCCCACCAGCCCCTCTGCCTGCCTCCTTCCTGGCCAGGAACCAGCGGCAGCGCCTGTACCTGCAGGTCAGGCTGCCGTATCACTTACATGTCACCTGGGCTAAGAACAGCGAGGCCCTGTTCTCCAGTGAAAACAGCCCAACCCGCGCCCTGGCTGCCCCATGGCTCCTGTTACCCAAACAATAACACCCAGTCGCCTGGCACCTCCATGGAGTGGGGAGGAAGAAAATGGGCAGTGGTGCTCGGGACTCTGTACCCTCTCAGGCCCAGAAAGCAGAGGCCAGAATCTAGCCCTGGCCACTGGAGAAACAGAGGCCCAGAGAGGCTAAAGACTGATTGGGGGTCACACAGTGTTTCCAAGGTGAAGCTCCTAGAGAAATCACAGCCCTCCTAATCCTAGGAAATAAGCCAGTCTCTTCCTCTCAGAGTTCAGCTGCAGCAGTACTAAAACTGAGTTGAGTTTCCTGTTTAAACCTGGCCCCTGCCCCAGGATTCCCCAAAGAGAAACAGGAAGTAGTGCCCTGGACTGGGAATTGAGCTCCTGGGTGTCTTTCTTCCCTACTAGTATAACCCATGGTAAGTCCTCAGATTAAGTCTCTCCCTGGCCCCTCCCAGTCCGCCTTCCTCTAGGGAGGCCTAGGTCTCAACAGATGCCCAGGCAAAGGAATCCACCTTTGAGCACCTCCCCAACCCCCTGTGCCCCAGTCCTTGGGGGGTGGGCTGCGGTGGATAGGGGCTGCAGAGGGCACCTCAGAGGGTGAGTCAGCGAGAGAACTTCTGAACTGAGCAGGACCCGTAAAAACCCCATGGTAGGGATCCCAAAGCAATTTACTCCAAATTGCGCCTTCAGGTTGGCTACCTAATCCTGCCATGCGCCCACCCTCCAATAGCCAGCGTCAGCCATGACCATCCCTTTAAAGGGGCAGCACACCCTGGGTTCTGGGGACCAGGGATCCTCACTCTGATCTCAACCTGTGGCCCTGAGAGGCAGGGCACTTGGTGGTTGCCCCAGTTACGAGAGGGCAGAGGAGGGGATCTAAGCAGGGGCTCCGAGCCCAAGCCAGAAGAAAATCACCTTGGCTCCCAGCCTCACTGAGGTTTCCATACCCTCCCTGCATATCCCCACATCCCCTCTGGAAAGGCAGTATCACCTACCTCCTTCCCAGAATGAGGCTGAGGGAAAAGGTTTTTTTCTCCATCTGCTGGCAGATGGACTTGACCTTGACCCTGGGGGTCAAAGGGCACAGGAAGAGCTGGCCTTCTGCAAGCTTAGGGCCTAGCACCATAGAATCCTCAGAGGGCAGGAGGTGCTTCTGGGAGAGGCTAGGCAGGCAGAGGCCAAACTCCCCAGGGGCCCAGTCCTTCCTACGGGAGGGGGCAGGAACCAACGTCCTCCTCATCTCCAGGAATAATTTTCACAACGTCTAAGGGCTTTTCCCTATTCCCTTCTCCCCAGCCTGAAGCAGGTGACACAGGTGTCCTCTGACCCTAGGCTGGGGCAAAGGAAACCAAGAGTTTCAGCCCCAGACGGGCGGTGTCACCCCAAATTCCACAACTGCTAGGGTCAAGAGGGACAATCCTTCTAGGGTCAGCAGCCGAGAAGCGGGAGCTCTTGGGGTAGGGCGCTGGGAGACATCAAGGAGAAGTGGGGGTTCCCATGATCCTTGTCTCTTGTAGAATCCGAGACATCTGACACCCCGGCCCTGGGCGTCTGCCCTAACGAAGGAAACTCCGACAGCTCCCGGTACAGGTCCTAGGCGTGTGGGGTGAGGCGGGGATCAGATCTCAGCGCACCACGGGATCCCCTCTCCGGGCTAAGGGGTTTCTCGGCGCTGTGGCGGAACTGTCCCTCGCGCACACACACCCGGGGCAGAAGGGGGTGGAGCCGGAGAGGGGGCAAGAGATCGGAGGGCACTCGCGTCCGCGCGGGCGCCCGCCAGGCTACAGAGGCGCCGCGGGCCGCCCCGCCCCTGTGGGGACTCGGGCTCGCCGGCCGCCAGCGCCCGTCCCCCGCCCAGCTCACTCACCTCCGGGTCCAGCGGCACCAGCTCCATGAGCGGCCAGGGCTCCTTGAGCTGGGCGAGCGGCATCGCGCCGCCGCTGGGCGGCCCGCGCTCCACCGGCGGCCCGGGCCGCCTCGCCTCCCAGGTCCCGAGGTCCCCGGCTCCGCGCCCCCGCGCCCCCTCGTCCCCGCGCCCCCTAACCCCCTAGCCCCCGCCGAGACCCTCTCGCTCTGGCTGGGCCGTCCGCGCCGCCGCCGCCGCGGCACTCGCACTTCGGCTCTCTCCGTCACCCGGCGCCGCCGCGCCCATTGGCTACCTGCGCGAGGGGCGGGGCCAACGAAGCCCCGCCCCGGCCCCCGCGGCGCGGCATTCCCAGCATGGACCCCCAGCCCCCGCCGCGAAGAGAGTGCGGGCCCCGCCTTCACCGCGAGCCCTGGGCCCGCGCTCTGCTCGGCCCAGAAGAGGCCCTCCTGGCTCCTCCCTCCCAAACCTGGTCCCCTGAGGGGACCACGCCAGGGCTACCCATCTCCCCCACTCACCTCGTTTGGAATAGCTCCCCAGATGTTCCTTCTCCCCCCCAGCGGGGGCTGTTTCCCCCTGCCACACACACACACACACACACACACACACACACACACACACACACACACTGAATGTCCTGGGCCTGACCCAGGCAAAGGCTAGAAAGGAGCCTGGGCCCTACTCCCCCCATTACAAGGCCCTAGGACCCCCCAACCCCGCCCCGGAAGGCGACACTGGGACCTCTCCTGCGCCCCGGCTCCAGGTAGGGTACAAGTCTTTCGCCACCATCAGGACCCACAGTGCCTCCAAAGTGATGTCTTAATACGCATGTTTTTCTCTTTTCAAGCCGTCTCCCCGGAATCTCTCCCAACTGCTGGCCCAGCTCTGGGCTCATTTGGGCTTGTGCCCCCTCTGAGGAGAGCAGGGACCAGGTTCCCAGGATTGGCCGACACTTGGGCTGCACTTGGAGTGCAGGGAGGCCAGGGAGAGAGATTTCCCCTGGAGAGATTCAGCCTCCGTCTAAAGAGGTGTTAGGGGTTCAGGTGTGATGAGATTTATTCACACGTGGGGGAGTGGAGAGATGGGCTTGCAGGTTTCATGGGTGGGGAAGAATGTCCATTTGCAAAGCTGTTCTAAAGCAGGGTTGTTTATCAGAAGCCTTCTTCCAGTCAGGCTTCACCAATGTATGATCTCCTTGGATCCTCACCACCACCTAGTTTACACATCATAAAACAGCCTCAAAAAGATGAGGTGACTTACCCAAGGTTACACAGCAGATGGGGAACAGATTAGGACTTTAAAAAATCAAAGTCAGTGAGGATTTCTCCTAAATCCAGATGCTCCTGTTATTCCATCACTTTCCAAGGGTAGCACCTCAGCTGTTAAAGTGAATTGAGTTTTGAGTGGAAAAGACTTTGGAACCAAACAAATCTGGATTTGAACCCTAGCTCTGCCACCTCCTTAACATTGGAAAACTCATTTCATGTCTCTAAACCTGTTTCCTTATCTGTGAATGGGGAATTATTAATATAATTCCAATCTTTCAGGTATATCCTGAGGACTAGATTTAATTCAATAAATATTTATGGCTAAATATTACAAGCCAGGCCCTCTTCTTGAGCATGCATTATAAACCAGCCCTGCTCCTCGTTCCTGTGGATATAGCAATAAACAAAAGAAAGTCCCTGTTCTCATGCAGTTTACATTCGGTCTGGTGTGATTAGATAAATTATTAGAGCTAACATTGACATAGCACTTACTATGGACCAGCCACTGTTCTAAGCACTTTACCTGTAAACTCATTTAATCCTCACAACAACCTTATGAGGTAGGTGCTGTTATCCTCTCCAGTGTATAGATGAGGAAACCAAGGACAGAGAAGTTAAGCGTTTCATTTTCTGGGTCCCTCCAAGGTCACACAGCTGGAAAATGGCAGAGCTGAAAGACAACCCTGGTAGTCTAGGCCCAGTGTTCATTCCTTTTTTTTTTTGGCCTCATTGGGTCTTCACTGCTGCGCACAGGCTTTCTCTAGTTGTGGCGAGTGGGAGCTACTCTTCATTGCAGTGCGCCGGCTTCTCATTGCGGTGGCTTCTCTTGTGGAGCACAGGCTCTAGGTGTGCAGGCTTCAGTACTTGCAGCACACAGGCTCAGTAGTTGTGGTGCACGGGCTCTAGAGCGCAGGTTCAGTAGTTTTACGCGTGGGCCTAGTTGCTCCGCGGCATGTGGTTGCTCCATGGCATGTGAGATCTTCCCAGGCCAGGGATCGAACCTGTGTCCCCTGCACTGGCAGGTGGATTCTTAACCAGTGCACCACCAGGGAAGTCCCTAGAGTTCATTCTTTTGTTCACTCACTCTATTACCTCCTTAATGAGGGCTAAACTGGAGGCAAACTGGGCCAAAGTTGGCAGCTGTTATTGACATCAGTGTTAGTATCAGTTGCCTGGAGCCAGTTTCCGATGCCCCAACCCCTGCTGCTCAGGGCTAGTGTTGTAATGTTTAGACTAAAAATTAGACGAAAAAATGGTTGTTGTTTATCTGAATTCAAATTTAACTGGGTGTCCTGTTGATTTGCTAAATCTAGTCATCCTACTCAGGGCTCAGAACAGATTGCACACAGGTGCCAAATATCTGGCTGCAAGCCGGTTTAGGTTAAACTTGGGAAGAGACATTGAGATCTAGAGAATGAGGGCAAAAGACTGCTGGGCGAGGAAAATGAGGTGGATGGATGGGAGGGGCATGGGTGAGGGGAAAACTGGAGTGATTCTACCTTCAATCTGCCCCCTTCCTGGGGCTCCTGGTCTCTTTCTTCCCCTTCGTACAGGAAAGGATTCCATATCAAGTGCATCATCTCAATTTAAGGACCCAGTAGTGACTGTGCTTTCCTATGAATGTTTCACTTCCTGTGTCCTCTCTCCCAAGAGTATTGGGTTATGAGTGGGTTATGCTGGGAAAGGGGGGTGCCCAGAGGACACCTGGGCCCTGCCTGGGAGCTTGGGCAGGTCAGCTTGCCCATCGCTGTTGAAGGGATGTTGCAATCACTCAGCAGAGAGCTGTAGAGACCAATCCATGGCCTACAGTGTGCTGATCCTGCTGCAGCCTCAGCTCACAGTTTCCTCTGTTTCTCTCTAGGCTGCAGCCACACTGACTTCCTTTAGTTCTACTGCCCCAGGGCCTTGCTCCTTGTTCTTGAAACTGTCTGTCTTCCTCAAGCCGGTTTATCTCCACAGTCACTTCCTCCAGGACATCTTCCCTTACCTGCCTGTTATATACACTCATGGCAATGGATACTTCTCCTTAGTGCTCCTCAAGGTGTACTTTTACATTTGTTTTTGTGATTACCTGATTAACATCTAGCTCTCCAATTAGACAGGAAGCTGTGAGAGGGCAGTAATCGGGTCTTCTTGGTTCTTCATTGTCTTCCTGGCACCTGACACACTGCCTGGCACATAGATGCTCAAAGAGGCTAAGTGATATGTACAACATCATCTAGCTACAGTACAGTAAATCTAGGACTCGGACCCAGGCAACCTATCCTCATGCTCTGAAATGCTACACTCTGAGTCATGGATAAATGATAGCTATTATTATTATTCATAATGGGGTGAAAACAGGCTGTTCTGGGCAGTCACTTGTGGTGTTTGTTAAGTGAATGACTCATAAGTGTGAAAGGGCTCTGCTGGACACAGTGAGGTTCTTATTCTGTACCTTGTGGAAGAGGTTATTCTGGCATGAAGCAGGGGGCTGAGCTGACAGGCTGAGCGCTGGGTTTTGGGTCCTTCTACCGCAGCCTGGGCATGTGCTTGCTATAATGTTCAAGAGCACAGGCTCTGGATGGGCCCTGCCCCACAGGAAGAGAGTCTGTCATTATTCTTTCTTGGCCATTCAGTAGAGGAGGGTCTTGGCACACGTGTCTCCTGGCAGCAGGTGGAACAGCATAAGGGGAACAATCATAATGGTAGTTCCCTTTAACAAGTGATTACAAAATGCCAGAACTTGGCTCAGCATTTAAATAGTAATCATCATCAACTATGACAGCTGATTGAGAGAGAACTATGTGACCTGCCTGGCACTGTGAGTGTTTTAGAGGCAAGAGCTCATCCAGTCACCCCAACAACACCATGAGACAGAAATTATTGTCCCCATTTTCCAGATGAGAAAACTGAGGCTCAGGAGTGATGAGATTGCCCATGGCCCAACAGCTAGTAAGTATTACAGCTAGGTTGGGAACCCAATTCTCTCAGACTCAAAATCCAGTGCTCTTATTCACTTCACTACACTGTCAGCCCAGAAGGGGCTTCACGGGTACTCAGTATGCAGAGGTGGGTAGTGGTGAACAAGTAAGGGGGTGGATTCTCTTATCTGCCCCATCCAGGTCTGAGGGATGGAGGTGCTTGAAACCCTCCTGTAGCTCCCCCATCACACTTCAGACAAAATCCAAGGACTTTGCTGGGCCTGCAAAGTCCCACAGGACCTGGCCCCCTCCTCCCCCTGCCCCCTCCTCTCCTACCACTCACTCACTCACTGCCCCCCTGCCACCAGTCTTGCTGCCTGCTCACTGACATACCACACACACTCCCACCTCAGGCTTTGCTCCTGCTGTGCCCTCCACCTGGAACGTTTCTTCCTTCAGCTCTCAGAGTTCACTCCCTCACTTCATTCGCACCTCTGCTCAAATGTCACCTCTTCAGAGAGGACTGACCCTATCTAAGATAGCTCCCCATCGATGGTATCATCTTATGTTTTCTTTTTTTCATGGCATGCCTCTCTACCAGGGATCATATTGTATATTTACCTGTTTGTTTATTGTTTGTTTCTCCCACTAGAACAAAGCTCCATGAGGTAGGACTTGTCTATTTCGTTTACTGCTATCTCGCTGGCTACAGCTGACATATGGCAAGCCTTCAAAATATGCTTGTGTGGGGACTTCCCTGGTGGTCCAGTGGTAAAAAATCTGCCTTCCAATGCAGGGAACGTGGGTTCGATCCCTGATCGGGGAATTAAGATCCCACATGCCACGGGGCAACTAGGCCCACGTGCTGCAACTACTGAGCCCATGGCGCAACAACTGGAGAGCCCACGTACCGCAACTGCGAAGCCTGCGTGCTCTGGAGCCTGCACGCCACAACTAGAGAGACCGCCCACTGCAACTACTGAGCCTGCTCGCTCACCAAAACTAGAGTCCAGTGGTTAGGACTCTGTGCTTCCACTGCAGGGGGTATGGGTTCGATCCCTGGTCAGGGACTAAGATCCTGCAAGCTGCGTGGCATGGCCCAAAACATAAAAAATAAAAAAAAGAACAGCTACCTAAGGCTGTTGGTCAAGCTGTACAGGTTTCTGGCCAGACCAACCAACTCCTTCAGTCAAGTTGTGCTGAAGAGGTTGTTCATGAGTTGCACCAACTGGTGGCCTCTGTCCCTTTCCCAGATGATCCGGAAGGTGAAGCTTCCTGGAGGGGAAGGCAAAACAGGTGTGGTTATAGCAACTAAAACTGATGATGTGCATGCCCAGTAGGTGCCCGAACTGAAGGTGTGTGCACTGCCCCCGGAGCCACATCCCCAAGGCCTGGGGCAAGATCCTCACCTTTGACCGACTGGCCCTGGACTCTCCCAAGGGTTGTGGCGCTGGCCTACTCTCTGGTAAAGACCAAGAGGTGTACAGGCATCTCGGCAAGACCTCAGGAACACCAAACCCTATTTTCCAAGGGCTGGAAGTTCAAGTGCACCAGAGGCTGACAGGCCAGTTGCCACTACAAAAACCAACCCCAGATCCTGCCTTGTTATTAAAAAGATTCTGGATGCTGAGAAAAAAGAAGAAGAAGAATGAGGCCAAAGATAGGGTAGTCAGAGAAGAAGAGGAACAATGGGAGCATCCGGATGGGACAGTCCCAGGGCTACTGGAGAACTAGCTAGTGGGCTCCTCCACTGACCTGGAGACCGGGACGGGGTGGGGGGAACAGAAGCTTGTTGCTGCTGGTTACAGAGAATGGGAGCTGGAAGTAGAGGTGGATATAGTAGCAGCAAGAGATGGGAATGGAATTGGAGGTAGAGGGGCAGAAGAGGAAGCAGTTGGTCATCAACAGATACTTATGGGCAGCTAGGTGCCAGGCACTGTTCTGGGCACTGTGGACACAGCAAAGGAATACACAGAGAGGGTCTCTGCCCTCTAGAATAAGGGTGGGTAAACTATGAACGGCCTGTGGGCCAAATCTGGCCTCTTTTTATGTGCCTATGAGCTAAGAATGGCTTTTACATCTTTAAATGATTGAAGAAATCAAAAGAATATTTCATAATGTGCAAAAATTATATGAAATTCAGATTTCAGTATCCATAAATAAAGTTTTATTGGAGCACAGCCACGCTCCGTTTACGTATGGTCTAGGGCTGCTTTCACACTACAACAGCAGAGTCGAGTAGTTGCAACAGAGACCATATGGCTGAGAAAGCCTAAAATGTTTACTAGCTGGCTCTTCAGAAAAAAAGTTGTTAACCCCTGCTCTAGGAACTTACATTCTCTTTGGTTAAACAAGCAGGTAAACTAATTTCAGAGTGCTTCTGAGGACAAGAGCCAGCTGGCATCTGTAGTTTCTCACACCCTGCTTCTGCCTCAGCCACCTTCCCCTGGAAGGGAAGTGCTCCATCCAGCTGGGTTGTAATACAGCAGCAGAGGAACTGGGGTCATTGTGATCAGCCCCCTGCTTCTGGGCCAAGAGGATCAAGACTTTTCCTGGAAGAAAAAAGTCACTGTCAGTGATTTGCAAAGTCCAGCACCCGCTGGTTCCCCTTCCCCTAACCCAGATCCTCAATCTAGGAACAACTTGTTTATGACTTCAGAGGAACATCATCACCTTTGTCATCAAGGCCTGCCACCTGTGTTCCTGCCAGTTGTATGCAGTGCCTCCTTCTTTACAAAAAGTCTTCTCCCACACTACCTCATGGAGCCCTTATGGGGTAAGGCATGGCTTGGGGTTATTGTTCCCATTTCACAGATGAGGAAACAGAGACTTGGAGAAATAACCTGACTTACCCAGGGTCACATCGCTTGAAATAGCTTGCAAAGCCAGAATTAGAAAGTAGTGCAATGTCAGCTTTGGAAGGGCCTTTTGGACTGTCTCATCCAGAGATAGGAAACTGATGGCCTGAGGCAGAGGTGAATCAGTTAAGGGTGGTGGCCAGTCCTCCATGTGCAAGAAATAAGGCATGCATTTTCTGTAGAGAAGTTTAAAACATTAATGAAACTGGGTGGGTCTGCTTTTTTTTATCACTGTGCCCTGGCAATTCTAAACAATGTCGTTGGTGATAAAATCCTCCCTCCTGAAGAGATCTTTCTTGGTCTAAGTTCTAAATAATTGCCGCGATTATTATATATATATATATATATTTCAAATGAGTACATTTTATCACCTAACCTTTAATAAATAACATATTCTACATGGAAGTTAATTTGAAGAACTCCCAGTTACACAACTGGCGCCAACATATACCTTCAGTTTGAGGGCTCATAGCAGGTCAGCATCATTGGAGCTCACATCAGGAGCCTTCATGTCCCCATGTCCCTGCGTTTAAACAGCAGGTTTGAAATCAATGGCGATAGCACAGTGATTGTAAGACTGTTACTGTAGTTCTCTCATTCTCTGGGCAAGTCATTCTCTGAACCTGCCAAGTTGCCTCTTTTAGAGGCATTTCTTCATGTGTGTGTGTATGTACCTTTTTGTTAAAAAAATACATTAATATAACCATAAACTATTAGTCCTTTACTTTTTTCCCATTTGTACTATAATTTTTATTTTATTTAAAAAATTTTATTGGTCTGAGTATATATATGAAGTTCAATAAAAGCAAGTTTTTACTGTCTCTGTTGCTTTTCTGCCCTTATTATTATTTGTTTTATTTCATGATTATTATTGAAGATAATTCTTGTCATGTTGGGATTAAAAAGATGATCTTTTCTACACACACTACTATATATAAGACAGGTAACTAACAAGAACCTACTGTATAGCAGTAGGGAACTCTACTCAATATTCTGTGATAACCTATATGAGAAAAGAATTAATATATGTATATGTATAACTGAATCACTTTGCTGTATACCTGAAACTAACACATTGTAAATCAACTATACTCCAATAAAAATAAAAATTTAAAAACATGTTTTTTACATTACCAGAAAATCTAAGAAGAAATTCAAGAAAAATAAAATTTGATAACTTGAAAAAAAAAAAACCACATTCTGGGTGTCAAACACACTAGGTTCACCATTGGCTTAAAGACAGAATAGGACATCATTATCTTCTCAATCATAACCATCATTATTTTTTTATTGAGCACCTACTTGGTGCCAGGCACTGTTCTAAGGTTGGACATGTATCATCCCAATTTTTTCCCCATTCAACAAATATTTATTAAGATCCTACCATGTGTGAGGCACCATTGTAGGTGCTGGTGATATGGCAGTGAACAAAATCAAATGCTTTCTCTCTCTTACCCGTGAACCACTGGGCCTGGAGGTAGGATGGGTGTTCTCCTTGTGTACCATCCTATTTTAAGAATAAAGCCAGGGGCTTCCCTGGTGGCACAGTGGTTGAGAGTCTGCCTGCCGATGCAGGGGACACGGGTTCGTGCCCCGGTCCAGGAAGATCCCACATGCCACGGAGCGGCTGGGCCCGTGAGCCATGGCCGCTGAGCCTGAGCGTCCGGAGCCTGTGCTCCGCAACAGGAGAGGCCACAGCAGTGAGAGGCCCATGTACCGCAAAAAAAAAAAAAGAATAAAGCCAGGACCCCACAGACCCAGGATTAGGGTGAGGTGAGTTAAGGCCAAGTCACACAAGTGCAAGGTCATATCCTGTCTTCACGTAAAATGTTGCTATTTTGGTCATCATGGATTTTTTTTTTTTTTTTTTTTTTTTTTTGTGGTATGCGGGCCTCTCACTGTTGTGGCCTCTCCTGTTGCGGAGCACAGGCTCCGGACACGCAGGCTCAGCGGCCATGGCTCACGGGCCCAGCCGCTCCGCGGCATGTGGGATCCTCCCAGACCGGGGCACGAACCGGTGTTCCCTGCATTGGCAGGCAGACTCTCAACCACTGCGCCACCAGGGAAGACCGATTTTTTTTTTTTTTTTGCATTACTTTTAACTTTTGAAAATATATCTTGATTGTTGAGTTTTTTTGGCACCCCCTTAAATTTTGCACCCAAGATGATTCCTCATTAACCTCATTCTGTTAACCTCACCCTAGTCCTGTCCTTGCTTATGTGATCCTCACAACAATCACGTGAAGTAGATGCAATAATTACCCCCATTTTACAGATAAGAAAAGTGAGGCACAGAGAAGCTAAATGACTTGCTCAAGGACATACAGTTAATTAAGTGGTAAAGCTGGTGCATGAACTTCTCTTACTTTAGAATCCATGCTCTTAACCCTACTTTACATTTTGTTTAGTCCATACGGGCTGCTAAATATCTCAAATAACTTGCCATCACTTTAATTTAAAATTAAAAATACAGCACAGTGCATTCCGCAGCCCCTCTGGACTGGGGTCGGGTTGGGAGACCCCTTGGTCCTGGGACACGGGGCACGGCCAGAAAGGCAGCAGCCCCCTCACCTGTCACACAGCACACGTTGGTGGGGTACCTGGTGCTAAACCATTCATAGATGACCTGCTTCTGGGTCAGTGTTTCCTAGATAACAGAGCAGCTCCCTTGCTGGGATCTATTGAAAGTCAGCCCTGGACAGACGTTTTGTAAAAAGAAGGTATTAAAAAAAAAAAAAAAGGAAGAAGAAAATTTAAGATACAGCTTTCCAGCCTCTTTAAAAGTCAGGCCAGGGACTTCCCTGGTGGCGCAGTGGTTAAGAATCCACCTGCCAATGCAGGGGACACAGTTTTGACTTCTGGTCCGGGAAGATCCCACCTGTCGCACCCAAGCCCGAGCACCACAACTGCTGAGCTCGCATGCCACAACTACTGAAGCCTGCACGCCTAGAGCCCATGTTCCGCAACAAGAGAAGCCACCACAATGAGAAGCCCACGCACCGCAATGAAGAGTAGCCCCCGCTCACTGCAACTAGAGAAAGCCCGCGTGCAGCAAGGAAGACCCAACGCAGCCAAAAATAAATAAATAAATTTATTTAAAAAAATAAAAAAGGCCACCTGGGTTCACATTCCAGTTTTGTGGCCATCAGCAGAATGGAGTGGCAGCCTCTCTCAGATAAAGCAAGCTCATCAGGTCACCACAGTCTCCACCACCCACTATTATCTCACTGCCTCCCCCATTTCATTCACTTGCTACCTGTCTGCTCCTGGGGGCATTTAGATTTGGACCCCTAATCTGGTCATCTCACAGATGGAAGAATCCAAGCCCCGGAGAGGAAGAGGTTTACCCAATTCACACAGCATTTGGAGCCTGGGCTCCAAGCCAGGCCTCACACAGCCCTTCAGTGATGAGAGACACTTGTAACTTTACACTCGATGGGAGCTCAGAAAGGGAGTTCCCAGACAGATCAAGCTAACTCCTATTTGCTGAGCACCGCCCAATTTTTGCCTCCAAAGTGGGCATTTCCACATCAACATCTCAGGTGGCCCTCCCAACGACTCTGGCAGGTCAGCCTTGACAACCTCTATATTACACGTGAGAAACTGTTGCTTGGGAGGTTAAGTGACTCTCCCAGGTTCTCACTGCAAGCTTGTGGTAGGTCTAACTTCAGTTCACTAGCTCTTGACGTAAGACCAGAGGAATCCACCTCCTGCTCTCTCCCCAAAACACCCTCTCTGACTCTTACTAGGATTTTCTTGGACTGAGGCTGGAGTCTCTGGGGCTAAATTTACTCTCTTCCAGAAGGATTCTAACACAGGGCAGCCCGAGAGTCAAGCTGGAGCTGTCAGAAGTACTGACTATAGGCCAAGCATATGCTAGATGCTTTTCACAAAGCTTCTATATTCTTTGTGTTTATCTGCATCCTCTAAATTTTCCACAGTGACTGTATTTTACTTCCTATACAAGGAATTGCTTGATCTAGGCCTGGAAATGATTCTACTGAAAGTTTGGGGAAGTTGAGGATATTGGTCCCCAACTTGCAGTTAAGGAAACTGAAGCTCAGATGGATGGCCCAAGGTTACACAGGTCAGAAGTGATGGAATCAGGATTCTGTCCGAGTCCAAGGCCTGTGCTCTTTCCGTTCCACTACTCTGCTTGCCCTTTTTTTTTTTAACACCTTGTTCCACAAAGGAATTCAGGCAATTTGTAAAAATACATTAAAGGAATCAAGCATTTATCCTGTCTTTCTTGTACAAACTATTTCAGGAAAATCAAATAATGAATGAGGAAAAGTTATTCTTTTATTTTTTCATTTAAGTTTTATTTTTTAATTATTTTTGTAATTTTATTTTTTAAAATATTTTTTATTGAAAAGTTGTTCTTTATGGAAGAATTCCAGCTAATGAATGCAAAAAGAATGACAGAGGGACTTCCCTGGTGGTCCAATGGTTATGACTCCGTGCTTCCACTGCAGGGAGCTCGGGTTCTATCCCTGGTCAGGGAACTAAGACCCCACATGCTGCTGGGCGTGGCCAAAAAAAAAAAAAGAATGACAGAATTAGAAAGTCATGGGGAATTCCCTGGCAGTCCAGGACTTGGCGCTTTCACTGCCAGGGCCCGGTCCCCATTTTGCAACACCTAATGAAATAATGGATCATCAGCAGATGCTAAAACCAACAGATAGAAGGTTGATGGGGAGGGCTTCCCTGGTGGCGCAGTGGTTGGGAGTCCGCCTGCCGATGCGGGGGACACAGGCTCGTGCCCCGGTCCGGGAGGATCCCACGTGCCGCGGAGCTGCGGGGCCCGTGAGCCATGGCCGCTGGGCCTGCGCGTCCGGAGCCTGTGCTCCGTAACGGGAGAGGCCGCGGCGGTGAGAGGCCCGCGTACCGCGAAAAAAAAAAGGTTGATGGGGAATTCTATAATGAAAAGAGCAGGCCAAGAGCCCTGAAACCATGGATCAATCAATAAAAATATTTCAACTAAATATGTGCCACTAGATGAGACATGATAATAAGTAGACTGCACCATCGCCGATAAGGTATTCTGGCTAAAGACGTTAAACCTGAATCTAATCAAGCTCTAGATCTAACTTTCAGTTTACTGGAAATACAAGAGACAGAAGAACAAGTTAAACTACACCATCAGGAAGCAATCAGCCAAATCTTCTGGGATGTGGGAACCTTTACAGGGCAAATGCTCTGGTTTCCTTTACAAATAAATAGCATGAAAAAAGAAAGAAAAAAGTGAAACTGTTATAGATGAAAAGTTACTTATGACACATATCAACCAAATGAAATGTGTGAGCCTTATTTGAGTTCTTATTGGAACAAACCAACTATTAAAGAAATGTGAACATGAACTAGGTATTAAATGATTTTAGGGAATTTGTATTTTGTTAGGTATGATAGTGGCATTGTAGTTATATTTGAAAAAGCCCTATCTTTTAGAGATATATGCTGAAGAAATTCCAGTGAAATGATATGATATCTGGGATTTGCTTTATAATACTTCAGAGGGAGGGAAAAGTGGGGAGGTAAATGAAACAAGATTGGCAAAATGTTGATAATTATTGAGGATGGGTTACAGGTACATAACAGTTTATTACATTCTCTCTACTTTCATGTGTTTGAAATATTCCATAACAAAATGTTTTTTTAAGGCTTAAAATTAAGAAAATTAGGACAAAGAGAAAATACAGATCCAGAAATAGAATAGTTCTGAGCTTCTTAGCAGCCAAAACAAAGAGGGAAACAAGAGTCATGATGGCCAACTGTTGAGAAAGACAGTCTCATGCCTGCAGTTTTTTGACCCTTACTCAATCATGTAAGAATGGGCCCTGAGCCTGGAACACTTCCTAACCAAGAGATAAAGAGCCCACACAGCCTGGGCTGGATTTATCACCTTGTGTGGGAGTATCTTTCCTTGTTTCAGGTGTCATGAGTACTCTTTTGTCTCTGCTTAAAGCATGTCGGTCATTTGGCATCTAGCCAACCCCATGGTTATTATCTGTCCTCCTCTTGGAGGGGATAGGGTCCTTTCACTATGGCACAAGAAGGGTGAGCATAGGTGAAGTGCCCTGTGTTGATCACCGGGAGAGATCCCCCAGCAATGAGGGACCAACACCCACTACTGAAGCTGATCCTACTGTCTCTTCTCTACATGACTAAAGCGTTGTTCCATCCGGTGCTTGACTGCATTGTGTCTTCCTTGACTACTCAGATACCAAGAGGAAATGGGTAGAAGTGTTTAGAGTCTTCCCCTGGGAATTATAACTGGTGCAAGGGTACTCCACTTGACACAAAGAGATTTCTAAAACCAACAAACGAGCACAGTTTCTTTTAATCAGAGAGATTCCGGTGCTGGCAAAATTCCTACTCAATATGGCCTATCAATAGGGGGCCAGTCATCTGTCCTGATTTGGGGTATAATGAAGGACTTGCAAAGAGCTAGGGCCAACAGAAGGAGGGGAAAGAGGTGGAGAGAGGTGGACCTTGGAGGATGAGGGAAATGCAGAAGGACATGGGAAAGGCAGGGCATTCTAGGGGGAGGGTACTGAGTGAGCAAAGGCAGAGAGGCTATTTCATTTTCATAAAAGAAAAAATACAAAAAATGCACGCGAACCTGAAGAAAGCTGGTCTTTTATTTGCTCCCTCTTCGCCAAAAGAAATCGATCCAACTCCAAAAAGCACTGACAGGAAACAAAAGTCTTTACCGAAGGTCTCTGGAGGACACTGCAAAGGGATCACACGGCACAGCTCACGGCAAGACAGCCTTTCAGAATCCTCCTAAATCTCTCTTCCTCCAAGTTCCACACCATTACAACAGCTCCCCAAACCTCTTCCTTCTTTCTCTTTTTCCAAATTCTTGACCACCCAAACTCTGCCAGCTCCCTCACTCCCCTCCCTTCTCTCAGAAGCAGCTTTTCCTGATTGGGACTGGGAGGAAATTCCTCCAGTTCTCTCCACTCTTTTGCTTAGGTCTATTCCTCTCCCTCTGCCCTCCTTACAAAGGCTCCTAAGCCTGGGAAGGAGGAAAAGCAGTGCATATTTACATGTGAGTATTTTTGTCCTGATGCCTGGAAAAAAAAAAAAAAAAAGATTGTAAGGGAAGACACCCGAATGTTAACAGGAAGATGCCAGCAAAGCTTTGGAATCAGATAAAGTTGGGTCCAGGTCCTGGCTCTGCCACTTTCTAGCTGTGTGACCTTGGGCAAGCCTCACTGGAGACATTTCTCCAAACCTCAGATTGCTGTTCCGTGAATGACTTAGCATGGTATCTGGCATATAGCAAGCGTTCCATAAAGTGTAGCTTACAAAATAAAGGAGTTAGTTACCTGTAGATAGTAGGAATATGGTGAACTTTATTTTGTCTTTATCCATATTTTTTGCCTTTATCAGTATTTTAAAAATTTTACAATAAGTACATACTTGTAAAAATAAAACAACATAAAGATCATTATAAACACAGGCCTAAGATTAAATGTTTATCAGTAGAAGATCAAATGAATTATGGGGTACCCATATTCTGGAATATTATGAACTCCTTAAAAATGGGGTATCTCTATAAATAATGACACGAAAAAATGTCCACAGTATACAGCAAGTTGCAAAACAATATGTGGTGTGACTCTTTATATATACATATATATAGTATGCTACAAATAAGAAAAACCGCAGCTATCTCACCAGTGAAGATGAGTGTTTTTCATTTTTCAAATCCATATTTTTGTAAGGTTTTAATTAAAAAAAAATAAGACGCATGAATTACTTTTACATAAAAGAAAAACACTGAAAGGGGGGGAAAAAACAGGCAGGTAGGGTTTCCCGTGTGTTTCCCAGGCCCACGGCAGAACACAGCACCAGACAAACGAAGGACCCCAAGATTCTGCGCACCTAAGTCCTATCGCTGAGCCGGTTGAGCTCCTGCCAGCCACTAGGCTGAGCAGGAAGAGTAAACAGGGCACCCCATCTTCAGCCCTCGAAGGCTCCCCCCTGCCCCCACGTCCTGTTTTGCAGACTGCAATAGAAGGGAGCCAGTTGAAATTGCTCCCTTTCTCCCCATGGGGACCCTTCTAATACCTCTGCTAAGGAGAGAAGGTTTGCTGGAGCAGAGAAGAGGGCAGGGGCAAGAGAAGGCCCTGGGGCCTGAAGATCTTTCTAGATGTATGTGGCCTGTGGCCCCCAAGACTTCCCCGCTCCCCCAATCTTGTTGAAACTGAAGATGGGGGGGCTCTGGAGGGACCGCAGGGCCTTGCCGGGTTCTCAGGGTGGGACCCGCCCCGCAGCGTGTGGAGGCAGGAAGCTGCTGAGCCCCCAAACTCTTGGGGAACAAGCCTGAGCAGTTCCCGGAATGTGGGGGAAATGGGTGCCCTATCAGCCATCTCTATAAAAACCACTTGGGGGACCCTATCAGCCCTCTCTATAAAAACCATCGCCTACAGAAGATCAAGCCCCAAGATTGAGTCCCAGGATTTCCTGACTAGTTCCAAGAACCCAACCTAGAAAGTGGGCGTGGTTCCTGCCTCTTCTTCCCCTCCCCACTCAGACCCTTCTCGCTTTTGGGCCCCCAGTCCAGGCCCAACCCCACGGCCAGCCCATTCAGCTCCCAAGTCTAGTCTGCCCTGCACTCCCTCAAACCCACCCCCAGTGCCCGCCCCGCCCCCAGTTCTGCGCCTCCCCCCGCCCCATTTCCGCTTAGTTTGCACTCCCGGCACCCCGCGCGCGCCTCGGGTACCTCCTCGGCCCGCGGCAACTCATGCGCTGAGGCCCCGCCCCTCTGATGCCCCGCCCCAAAGCCCCGCCCTGGCACGTGCCCGCGCTTTGCTTGTTTACCTCTCAGGGTCTGTAAGGGGACCCTTCTACAGGTCAATCCCTGACTATGTTATCAGTCCTTGGGACCTGCATTCGAAGTGTTGGGAAGGGGGTTCGCGGCGTTCAGAGAAGTTCGGAGGAGATGCAGGCCCGGAAGCGGAAGCAGAGAATGGAGAGGGCCGGAGGTCGGGGCAGTGAGGACCACAAAGCTCGAGCGCACGCCCACCTCCTTCCCTCCGGGCCGGCGCACTTGGGAGTGGGACGATATGCTTGGTCTGGGTCCGGCGGGCTCGAGCCTGAATCTGAACAAGGGCTGGCCCGGTACCCGCCAGGTGTGCTGCGCGGGACTGGCGGCAGGGCGGGGTGGCCCCGGGAGCGATTGTCGGGGTTGGAGGGCGAGTCAAGTGAGCTGGGAGTGCCCGGCCTAGTATCGGGAATCGAGGGTCCAGCTGGAGGTATTGAGGTGAGGTGACATTAGGCCCAACGGCTGTCTCACCTGGATGCCGTGACCTGTCCTGGCAAGGGTGGGGAGCAGGAGGCCCAACCATTGGGGCTGTGCCTCATTAGCGCTTCCCAGGTGGGGCATGGAGCTCGACTCTACGCCGCCACCGTGTGGCCGCAGGGAGCAGCGCCTGCCTGGACCCGGAGACGACTCAGGGCTGGGGCGGGGGACCAGGTCCTGGAGACCTTGGGAGAGCAGCCCTAGGGGAGACTGTCTTTCGATACCCTGCTCCTCCCGAGCTGGGTTCCAGGAATGGGATTGAAGTTGCCATGGCGGCGGCGGAGCAGTCGCCGGGCCTTCCTCCAGCCGCTGTGAATCCTCCTCAGGACAACGTGGGATTGTAGTGTGGACACCCATTATCCGCCAGCATCTTGTTGCTCACTGAATAAGGAGGTGTGGAGATGTGGATGAGAATGATCCCTCCCAAAGGCAGCAAGGCCTCCAACAACCAACCAGCTTTTCCTAAGCATCTACTATGTGAAGGGCGTACAAAGATGAATAATTAAAATAAGTAGGGAAAGCCCTCTCATATTTGTGGCTCCCCACTCTCATGAAAATAACAGGTAACTTCTAGGAAGGCTTACTGTATGCCAGACATTTACTGAGTACTTTTATATGCGTGATAACATTAAATTCTCACCACAGTCCTCTAAGGGAAGGCACTATTATTCCTATCCAACAGATGAGGAAGTTCAGGTTCAGAGAAGTTAAGTAACTTGCCTAAAGTCACACAGCTAGATCGAATTTCTAAGCCTTGGCTTGACTTTTTTTTTTTTTTTTTTTTTGGCCGAGCCGTGGGGCTTGCAGTATCTCAGTTCCCCAACCAGGGATTGAACCAGGCCCCTGCAGTGAAAGCCCAGAATCCTAACCACTAGGCCACCGGGGAACCCCCTTGGCTTTTTTTTCAACTGGGACTTTGAAGGGTATGTAGAAGTTTCCAAAGCAGGGGGTAAGAAGGACATTTCAGGCAGGAGAGTTGTATAGAGAAAGATGTAGAGGGATTTTCAGGGTACTTGGCGAGTTTTACTTGAGCAATAGTCCCCAAGCTTTAGTTAGTAAATTGAGTATCAACCTCATGAAGTTTGTCCTAAGCAATAATAGCCATGAAATCCTGGTTTTAGAACGCAAGTTTTATTTCTGAATCCCCATTGAAATAAATATGTTAATCTTTGAAAAATACTTGGTTATATGCCACTGAAATTATCCCTAGAGCCACCAGTGATAGTCATGCCCCATTCTGGAAAACACTACCATAGGGAATTACTGGAGGTACCCTGGGGAGTTAGGATGAGGCCACTGTTTGTTGAGCAAGGGTCATCTGTGTCCCAAGTAAGCTGCTTGCTGCTGTTCATAATTCTCTGAGCCCCAGACCTACCAGCATATTTAATCTTATCTTTCCTGGCTGGCAACACTTTGGTGGCTCCTTATTCTCTTCTAGATAGAAGAGTAAATGCCTTAACATAACCTACAAGGTCCTTGGGGATCCTGGGGTAGGCCCACTATGGCCCCATCAGGCTGGTGAAGAGAGGGAGACAGGAGACAGGATCTCCTGGAGGAAGTGACATCTGAGCTGAAGTCTAACGGATTTATGGGAGAGAACTAGGTGATGGTGGTGAAGAGCTTTTTTAGGTAGAAAGAACAGCAAGTGCAAATTTCCCGAGGCAGGAAGGAACAATGTGCATGTGATCACCTGATCGAGGCACTAGAGGAAGAGTCGGGGAGAGGAGTTTGCAGGAGCCAGACCCTGCCTGCAGTCCCTGGAGGCATCACAAGCATTGTGATCTTAATTCTGTGCCTTACGAGGAGCCATTTAGGGCCTCAAGAACGGTGACTTCAGTTACTTGAATAACAAATACTTTTTGAACACCTACTTCAGGTGGAGCCCTGGGGTTTTTAATAGAAGACTCTCATGGTCCCTGCCATCAGGAAACTTACATTCTTTTACAAACAAAAGTTATACATATGCATGGTTTAAAGAAATAACAAGTATTATAAGGTTTTCTATGAAAATAGAAGGCAGTCCACTACCTCTTCCCTCATTTCCACATTTGCAGAGACATCTATTTTCAACTTTTTTAGCTGACTGTATTTTAGATTTATCTCCATTATCTCTAAGTAATCTTGGTTTGTTTTTCGTTTTTTGAATTTTTGAATTTTATTTAATTTATTTTTTTATACAGCGGGTATGTATGTCAATCCCAATCTCCCAGTTCATCCCACCACCACTACCCCACCCCCCTGCCACTTCCCCCCCTTGGTGTCCATACGTTTGTTCTCTACATCTGTGTCTCTATTTCTGAACTGCAAACCGGTTCATCTGTACCATTTTTCTAGGTTCTACATATATGCGTTAATATGCGATATTTGTTTTTCTCTTTCTGACTTACTTCACTCTGTATGACAGTATCTAGATCCATCCACGTCTCTACAAATGACCCAATTTCGTTCCATTTTATGGCTGAGTTAATATTCCATTGTATATACGTACCACATCTTCTTTATCCATTCGTCTGTCGCTGGGCATTTAGGGTGCTTCCATGACCTGGCTATATTGTAAATAGTGCTGCAGTGAACATTGGGGTGCATGTGTCGTTTTGAATTATGGTTTTCTCTGGGTATGTGCCCGGTAGTGAGATTGCTGGGTCATATGGTAATTCTATTTTTAGTTTTTTAAGGAACCTCCATACTGTTCTCCATAGTGGCTGTATCAGTTTACATTCCCACCAACAGTGCAAGAGGGTTCCCTTTTCTCCACACCCTCTCCAGCATTTGTTGTTTGTAGATTTTCTGATGATGCCCATTCTAACTGGTGTGAGGTGATACCTCATTGTAGTTTTGATTTGCATTTCTCTAATAATTAGTGATGTTGAGCAGCTTTTCATGTGCCTCTTGGCCATCTGTATGTCTTCTTTGGAGAAATGTCTGTTTAGGTCTTCTGCCCATTTTTTGATTGGGTTTTTTTTTTTTAATATTGAGCTGCATGAGCTGCTTATATATTTTGGATATCAATCCTTTGTCCATTGATTTGTTTGCAAATATTTTCTCCCATTCTGAGGGTTGTCTTTTCGTCTTGTTTGTAGTTTCCTTTGCTTTGCAAAAGCTTTTAAGTTTCATTAGGTCCCATTTGTTTATTTTTGTTTTTATTTCCATTACTCTAGGAGGTGGATCAAAAACGATCTTGCTGTGATTTATGTCAAAGTGTGTTCTTCCTGTTTTCCTCTAAGAGTTTTCTAGTATCCAGTCTTACATTTAGGTCTCTAATCCATTTTGAGTTTATTTTTGTATATGGTGTTAGGGAGTGTTCTAATTTCATTCTTTTACATGTAGGTGTCCAATTTTCCCAGCACCACTTATTGAAGAGACTGTCTTTTCTCCATTGTATATCCTTGCCTCCTTTGTCATAGATTAGTTGACCATAGGTGCATGGGTTTATCTCTGGGCTTTCTATCCTGTTCCATTGATCTATATTTCTGGTTTTGTGCCAGTACCATATTGTCTTGATTACTGTAGCTTTGTAGTATAGTCTGAAGTCGGGGAGTCTGATTCCTCCAGCTCCGTTTTTTTTCCCTCAAGACTGCTTGGGCTATTCGGGGTCTTTTGTGTCTCCATACAAATTTTAAGATTTTTTGTTCTAGTTCTGTAAAAAATGGCACTGGTAATTTGATAAGGATTGCATTGAATCTGTAGATTGCTTTGGGTAGTGTGGTCATTTTCACAGTATTGATTCTTCCAGTCCAAGAACATAGTATATCTCTCCATCTGTTTGTGTCATCTTTGATTTCTTTCATCAGTGTCTTATAGTTTTCTGCATACAGGTCTTTTACCTCCTTAGGTAGGTTTATTCCTAGGTATTTTATTCTTCTTGTTGCAGTGGTGAATGGGATTGTTTCCTTAATTTCTCTTTCTGATCTTTCGTTGTTAGTGTATAGGAATGCAAGAGATTTCTGTGCATTAATTTTGTATCCTGCAACTCTACCAAATTCACTGATGAGCTCTAGTAGTTTTCTGGTGATATCTTTAGGATTCTCTATGTATAGTATCATGTCATCTGCAAACAGTGACAGTTTTACTTCTTCTTTTCCAATTTGTATTCCTTTCATTTTTTTTTCTTCTGTGATTGCCGTGGATAGGACTTCCAAAACTATGTTGAATAATAGTGTTGAGAGTGGACATCCTTGTCTTGTTCCTGATCTTAGAGGAAATGCTTTCAGTTTTTCACCATTGAGAATGATGTTTGCTGTGGGTTTGTCATATATGGCCTTTATTATGTTGAGGTAGTTTCCCTCTATGCCCACTTTCTGGAGAGTTTTTATCATAAATAGGTGTTGAATTTTGTCAAAAGCTTTTTCTACATCTCTTGAGATGATTATATGGTTTTTATTCTTCAGTGTGTAAATATGATGTATCACATTGATTGATTTGTGTATATTGAAGAATGCTTGCACCCCTGGGATAAATCCCACTTGATCATGGTGTATGATCCTTTTAATGTGTTGTTGGATTCTGTTTGCTAGTATTTTGTTGAGGATTTTTGCATCTATATTCATCAGTGATATTGGTCTGTAATTTTCTTTTTTTGTAGTATCTTTGTCTGGGTTTGGTATCAGGGTGATGGTGGCCTCATAGAATGAGTTTTGGAGTGTTCATTCCTCTACAGATTTTTGGAAGAGTTTGAGAAGGATGGGTGTTAGTTCTTCTCTAAATGTTTGATAGAATTCACCTGTGAAGCCATCTGGTCCTGGACTTTTGTTTGTTGGAAGATTTTTAATCACAATTTCAATTTCTTTACTTGTGATTGGTCTGTTCATATTTTCTATTTCTTCCTGGTTCAGTCTTGGAAGGTTATACCTTCCTAAGAATTTGTCCATTTCTTCCAGGTTGTCCATTTTATTGGCATAGAGTTGCTTGTAGTAGTCTTTTTTTTAAATTAATTAATTTATTTATTATTTATTTTTGGTTGCATTGGGTCAGTTGCTGTGCATGGGCTTTCTCCAGCTGCGGTGAGCATGGGCTACTCTTCTTTGCGGTGTGTGGGCTTCTCATTGTGGTGGCCTCTCCCATTGCGGAGCACGGGTTCCAGGCACACAGGCTTCAGTAGTTGTGGCTCACGGGCTGTAGAGCGCAGGCTCAGTAGTTGTGGCTCATGGGCTTAGTTGCTCCATGGCATGTGGGATCCTCCCGGACCAGGGCTTGAACCCGTGTCCCCTGCATTGGCAGGCGGGTTCCTAACCACTGCACCACCAGGGAAGCCCATGTAGTAGTCTCTTATGATGCTTTGTATTTCTGCAGTGTCTGTGGTAACTTCTCCTTTTTCATTTCTAATTTTATTGATTTGAGTCCTCTCCCTCTTTTTCTTGATGAGTCTGGCTAAAGGTTTATCAATTTTGTTTACCTTCTCAAAGAACCAGCTTTTAGTTTTATTGATCTTTGCTATTGTTTTCTTTGTTTCTATTTCATTTATTTCTTCTCTGACCTTTATGATTTCTTCCTTCTACTAACTTTGGGTTTTGTTTGTTCTTCTTTCTCTAGTTCCTTTAGGTGTAAGGTTAGATTGTTTATTTGAGATTTTTCTTGTTTCTTTCTTTTTTAAAAAAAAATAAATTTATTTATTTATTTTTGGCTGTGTTGAGTCTTCATTGCTGTGTGCAGGCTTTCTCTAGTTGCGGTGAGCGGGGGCTACTCTTCATTGTGGTGCATGGCCTTCTCATTGTCGTGGCTCCTCTTGTTGCAGAGCACAGGCTCTAGGCGTGCAGGCTTCAGTCGTTTTGGCACGTGGGCTCAGCAGTTGTGGCTCGTGGGCTCCAGAGCTCAGGCTCAGTAGTTGTGGCACATGGGCTTAGTTGCTCTGTGGAATGTGGGATCTTGCCAGATGAGGGCTCGAACCCGTGTCCCCTGCACTGGCAGGCGGATTCTTAACCACTGCGCCACCAGGGAAGCCCCTAGGTGTTTGTCCTTTAATTCTTCTAGGTCTTTGTTAAACATTTCTTGCATCTTCTTGATCTTTGCCTCCATTCTTTTTCTGAGGTCCTGGATCATCTTCACTATCCTTATTCTGAATTCTTTTTCTGGAAGGTTGCCTATCTCCACTTCATTTAGTTGTTTTTCTGAGGTTTTATCTTGTTCCTTCATCTGGTACAAAGTCCTCTGCCTTTTCATTTTGTCTATCTTTCTGTGAATGTGGTTTTCCTTCCACAGGTTGCAGGATTGTAGTTCTTCTTGCTTCTGCTGTCTGCCCTCTGGTGGATGAGCCTATCTAAGAGGCTTGTGCAGGCTTCCTGATGGGAAGGACTGGTGGTGGGTAGAGCTGGGTGTTGCTCTGTTGTCAGAGCTCAGTAAAACTTTAATCCGCTTGTTTGCTGATGGGTGGGCCTGGGTTCCCTCCCTGTTAGTTGTTTGGCCTGAGACGACCCAGCACTGGAGCCTACCTGGCTCTTTGGTGGGGCTAATGGCAGACTCTGGGAGGGCTCACACCAAGGAGTACTTCCCAGATCTTCTGCTGCCAGTGTCCTTGTCCCCACGGTGAGCCACAGCCACCCCCCGCCTCTGCAGGAGACCCTCCAACACTAGCAGGTAGGTCTGGGTCAGTCTCCTATGGGGTCACTGCTTCTTCCCCCTGGTTCCTTATGCACACACTACTTTGTGTGTGCTCTCCAAGAGTGGAATCTCTGTTTCCGCTAGTCCTAAGTCCTGCAATCAAATCCCACTAGCCTTCAAAGTCTGATTCTCTAGGAATTCCTCCTCCCATTGCCGGACCCCCAGGTTGGGAAGCCTGACGAGGGGCTCAGAACCTTCACTCCAGTGGGTGGACTTCTGTGGTATAATTGTTCTCCAGTTTGTGAGTCACCCACCCAGCAGCTATGGGATTTGATTTTATTGTGATTGTGCCCCTCCTACCGTCTCATTGCGGCTTCTCCTTTGTCTTTGGATGTGGAGTATCTTTTTTGGTGAGTTCCAGTGTCTTCCTGTCGATGATTGTTCAGCAGTTAGTTGTGATTCTGGTGCTGTCGCAAGAGGGAGTGAGCACACATCCTTCTACTCCACCATCTTGAACCAATCTCCTAGTAATCTTGTTTTGCCACTTCTAGACATTTCAGTTTTGAACACTATCTCTTGACTTTTCTACTATGGAAGATAAAGTTGTTTTTTCTTTTTTTTTTTTTTTTTTTTTTTTGCGGTAAGCAGGCCTCTCACTGTTGTGGCCTCTCCCGTTGCGGAGCACAGGCTCCAGACGCGCAGGCCCAGTGGCCATGGCTCACGGGCCCAGCCGCTCCGCAGCATGTGGGATCTTCCCGGACCGGGACACGAACCCGAGTCCGCTGCATCGGCAGGCGGACTCTCAACCACTGCGCCACCAGGGAAGCCCTGGAAGATAAAGTTTTAATTGTCTTTCCCCATCACCTGCCCCACCATACACAATAATCCCCACATCCTCAAGTTGCCAACATAACTTTGGTGCGTTCAGTAGTCTTTGTTTACATTATTTTATGTAAGCTATGATTACTTTTCCTGTACAACTTTTTGTTTTCCCCAGAGTCAACAATTGTCCTGTTGTGTCACTTGCTTAGTTTCTGTGTATTCCACCCTCTACCAGTTATCTAAATCTCTTCTCAAGAGGTTCCTACATATCAGGTGTCTCAGATTGGTGTCTCTGGAAGCAGAGGTGGAGATGGACAGGTTTACTAGGGATCAACACCTGTGAAAGGAAGTGGGCGGAAGCAGGATTGGGTAGAGGCAGAGGAACTGCACTGAGGCCTGGAAAGCCTCCGCCCAGCTGGCAGGGAGCCTTAGAGCAAGTATGGCCCATCATATGAGTGTCCTGAGCCCTGCTGAAACGGCCAGGCCTTTATATCCTGCCTGGCTCAATGGCTCAGTCCTGCCTATGGGCTGCTCCAGGAAGGATCTGATCTTGGGCGAGGTAGCTCTCTGCATTGGAGAGCGAACCTGAAGGAGCTGACAGCTGGAGGTGGTCTGCGGCTCGAACTCCCTGCAGCTGGGCCACAAGCCCTTCCTTGAAGGGGACTCTGGGAGGCAGACTCCATGACTACCACATCATGTGTTCTGTCAATTCCATCTTTTTTTTTTTTTAGTGTGGACCATTTTAAAAGTTTTTATTGAATTTACAATATTGCTTCTGTTTTATGTTTTGGTTTTTTGGCCGCGAGGCATGTGGGATCTTAGCTCCCTCTGCACTGGAAGGTGAAGTCCCAACCACTGGACCACCAGGGAAGTCCCTGTCAATTCCATCTTCTTGAAGAAACTTTTCTTCTGCTCCAGTCTGGAGCGTTTGCCCTTTATATCTAGTGAACAGCTATTATTCTGGGCAGGGAAAGATCCAGACTTTGTAGGGTTTAAAGTTTATACAATCTGGGGGCCCTTTAAAAAAAGGAATACAAATTAGCTGTAATTTATTTGGATTGATAAATCAAATTCCTGGAGCTTGAGCTCCCTTAGAGACTCAGGACCTTTTCTTCTGAGCTCGCATTGAGCAATCTAGCAACAGTGCTCTCTGATTGGTTTCTCCCACCTGCCTAGAGAACCCTCTACAACTCCCAGCACTCCCAGCGGCCCGCGGAATGTGCAGGAAGCAGAAGCTTAGGCTTCTAGGTGAGCCCGCATCTGATCCTGGGGTCTTCATGAGCATCTGTCACCTCGCTCCTGTGTTGGATTTCCCTGGGACTGCTGCTTTCTTTACTCTCTCCTTTTGGTGGAGCATCTACTCTAACATTTTCTTGGGAAAGAGGGTGTGTGAGGTGACATTTCTGAGACCTTGCAAGTCTGCAAATACCTTCATTCTACCTTCCCCTTAATAATGTGGTTTGGTACAGGATATATGAAGACTCTGAGAACGGTGCCTGGCACGTAAGTAGTTCTATAGGTGTTTTGCTATCATTATTATAAAAAACTCCCATTGGAGAGACTTCCCTGGTGGTCCAGTGGGTAAGACTCCGTGCTCCCAACGCAGGTGGCCTGGGTTTGATCCCTGGTCAGGGAACTAGATCCTGCACGCATGTCACAACAAAGGATCCCACGTGCCACAACTAAGAGCCGGCGCAGCCTAAATTTAAAAAAAGACAAAAAAACAACTATCTTTGGAGATTATTTTCTTTTAGTGTTACTGTTGAGAAGTCCAAAGCATCCTGATTCCTGGTGCTTTGTGTGTAGTCCCTTTTCTACTTTGGAAGCTACAGGGTCTTCTCTTTGTGTCCCCCTCCACACCTCCCTGACCACCATGGTTCTGATGTCTCACGATGGTACCTCTGGGACAGGTCTGTTGCTACCCATGGCACTGAGCACTTGGAGGTGCCTTTCAACATGGAACCATATGTCCTTCAGTTCTGGGAATTTTCTTCCATTTTTAATTGATGACTCCTCTCTGTTCTGCTTTCTCTTTCTGTAATATCTATTATTCAGATGTTGAGTGTCCCGGACCAGTACTCTAATTTTCTTTTTTTTCTCTCTCTGATTTTCTATCTCTTTTTCTCTTTGTTTTACTTTCTGGAAGATTTCCTCAAATTTATCTTCCAACCCTTCCATTGAATTTTTAATTGCAAGGGCTTTTTGTTTCTTTTGTTTTTTTTTTTCTTCTTTCTTTTTTTATTTTTTTAGCTGTGCTGGGTCTTAGTTGCGGCATGCGTGATCTTCCTTGCGGCGTGTGGGATTTTTAGCTGTGGCATGCAGGCTCTTAGTTGTGGCATGCGGGATCCAGCTCCTTGACCAGGGATTGAACCCAGGCCCCCTGCATTTGGAGCGTGGAGTCTTAACCTCTGGACCACCAGGGAAGTCCCTTGTTAGTTTCTTTTTAAAGTAACATCCTGTTCTTGCATCCTGGATGCACTATGTTTTCTTATCTCTCTGAAGATGTGACCTTATGTCCTCCTCTCAGCCTGGTCAGATTAGCTTTGAGAGAAATTTTTCTGATCCTCTTGCCCAGAGAGCAAAGCCATGGGTGCCAGCTTTCTCGGAGGAAACAGGTTGGGGGGTGTCTCGGCCATCACAGTGTATACGGTCACTTCATCGCCTGATTTGGGAAAGATACCTCCCACCTCCACTGTGCCTGCAGTTTCCCATCCCAGTGATTCTGTTTAATTCTCTTTAGAGAATAAACCTCCAGTTTCCTGCCAGGATTGGGGAAGGGACGTAGGGACCTAACAATTTTGATCCCGGAACATCTTCCAACCTCTTCTCCTTATTTAATACTCCCACCCCCATTTAAACAGGAACCTGAGCCTTTTGGGGGAATCTGTGATCTAAATTGGGTTGGCTCTCCTTCCGCACGTCCAGGTTAGGCAGTAGTTTCCCTGGGTTTGCTGTGTAGTTACCACCCAACCATCTGTTTTCCAGCTTCCCTCATTCTCCTCGTCTCAATGGGTTTGTGCTTTTTAAATTATTTTTATTTATTTACTTTTGGCTGCGTTGGGTCTTCGTTGCTGCCCGCAGGCTTCCTCTAATTGCGGCGAAGGGGGGCTCCTCTTCCTTGTGGTGCACAGGCTTCTCATTGTGGTGGCTTCTCTTGTTGCAGAGCACAAGCTCTAGGCGCGTGGGCTTCAGTAGTTGTGGCACATGGGCTCAGTAGTTGTGGCTCGCGGGCTCTAGAGCGCCAGCTCAGTAGTGTGGCGCACGGGCTTAGTTGCTCCGCGACGTGTGGGGTCTTCCCGGGCCAGGGCTCGAACACATGTCCCCTGCACTGGGAGGCGGATTCTTAACCACTGTGCCACCAGGGAAGCCCTCTTTCTGTAGTTTTAGTGGAGTTTGGGGAGGGACTGAAATTAGACGCATATGTTCAATTTGCCATAATTTTCAGAGCTTCCATTTTTACCTAAACCAGTAAACAGATTAATAATTACAGACTGTGAGAGCTACAGAGGAAACAAACATGAGGCCAAGACAAGAACAATGGCAAGACGACTCAGACCAAGAAATGCAGAGGTGTAGCTTTAAAATATGCACCTTGGGCTCCCCTGGAGGCGCAGTGGTTGAGAGTCCGCCTGCCGATGCAGGGGACACGGGTTCGTGCCCCGGTCCGGGAAGATCCCACATATCGCGAAGTGGCTAGGCTCGTGAGCCATGGCCGCTGAGCCTGCGCGTCCAGAGCCTGTGCTCCGCAACGGGAGAGGCCACAACAGTGAGAGGCCCGCTTACCGAAAAAAATAAAATAAAATAAAATAAAATATGCACCTTGCCTCAGTGTAGAGGGACTTCCCTGGCAGTCCAGTGGGTAAGACTCCGTGCTCCCACTGCAGGGGGCCCAGGTTCAAACACTGGTCAGGGAACTATATCCCGCGTGCATGCCGCATCTAAGACCCATCGCAGCCAAAATAAATAAATAAATAAATAAATATTAAAAAGAAAACTAAGACATATCTTGCGTCTACTTTAAAAAAAATAATAAAATATGCACCTTGCTTCAGTGCAGAGAAGACACGTGAGGAACATTCGTGGAGTCAGAGACAGTGAGGAAGCCACTGGAGATCAAGGTGAATGCTGGCTGGATTGGAAAGGTGATGGCTGTAGAGCTGGAAGGAACCATGTAGAACGTAGACAGACTGTAACCTGAAAAGGGCAGGCACCATGTCCATTTTGTTGCCTGCTCTATATAAACCCAGATATGCGTATTGTGTATATATGCCCAGCTGTCTGGTTACCAGAGACATTTGATAAGTGTTTGTGAGTGGACATGGGTGGGTGAAGAGGGGAGAGGAAATGAGAATGACTTTTCTCCCTCTAGTGTAGACCTCGGAGGCCAACTAAGGGCCGTGGAGTGTGCGGCCAAAGGGAGCCACAGAAGGTCTGGGAGTAAGGGAATGACCAGCAGGTGAGAGCAGGTCTTCACCTGCACACAGGACCTGTATCACATGACCCCTCACCCTCCAGCCTGTCTTCCATCCGTCACTCTCCACTCTGGCCCCTCCAGCAGTTTCTTCTGCCTGACATGTCTTCTCCCCAGCCTCAGCCCCTCACCTGGCCCCTCCACACTCCCATACTGGCCTCAGGAGGCCACAGTCTGATTCTTTTTTTTTTTTTTGTATTAATCATGCTTTTTTATTCTATTTTAAAAATAATTTTTATTGGAGTATAGTTAACTTACAATGTTGTGTTAGTTTGAGGTGTACAGCAAAGTGATTCAGTTATCCATATACATATCTCCTCTTTTTTAGATTCTTTTCCCATATAGGTCATTACAGAGTACTGAGTAGAGTTCCCTGTGCCATACAGTAGGTCCTTATTAGTTATCTATTTTATATATAGTAGTGTGTATATGTCCATCACAATCTTTCAGTTTATCCCTCCCCCACCCACAGTCTGAGTCTTAAACCATATTCTTTTTCTGCAGGCCTCTTACAACAGTTTGCAATTGTGTGGCCATTGAGGGGCTTCTGGATTTAACGTCAGATACCCCCATAGAATATGAGCGTTGTGAGGGATGGAACCTGGCTGTTTTATTTGCCATTGTATCCCTAGCACCTGGGACCAAGCCTAGCCTGCAGAAGGGGGCTTGATAAAATTTTTTAAATGATTTATTTTTATTGAGATATAATCAACATATAACCTTGTATTAGTTTTATTTGATTCAATATTTATATATATTGGCAAATCATTACCACAATACGTTTAGTTAACATCCATCAGCACACAGTTACAATGATTTTTTTTCCCTGCGATGGACTTTTACCATCTACCCTCTTGGCAACTTTCAAATATATAATACAGTATTGTTACCTATAGTCATTTACTGTACCAATAATTGTTGAAGGAACCAAATGAAAGTAGGTGTCATCTCGCCGAGATGGTGGGATGGAGAAGAGTTTGAAGGGGAGACCACGGAGGAGGTATGGCAGTGACTTGGGAAGGAGAGGGCACAGCCAGAGCACAGGCAAGGGGCAGAAGTCCTGAGAGAGGAAGTGACAGGTCTCAGTACCTGCTGGGCTCCAGTTGAGTGAAACCAGCCCTGAGCCTTTGTTTGATGTTGGGCCTGGGCCTGCCCCTTGGGCTCTGCAGACTCAGGTGCATGTGAATGTCTGTAATTCCAGGACTGGTGAGATAAGCTATGAACTATGCTGGTGAGGGCATCAGGGAAGGCTTCCGGGAGGAGGATGCCCTGGAGATGGACTTTGAAAGCTGAGGGAGACATGGCCAGGAGGAGGGGAGTGATTCATAGGTCTCTAAGGTTCTGAGCCTGGCTGAATGGCTGAAGAGTGGGGCCACAGCCAGAGGCAGGGGACTTGGGCTTTAGATAAACTGATCAGTGACCAGGATCTTGCAGGATGGCTAGGGAACTGTGAGGGGGCCCAGGGTGAGGGGCGGAGTACGGCATGCGTCTCAGGCTCACTCCTGCCTCTGCAGAGCCCTCACCCAGCCCTGCCATCCCACCACTGCACACCCTAGCCTGGGTTCCAGGCCACTGAGACCAGGCTGTCCTGGCCCCATGCCTCATCTCACTCCCTGCCTTCATGCAGCCTCTCCCCAGCCGAGCCTGCCCTCCGTTTCCACTCAGGAACCTCTTTTCCTCCCTTCAGCTCCCGCAGGAAGTCCTCTAGGATTTTTTGTGCTGCGTACTTGGCTCCGGACGCGCAGGCTCAGCGGCCATGGCTCACGGGCCCAGCTGCTCCGCGGCATGTGGGATCTTCCCAGACCGGGGCACAAATCCGTGTCCCCTGCATCGGCAGGCGGACTCTCAACCACTGCGCCACCAGGGAAGCCCCCTGTGCTGGGTACTTTGACAGACCTCTCCTTTACCACTTTATGTTTTGTCGTGTACCCCATATTTTAAAGACGGGAAACTGAGGCTCACAGAGGCAAAGTGCCCACAGTCAGGATCAGGGAATTAAATATGGGTCTGCCGAATCAAGCCCACTCTCCTCACTGCACCCCAAAGGCCGAGCAGGCAGGCAGAGAGCCTGGGGGATCAAGGCTGCTTCTCTTAGCCGAAGCTCTCTTCTGGGTGCCCTGGGGTTGGTCATATTGTACTAACAGGAGAGATGCAATAGAGCACAGTGGTTAGAAGCACAGATCTAAGAGTGCTTGGGTTCAAGTCAGCTCTGCTGCCTCCTCCTATACCTCAATTTTCACTTCTGCAAAATGGGATGATAATAGTGCTTACCTTATAGGGTTATTGTGCGATTAAATAATGCACATAGAAAACACTGTTACTGTTATTATATATATATCTCACATCTTTATCCATTCATCTGTCGATGGACATTTAGGTTGTTGCCATGGTTTCCATGGTTGAAACCAGCCATGGTTTCTTGGCTATTGTGAATACTGCTGCTATGAGCATAGGGGTGCATGTATCTTTTTGAATTATAGTTTTGCCTGGATATATGTCCAGGAGTGGGATTGCTGGATCAATCCAGCAACTCTGGCAACTCTATTTTCATTTTTTTGAGGAACCTCCATACTGTTTTCCAAAGTGGCAGCGCCAACTTCCATTCCCACCGACAGTGTACGAGGGTTCCCTTTTCTTCGCACCCTCTCCAGGATTTGTTATTTGTAGATTTTTAATGATGGCCATTCTGACCAGTGGGAGGTGATACCTCACTGTAGTTTTGATTTGCATTTCTCTGCTAATTAGTGATGTTGAGCATTTTTCTGAACATGTCCCTCATTGTCTCATCTCTGGCCTTGCTTATGATCTCAGACCTGAAGCTTGTCTCTTTTCAACATCTTATATTTGCCGTCACCCACTGTTTACTTGTTCGCATAACATTTATTGTTTCGGTCCTGTATACAGGACAGTAGAGGCCTGGTTGGATACGTTATAATACATTAATACTGTATAATACTGGATATCCATGGCTGCACAGCAGTTTCAAAATTAACCTCAATGGACTCAGAATGCTTGAATTCAAATCCCAGCTCAACCATTCATTAGCTTTGTGACTTTGGGGAAATTATTTAACTTTTCTGTGCCTCAGCTTCCTCATCTATAAAATGGGCTAACTATAGTATCTGCCTGGTATAGTTATTGTAAATAATTTGCAATCTAGAATGGAAGCTCTGTAAGGGCAGGATTTTGGTCTGTTTTATTCATTGCTGTATCCTCAGTGCCTAGCCTAGTGCTGGTACAAAGAAGCTATTCAATAAATATCTGTTGAACAAGTCTGTGGAATAGGGCTTCCCTGGTGGCGCAGTGGTTGAGAGTCTGCCTGCCGATGCAGGGGACGCAGGTTCGTGTCCCGGCCCGGGAGGATCCCACGTGCCGCGGAGCGGCTGGGCCCATGGGCCATGGCTGCTGAGCCTGTGCGTCCAGAGCCTGTGCTCCGCAACGGGAGAGGCCACAGCAGTGAGAGGCCCATGTACCGCAAAAAAAAAAAAAAAAAAAAAAAAAAAAAAAAAAATCTGTGGAATAATGAAGTAATGTATATAAAGGAGCACTGTCCAACTAAAACATAATACAACCCACATACATAATTTTAAGATTTCTAGTAGCCATGTTAAAATAGTAAAAAGAAACAGGTAGAATTAATTTTAATAATATATATTTGAACATAATACTGTATATCCAAAATATCATTGTAACATGAGATCAATATAAAAATTATTACTGAGATATTTTCCATTCTTTTTCTCCTACTAAGTCTTCAAAATCTGGTATTTTACACCTATAGCACATTTGAGCTATACAACAATATCTCAAGCAATGTAATAAAGTAAAACGTAGTCCTACCAAAAAATAAAGTTGAAAAAAAAATAAAGTTGTATTTAGCAAACAAATATTTTTAAATTTAATTAAAATTAAATAAAAATTTAAACTTAGTTCCTCAGTAGCACCAGCCACATTTCAAGAGCTGAGTAGCCACATGTGGCTAGTGGCTATCAGGTTGGGACAGCAAAGATATAAAGTGCCCAGCACAAGCTAAGTTCTTAAGAAGTTCAGCCACTATTACTGGTGATCTGGAAGATGTCTGTGCTTTAGGTTGAGTGAAACCAGCCAGTCACTGACCACTGGGTACAACATGACTTCACTTGTGCAAACAAAAAAAAAAACCCCACCTCCAAACTATTTATATATGTTAAATATGTAACCCAGATGTAAGCAGAAGCCTCCTTATGAGGGCTCCAATCCCAGTCCGTGAGAGCAGCAGGAAAAAATGAAACGTACAACCACAGATACCTGCTGAGGAGGGTGGGCCCACGACAATGGAAGGCCTTTGTCTTGGCTCCACGAGGAGCTGGGGAGCTGAACTGCTCGGGTAAGGGAAGGAGGAGAATTTGAATTTCCCGAGTCAGGGAAGGATGGGCAAGGGGCAAGATGGTGGGATGTATGGGGCAAAGGACCAGGCAGAGGGTATTTCTTATTGGCAGGGGTGGCTGAAAGGACTTTGAATCCATCACAGAGATGATGCTTAAAATTGGTTGCTGCATGGGGTACAATGTGAACCCTTCAAGGAACCCCCGAACCCTTTGTGAAGTCTAGTTGGCTGACTGACCAATGTCCTGGGTGCATGAGTTTCAGGGTAGAATCCAGAAAGGGGTTGAGCTCCTCACCTGGGTCAAAGAAAAGAGACGGCAAGGGTAGAACCAAGGGCTGGAGACGGAGGAGACTGGCGACTGGATGCATTTGGGTCCACCTCTTTCCCCCCATGCCTTTCTTGGGGCTCAAGGGGCCCACACCAACATGGTCGTGGCTGCCTCTGGGAGGACAGTGGGTTTGGGGAGGTGATGGGGATTTTCATGGTTCCTCTATGTTTCTAATCCTTGAACTGTTTCAAAGAATATTTTTATAGTGAGCAGGCAATACATTTATGTTTAGAAGGCAAAGAAAACACTCCCCTCACACCTCTCTCCCAGCCCATTCAAGGAATACACAGGCTGTGTGGAAAATTTAGAACATATGGGCAGGCAGGTAAGAATAAGAAACAAAAGTCATTGTTGACTCCACTGCCCAGCAGTGTGACCACTGTGTCCTCAACTGCTAAAACTCTCTGGGGAAGCATCCAGCCTCTGGCTGGTCCCCTGCCACGCAGGCCCTGTCAGGGCCCCACCATTTCCCCCAGCTCCAGAGCAGCCAAAGGTCAGAGTACCCAAAAAGGTTCCTTTTGGGCCCAGGGACTGAGAGGGATCTGGGCCCCTGTGCTGGGAGTGGAAATGGGGCCCTTGCTTTGGCATGGCGCCTGCTGGGCTCAACTGGGGCTATGCCAGGAGCATGGGAGCAGTGCCCACCTGTGGCACCACGGACATTGCCTTCTCCCAGCACAGAGGTCAGGAGTTTGGACAACTTACTAACTGCTCTGGGCTTCAGTGTTCTTTTTTGTAAAATACAGTTGTGAGGGTTTGCGATAATGTATGTCGTACATTTAGCATAAAGTGATCTTAGTAAGAATAAAAACATTCCAGAAACTAGTCTTTGCTCAGCTAAACCTCCAGCCCTGGTAAAGGAAGTGAGAGGGGGTAAAGTTTTTTTCTGTTAAACATAGTGGGTAAGAGATGGGGTCCCAAGGGCCAGTTTTGTCTGATAGCAGCAGCAGGAGACAGAGTTACTGGAGACCCCGTGTGAGGTGGTGGCACCAGCAGGGAAGCTGGATACATTCAGAGGTTCAGTGGTAGAAAAATGGTAGGTGGTGGGGTGGGAGTTGGCAGCTTTAAGGGCTGGGGCATATCATGCAGCCTAGACCAGTGAAGGCAGGTGTAGATTCTGGTCTTCACTCTGCCATCAGTGTGGCCCAGGGAGAGCTCCCGGGGACTCAGAATAGTGTGGAGGTTTCTAATGCAGCCTTCTGGCTCAGACCACCCAAGTTCAAGTCAGATTTAGTCACTTGCCAATTATGCAATTTTGGGCAAGTTACTTAACTTTCCTGTGGCTCAATTCTCCCATCCGTAAAAATGAGAACAATGATGTTACTAGGTTGTAAGAATTAAATAATTCAAATAAAGAATTTAGAAGAGTATCAGGCTTATAGAGGCCTCAGTAAGGATGCAGAGTTGTTGCTATTTCCTGTATGCGTCATTAAGAGTGGAAGGTGATCCTTGGGGTTCTTTCTGATTCTTTCAAGCGTTTGACCCAGACTTCTTAGAAGGTGATTTAAGATCCGTCCCTCCTGTTCAGTTCTACCTGTGGCCCTGAAGAAGCTAAAGTTTTTGAATAACTGAGAAAAACATTCTCTACTCCCTGCATTTTTGTGGGAAAACGAAGAGGACATTTCTGCTGTGGGCAGTCAATAATGCTTCAGCCTTCCCGTCTAGAGCTCAGTCCAGGCTGACAGTTTACATTCACATTTCCAAGCTCAACTCGCTCATTCACACTGAAGATTAAATGTTGTCTGAGCCAGTTTGCAGGACAGAGCCATGGTTTGGGATACAGGGGCTTGGGAGCCAGATGGGCCTGTGCTGGACTCCTGGCTGTGCCACTATAGCACGCATGACCTCATAAGGCCTCAACTTCTCCAAGACCCAGTTTCTTCACCTATAAAGTCGAGAAATTAATTCCCTCTTCTCATTAATGTGAGGATAAAATGAAACAATATATGGAATCAGGGCTGTTTTCAGCTGCAAGTAACAGATTACCTGACAAAAATGAAGGCGTCTCATTATCTCACATAAGTATCTGGAGTTTAGTAGTTCTAAAATGAGCTCACCAGCTCAGTGCTGTCCCAGGCTGTCTGCTCTGTCATCCCCTGTGTATTGGCAACATTTGGCTTTATGGTCACAAACTAGTTGCTGCAACTCCAAGATTCACATTGTCATAGGCCACCACCCAAGCAGGGGGAAGACAGCAACAAGTTTTTCTCCTTTAGAAACTTTCTTCCTCAAACTTTAGTGGACACGAGAATCACCTGAAGAGATTTTTATTTATTTATTATTATTATTTTTTTTTTTTTGCAGTACGCGGGCCTCTCACTGTTGTGGCCTCTCCCATTGTGGAGCACAGGCTCCGAACGCGCAGGCCCAGCGGCCATGGCTCACGGGCCTAGCCGCTCCGCGGCATGTGGGATCCTCCCGGACCGGGGCACGAACCTGTGTCTCCTGCATCGGCAGGCGGACTCTCAACCACTGCACCACCAGGGAAGCCCTGAAGAGATTTTTAAATCACAGAGTCCTGAGCCCCTTCTCCAGCAATCTGAGTCTGTGGGTCTGGGGTAGGACTCCAGACCTGCACTGCTCACAAGTTCACAGGTATTCTGAGGCACTGCCCCAGGGAGTGTTAATAGTGGCTTGGACTGGGGTTGTGTCTTACCCTGGCGTTAACTTTCTTCCTTAAGAAAAGGTTGAGGAAAGAATTAAAGTGCTGATCCTTTACTTGGGAGATGCAAGCCCGGTGACGAGGGTGAGGAAAAGGAAAGATGCAGAGCCATGAAATAGGATGCATTACACACTGGCTACTGCTTCCCAACAAGCTGCAGAGACACAGCAGGCCATTCAGAGGGTGTATCTGCTTGGCACAAGAGCCTTTCCTGGAAGAGCTGAAAGGAGGAAACTTGGAGGCAGACAGGTGTTTACCAGCCCAGTTCCCTCCCCTTTCATCGCCTGTTTGCTATCTTTCAACTTCTGCCTCTGGGGAGCTGACTCCACAGTTCTGAACCAAATCAACCAGCCACTTGGCTGCCTTTTAGGAAGCCAGATCCCATGGCCCAGGAGTGGTCTTTCATCCAAGTCTGCAAGTGGAGGGCTGGCTTGGTGCAGGTGGGATCCAAATGAGAGCTGAAGAGGCAGCTGCGGAACCTCATAGAGTCTGCGTCCACTGTAGGTAGGATGATGCAAACTGGTTGGGTCCAAAACAGATTTTAAAAACTGAGCCAATAGAATTTATCAATGGATTGATCATGAATGGACTGATGGACTGGGAGAGAGAAATTAAGGTTTTGGTGGATGATGGTGCCACTTACTTAGATGGGGAAAGCTTGTTAGGAAAATTAATAAATTTTTGTTAGATTGGTGAAGTCTATTAAGTGGTCTAAGTCTGGATCTGAGGGGAGAGGTTCTGTCTGGAGATAAGAATTTGAGTCACTGTCATGTAGATGGTACTTAAAATCAGAACACTGGTTGTGGACACCTAAGAAAAGAGGTTGGTTGAGAGGAAAAAGGAGATAAGGGAGAATTTTTGACTCTGGCAAGATGTACACCACTGTGGCCTGTTGGGCAAGTGGGGGAGAGGCAAAAGCCTCCTTACTGGAGTGGGTTGATGGGAGACTGTGGGGAAAGTGGTGATGGAGAAAACAAGACAACTTCCTTGAGTAGTTTTGCTGTAAAGGGAAGCAGAAAAATGGGGTGGTGGCTCAAGAGGGCCAAGGGAAGATGCTTTTGAGGTTTGGTGTATTTGTCCACAGGAATGATCCAGTAGAGGAGAAATGGATAAGGCAAAAGAGAAAGGGGACACCTGCATGGGTTTAGTCTTAGAGGAGCTGAGAGGGATGGATCTGGATGACAAGTTGAAGGCTTGGACTTAGAGAAGAGAGGTCTACCCCCATAAGAGGAGGGGATGCAGGTGGTAGGGGAGGAGGTGGGAAGATGAGGGGGCTCCTCTTGACTGCATCTTCCATGACTATGAAGCTTGAGGGGAAGTCACCGATGAGGATGGAGATGGGGTGTTGCAGAGGGGAGATGAGGTAAAGGTGTGGAACAGGTTATCTGAGAGAGGAAAGGTGAATCTTTTAGGGAAATGTAACAGGGGGGTTTGGCAGTGTTTGGGGCCCATTTGAAATGTGGTCTTAACTGTGAAGTGAGTCCAACTGCACAGTAGTGGGTGTTTTCTGCAACGTTCAGCTGTCTGCATGCACATACTGGCTAAGTGCGGGGTGAGAGTGATGGAGGTGGGAGAAGGGAGCTGAGTGTGGCTTCAATGCTGGACAATGCAACCTAAGTTGGGTGAGAAGGGAAATGAAGACATTGAGAGAGGAGGTGACTGATGGAGAAAAAGTGAAAAAAAGTCAATGAATTGGGAGTTTGGGTTGGAAGAGACTAAGTTTATTATATAAAAGCACCAATATAAAGTTAACCATTGAGCAAAAACACACACCTTTCTCAACAACAAAACCAAACAGCTAAAAAAAAAAAAAAAACTAAGAGAAAAAATATATACTACATAAGAACTATATACAAAAAACTTGAAATACATGTAAATATAACATAAAATATGATGAATGCTGCTGTAAAAGGAGTGAGGCATCAGTCACACATCTCCAGATTATATTAAGTGAATAAGCAAGGTGGAGAAATGTATGCTATCTTTATATAAGGGGGAATATAACATTATTTATGTTAGAGGGCATAAGGCAGAGAATGATAAAGGAACAGAAACTAGACTTCTCTGAATACATCTTGTTTTGTAGATTAGACCTGGAACTATATAATTACTTTACATAAGCAAAATTAAACTAGGGAATTCCCTGGCAGTCCAGTGGTTAGGACTCCGTGCTTCCACTGCAGGGGGCATGGGTTCAATCCCTGGTCAAGAAACTAAAATCCTGTAAGCCATACGGTGCAGGAAAAAAAAAAAAAAACCTAAGAAATTCTTAAAGAATGGAAAAATTAAACAGGTTAATAATATAAATGTGTATCCAGTTAAGAGCAAGCCACACAGAGAGGAAGTATACTAAGGAAATTTAAAACCAATTGCAATATGAGACCCTGTTTGGATTCTCAAACAAATAAATTACTTTAAAAAAAAAAAGGGCTTCCCTGGTGGCACAGTGGTTGAGAATCCGCCTGCCAATGCAGGGGATACGGGTTTGATCCCTGGTCCAGGAAGATCCCACATGCCACGGAGCAACTAAGCCCGTGCACCACAACAACTGAGCGTGTGCTCTAGAGCCCGAGCCACAACTACGGAGCCCACGTGCCACAACTACTGAAGCCCACGCACCTAGAGCCCATGCTCCACAATGAGAGAAGCCACTGCAATGAGAAGCCCGCCCACTGCAACAGAGTAGCCCCTGCTCGCCGCAACAAAGACCCAACACAGCCCAAAATAAATAAATTTATTTTAAAAAACACTTAGAAATTTGAGAACTTGAGTACAAGACACTTAGAAATTTGAGAACTTGAGTATTTCATAATATTAAGGAATTAATGTTTTTGATATGCTACTGGTATAGTGAGTATTTTAAAAAGTCCATATCCTTTAAAGATATATACTGAAGTATTTATGGATGAAACATGATGTCACGTTATGGTAAGAGGAGTAAGCAGACAGTGGTATTAAATAAAAGACTGGCCACGAGTTGATAATTACTGAAGCTATGTGATAGGTACATGGGGGTTTGTTAAATTTTCTACTTTTGCACATATTTAACATTTTCCATGACAAAAAAATGAAAAAAATTTTTCCCAAAGTTCACCATTATTTAGGCACTCACTGGAAATGAGTGATAATGGGGAGGGAGGTGGTCATCTGGGCTCACTTTCAGGATGATTGCTTGAGGGATGAAATGCTTTTACCAGATGTGGGACCAGCAGGGGAGGTCAGTTTGTGAACAAAATGAGTTCCATTTTGGTCACGCTGAATTTGGGGTCCTGTGGTATGTTTAGGTGGGACTGCACAGGAAGTTGGTGGAAATACTAAACTCAAGAGAGATGTGGGGGCTTCCCTGGTGGCGAAGTGGTTAAGAATCCACCTGCCGGGACAGTTTTTCGAGGCAGGAGATCGCTGTGCTCCCCCTTGCCTGGCAAAGCAGGAAAGCTATCCTTTTCTACTTCGCCCAAAACTCTGTCTCTTAGATTCAGTTTGACACAGGTGTACAGAGAGGCTGAGCTTTTGGCATCAGGACTCCTGCAGGTAAAGACAGTCCAGTTTTGAGGGCCATGGCTAGTGAGGGGCAGGGGTCGTTAAAGAAATACTGACTCCTATCTTGTTCCGTGCTTTACCCCACCTGAAAAGAAAAAAAATCATCCCTCTGATAAATGCTTATTGAGGGCCTACTCTGGCCTGGGATGCAGGAGGTGGGGGGCTGGGGGGGTCAGGCAAGTCAACAAATGATGCATTCTTATGACAAAAAGATGCAGTCGGGGGCGGGGCTGGGGGAACTGTGGCACGTGAGAGGCAAGCCCCATCTAAAGGCATCCACTAATACAAAACGTGTTAAACACGTCCCCTCTGTGTTTTAAACCCCAAGAGTGAATGACTTCTCCCTTTTGGGAGTTTACCATCTAGTGGGGAAAATCCGGTAAGCTACAAATGAGGCACTATGAGAATATACTGTTTCTCTCTAAATATATATGTATATATACATATAGAGAGAGAGAGGAGAGGGAGGGGGGAGGGAGAAATGGGATGGGGGGAGGGAGAGGGAGACAGGGAGAGAGGAGAGGTGGGAAGTGATGTCTAAATTGAGACCTGAAAGATGAGTAAGTCTGAAATAGGCACTGGGTGGTGAAGGTAACTGAGATTCCAAGATTGCAAGCAGCCCATGTAAAGGGGATTTTTAGCATCTGCCAGACTGCTTATCTTGCATTCCTCGCCTCATAGGGTACTTTGTTCCTGTCCTCTTTTCTTTATCATTGTGTTAGGTTAGGTGATAAACGGGGGCGGGGGGGGGAGGAAGTGGGGGGGTGATGCTTCCATCTGGGTTCCCACCTGTGCTATTTAGGCTGCCCGGGAGTGAGGAAAAAATGTATCTCTAAGGAGACTTTCCATAGGGAATCTGAAAAGGCTGCGGGCAATGAGAATAACATGGGATGTGGGGTTTAGGAGGTGGGTTTTGGGCATGGGGATCTTATTGCTGACGCCATCTCTGAGCAAACGATGTTAATGACAGAATATAACGGCCCCTCCCTCCTTTGTCCCACAGCCCATAGAGCAGTGGTTTTCAAAGTGCGGCCCACAGACGTCCCGGGGTCTGCGAGAAGGAAAAAAAAAAAAACAGAATCCACCTGCCAATGCAGGGGACACGGGTTCGAGCCCTGGTCCGGGAAGATCCCACATGCTGCGGAGCAACTAAGCCCGTGTGCCACAACTACTGAAGCCCGCGCGCCTAGAGAGCCCGTGCTCTGCAACAAGAGAAGCCACCGCAATGAGAAGCCCGCACAATACCCAACGCAACCAAAAATTAAAATTAAAAATATATAAATTTGGGCTTCTTTGGTGGCGCAGTGGTTGAGAGTCCGCCTGCCGATGCAGGGGACATGGGCTTGTGCCCCGGTCTGGGAAGATCCCACATGCCGCAGAGCGGCTGGGCCCGTGAGCCATGGCCGCTGGGCCTGCGCGTCCGGAGCCTGTGCTCCACAACGGGAGAGGCCACAACAGTGAGAGGCCCACGTACCATCAATCAATCAATCAATCAATCAATCAATTTATTTTAAAAAAAAGAGATGTGGGTGGAAGATGAAAATGTGAGTCACTGGATGACATCACTATGAGAAACTGTAGAAAAGGGGGTCTCAAAGGGGTCTGAGTGGTCATAAGGCAAAGACCAGGACAAACGGTGTCTTAGAAAATAGAAGGCCCAGAAAGAGGTCTAGAACAGTTTTTAAAAGGAGGGAATGCTTGGACCTCACACCATATACAAAAATTAACTCAAGATGGTTCAAAAATCTAAATTTAAGAGCTAAAATTACTTAAAACTCTTAGAAGACATAGCTGTAAATCTTTATGACCTTGAACTAGGCAATGGTGGATTTAGATATGACACCAAAGGACCAACAACCAAAAATAAAATAGGCTAAGACTCCATGCTCCCAATGCAGGAGGCCCAGGTTCAATCCCTGGTCGGGAAACTAGATCCCACATGCTACAACTAAAGATCCCGCATGTTGCAACTAAGACACGATGCAACCAAATAAATAAGTAAATACTTTTTAAATGGGCAAAAGATTTCAATAAACATTTCTCCAAAAAAAAAAAAGGAATTCCCTGGTGGTCTGGTGGTTAGGACTCCATGCTTCCACTGCAGGTTCGATCCCTGGTCAGGGAACTAGGATCCCACATGCCATGTGGCAAAAAAACCCCACAAATGGCCAATAAGCACCTGAAAAGATGCTCAACATCCTCGTCATTAGGGAAATGCAAATCAATACCACAATGAAATACCACTTCATACCCACCCGGATGCCTATAATAAAACAGGAAAGTATGTGTTGACGGGGATGTGGGGAAACTGGAACCCTCACACGTCGCTGGTAGGAATGTAAAATGGCACGGCCACTTTGGAAAACTGCTGGTTCCTCAAAAAGTTAAGAGATACCATATGACCCGGCAATTCCACTCCTATGTATATACCCCAAAGAACTGGAAACACGTTCACACAGAAATTTGTACACAATACTCACAGCAGTATTCGAAATAGCCAAAATGTGGAAACAACCTGAACGTCCAACTCATCAATGGATGAAATATGGTATATCATCCATACAATGGACATTTGGCAATAAAATGAAGTACATGCTACAACACGGATGAACCCTGGAAACATGCTAAGTGAAATCAGACAGTTGCAAGACTACCTACTCTTAAGATTTCATTTAGATGCAATGTCTAGAATAGGCCAATCTAAAGACAATGTGGAGGGCTTCCCTCGTGGCGCAGTGGTTAAGAATCCACCTGCCAAGGCAAGGGACATGGGTTCAAGCCCTGGTCTGGGAAGATCCCACATGCCGCAGCTAAGTCCGTGTGCCACAACTGCTGAGCCTGCACTCTATAGAGCCCGTGCTCTGCAACGAGAGAAGCCACCAAAATGAGAAGCCTGCGCACCGCAATGAAGAGTAGCCCCCGCTCACCGCAACTAGAGAAAGCCCGCACGCAGCAACGAAGACCCAACGCAGCCAAAAAAAAAAAAAAAAAAAATTAAAAAATAAAGACAATGTGCATTAGTGGTTGCCTAGGGCTGGGGGGAGGGGGAATGGGGAATGACTGCTAATAGGTATGAGGTTTCTTTTTGGAGTGCCAACAATATTCTGAAATTATTGGTAATTATTGCACAACCTTGTGAGTATTCCAAAAACCACTGAACTACAGGCTTTAAAATGGTGCATTTCATGGTGTGTGAATTATTTCTCAACTTAAAATAAAGGTGGGAGGCTTGTGGTCAGCAGTGTCAAATACTGCAGTCAAGCCACTCAAGGTAAGGCTTGGAGACATCACAGGATCTGAGTGTAGCAGTGATTGTCCACTCAACCCTTCTTCTGTCATCATCTATCCCTCCCCAATTTAATTTCAATAATCCTGGCTGAATCCAAAACAGATTCTGTGGTTCCATCCCCCTTGCCATGATTGGTTTAAGACTGGGCAGGTGACCTACTTCTGCCCAATTAGACACAAGCTACTAAGGCACTTCTGAGAAATAATTCATTATTCTTTTTTTGGCCACACCAAGCAGCATGCGGGATCTCAGTTCCCCGGCCAGGCATCACCAGGGAAGTCCTGCATAATTCACTCTTCTTAAGGAGAAAAAAAGGAACAATCTCCTGCCTCTGGACACTGGTGTCAAGTTGAGGCCTGGAGCAGCTGACTTGGAGGCTGAGGTGGGTGGACAACATTCTGAGGGCAGCAAAGCAGCAAAGCTGGAAAGGACCACCCGGGTCCTTAGAACCACTCTACCTCAGGACTTCTCTTAGGGAATAAATCCTCCCCCTCCTGCTTTAGCCATTTGATTTTTTTTTTTTAATTTAAAGAGCCAAAGCAGCCTAATGCAGGTTACTGGCGACTCTTCCCAAATGGGCTTGGAGACAGGACTAAGGGGAAGAAAACCCATTTTTATATTATCTCTGATTATTTTTAGTTCAGGTCAGGACTGCCACTGATCAAACTATTATGGCTGTCTTAAATGTCCTCACCAAGTTTTCGCATTTGGTTTCTTGATTTTTAAGCCCAGGAACTCTCATGGTCCACAACCAGTCAAATCAGCAAATATTTTCTGGGAAGGAAAAAAAAGTTCAAGTTCACTCTCCTCATCCTAATTTCTAGGTAACACAAAAAGATGGTTACTACTGAGTATAACCCAAGGCAGTCACTTCATATCTGAGTGTGTTTCTTAGCTATCAAATGGGGGTAATACCTACACAGGATTGACCCAAAGATTAAAGGAGAGCATCTGGCCAAACTTCTAGCATCGTCCATGGCTCAACACGTCTCGACAACCTGAACTCTTTAACAAATACTGATGAGATAACCCCAACTGTGGCTTTCCTCAAATCCTGCAACTTCTGGGCAAGTAACAAGTTGCCATACCCCTATTCCTAACAGCTGTATCAGGCTCCACTCTGGAAGATGACACCATCCCTGAATAAATATTAACAACCTACATCCTAGAACTATTTCAGCAATAATGGAAGCAAATGCCTGGAAATTGCCTAAGTGGGCAAACTTTACTTTATCCAAAAGGTGCCCCTTAAAAGTCGAACTCAGAAATTATTTTTGACTAAAGTTGGGGGTTTGAACCAGGACTTTGCTACTCATTAGATGTACTCATAACCGCTTCTCTTTAGATGTACACATAACCTTGAACAAGTCTCTTCATCTGAGCCGTTTCCTCATCTGTAAAAAGGGTGTTAAACACTTGCATTACACAACTGTCTCAAAACTGAAAATGGGAGGGGCCTCCCTGGTGGCGCAGTGGTTGAGAGTCCGCCTGCCGATGCAGGGGATACGGGTTCGTGCCCCGGTCTGGGAGGATCCCATATGCCGCGGAGCGGCTGGGCCCGTGAGCCATGGCCGCTGGGCCTGCGCGCCCGGAGCCTGTGCTCCGCAACGGGGGAGGCCACGGCATTGAGAGGTCCACATACCGCAAAAAGAAAAAAAAAAAAAAAAAAAAAACTGAAAATGGGAGATAATACACAGAAAAGTTATCAATGAAGAGCTTAACTGATATGAAAGCTCTACCGTTTTGACTAAAGGGATAAACAAAAACAAAGCGTTTTTTTTTTTAAATAGCCTCCAATTTACTTTATTCCTCTCAAATAGAGGTGACGCATGAAAACAAATTCAAATTGCAAGCATCAATTTATTACAAGTTCTATCTCCTAACAGATAACTTCTTGCTATTTCCCTAGAGGAAAAGGGTTTAAGTTTTTTTTTTTAAATAGCCTCCAATTTACTTTATTCCTCTCAAATAGAGGTGACGCATGAAAACAAATTCAAATTGCAAGCATCAATTTATTACAAGTTCTATCTCCTAACAGATAACTTCTTGCTATTTCCCTAGAGGAAAAGGGTTCTCTGCAGGGTCTCCAGAATAAGGCACTCAGCAAAGTCCCCATTAAGGTCTTTGCTTTGGGAGCTAGAGCAGTTTACCAGCAAGGACAAGAATTTAATCAATTCACAGAAGATTTGCAGGTCTGCTCAACAGCAGGGTGCCATCTGCCTTACACATCTTACGGCCAACCATGTAGACACACAGGCATTTTCTTCTCCCACAAGAACTATATAGCCATATCTATTAACTTGCTAATTTTACAGAGATCTTAAATGTGAATGAAGGGGAAAGGCTCTTTTACTATCAGCTGCCAGGCCCAAACCTCAGATCTACCAAATACCTGCATTTAAAAATACACTTCAGGTAGTGCTACATAACCAAATACAGAAACCACTTCTCTGCTCCCAGCCTCTTACCACCTGTCTACTCCTGGGATCTTTCCCAAGTCCACGTAGCACTGTGTTCTACAGATGGACCATAAGGACTGACTGTACATGGAACCTCTACACCTCACACCAGAATGCATCCTGTCCCAAGAGACTTGGAGAAACCAGGCTCCCCCACTCCTGGGAAAAGATTAGAGGCAGCATTCCAAGTCAAACTGTATCCAGCTTTATTAAAGATACTTTTCATAAACAATCATGGTATTTCAGGCAGGACATGGGCAGACAATCGTTAACAGTATACAACAACTTTCAAACTCCCTTTTGCAATGGACTACCAAAATCAGAAAGCCACTATAAAACCCCATTAAGTCTTCATGTGATGCTCTGAACAGGGAAAGTTTAGAGTGAGGGTTGACATTTCACATTTAGTATGTTGTTTAACAACTTTTCACAAGCCGACCCTGACTTTCAGGAAATGGAAATGAAAATGGCCAAAGTATCAATCTGAAGATCCACAATCTAAAAAAGGAACCACTGCTCTTTTGAGGGACGCCATCTCAATGGTGACAATGCAAAGTCCAGATTGCCTGACATACTGGTAACCAATTTTGGGGGGTCAGGTTCCAACAGGTCTCTGGGTTAAGGGAGTCAAGTCTATGCTGAAGGTGGAGAGGGAGAAGAGGACGTAAAAACTAATTTTCGTTTCTCCACACCACAAGGCATTTGTGCCAAGGTGGCTACTGTGTGTCAATATCAAGGAACCCCTCCTTCCTGGGAACCAAGAGGAAGTCTCTCAAAACCAGACGGGAAAGGTTTTTTTTTTCCCATGTTCAATCCAGCTTCAGAGACAATCTATTAGTGACATGTGCTCTTCCCCCAAAAAACAACAATGAAGTGTTCTGTATGCTAACAACATAGCTTAAAAAAAAAAAAAGTAAAACAAAATTCTGCATTTTTATAAAACTTGATAAAAAATAGTATTTCAAACTGTACAGTCACCAGAAGTACACAGTTATCAAAAATGCACACTTCACTTGGCATCTCCAGCACCTTCAGCTTTCTGTGCCTAAAAGAAAAACAGACAGATGAATACAATATGTAGATGTGGAAACTCTTCATTCGTATTTCATTTATAGCACTTCTTTGCTCCCAGGCCAAAGTTCAGGTTTTAGGTACTTTGACACTGAGACTCAGTACTTCTTTTGAAAATGACTTGGCAGGTAACTTTGCTAAGTCACCTCCCCTCTGGACCTTACTGTAAAACTGGGGTAGGGGGCACACCAGTATTACAAGATCTGAGGTTATTCCCAACTTGAAAACCATGGTGTAGCATGAGTGCAACACCTAACGACAGGACAAGGCTCATACCACAGCTCTCTTTATTGGACGGCAGAGACTTCAAGAATCCAGATTAAACTCACAGAAAAAAAACACAAGCAAACTCCAGACTAAAAGGCACACTTGGAGTGATACAGATCTAAGAAAAAGGCCATAAAAGCTTTTGGGATCATTAACTGATTGAATGGGCAGACTTAACATAAAGTGAAAATAGTTGTACCTGGTCTGTTTTGGCATCTCCGTTTTCTGCAGGGTTATTCCCATCCTTGCCAGCATCAGCTTTCCCCTTTTTCCCTTTGGGTACCTTCTCTCCCTTCTAAAATGGGGGGATGGGGGAAAAAAGCTGTTTCTCCTCATTTCATATCATCGGGATACAAGTCTACAAGGCTCTGCACAAAGCAGGGTTGTTTATCAAATATAAGATACACACATAAACCATATACCCTCCCCCATTCATAAAAACAAGGCCAAACTGTGGTCTTCAATACATGGAATTCTTTATCTGAGTGTAAATAATAGAACAAGACAGCTTAAACACTTACACTTGTTTAATACCCAAGTGTACAGTTTTCTGTAAATTGAAGACAGAGTTCTTGGTTAAGGACCAGTCCTATTAACTCTGTCAAAACTCAACTCTGTGTCAACAGATGAAGTTGTTATACAGCATGTTGTCAGCAACATGGGAAACTGTTCAGGCTTTTACGTAAATCCTAGATGCATGTTTGTCTCACCGTCCTACTCACCTTTGCAGGGGCCTTTTTAGGCTTGGGCTCTGGCTTTGGAGGAGCAGGTTTCTTTTATTTGGGGGAGAAAAGGGAAGCAGAGAACATTAGTACAATGGACCAAAGCAAACAACCCACAACCAAACCACAGCACCACTGGCAGAGAAGTTTCTCCTACTTTGTAAAGTTTGTGGCGGGCTTTCCATTAGAACTTCATATCTTCAGAAACCCACTCAAGTAACACTCGGAAGTGTCCCACTTTGGCTACAGCCATCACAATTTCAGAACCAGCAAATTCCAAATGGGCAAGAGTCCATAGCAGAGTAAGTCATTCAATACCAGCCACTGCCCGTAATTCATGGGAAGCAAAGGGAACCGTTTTTCAATGCTTTTTAGTTTCAGGGAATAATATGAAAATTTAAAGCAGACACACTTACAGCAGATAACCTTGCAGATCTTCTCTGTGGCTATTTAAAAAAAAATAAAGAAAATTACAAATAAGACAGTTGAACCACTTATACACAAAAAAGTTTTGAAGCTAAATTGTTCTAGACTATAGGAAGTAAAGAGAGCTTACTGAGGCAAATTCAGGACTATGAATATGGGTTAATTACCACTAAAGGAGCCCAAGGCTTTGCGAGACTCCAAAAGCAGTGAGAATTAGACTTACTTCATCCTTCACCTTGGTTTTATCTCCTTTAGCATCCCCTTCAGCCTATAAAAAACAAGCAAAAGCTAAGAAAGTTGCAGCTTCTGAAGCAGTTCTTAATGATTCAGTAAACTTAACGAAGTCCTAAAGGGGGAGAAAAAAATCGAAGGGAATCTTGTACACAACTTTCCTAGGACATACAAATCCTGTTTGTAGCATCCCCAGCTCCTATGCAAATCCCCGAAGTACTCAGAAAGCTCTAGGAACGCTGTTATGTGTCAGCCTCACAGCCGGTCTGGCTCATAACGCGCAAGGACGGCGGGGCCCCGCGAAGCGCGCGCAAAGCTGGAGCGAGGCGCGCGGAGCGCAGCCCGCGCCGCCGCGCCAGGCAGAAGCAACAGCTGCACAAGGAGCAAACAAACCCCTCCGGAGGCGGGGCCCGAGCGCCGTTACCATGGCAGCCGTCGAGGGCGGGAGACGGGAGGAGCACGCAGCCGGGGGAACTCGTGGGCGGCAGCGGCGCGCACCGGGGCGAGTCTCGTGCGCGGGGGCCGTGGGCGGCGCGCGGTGGAGGTGGGGCCACACTGCGAAGTCCCGCCCCCAGGGAAGAGGGCCCCGCCCCCTCACGGCGGCGTTTTTTTTGGCGGCAGCGCGTTCCCCCGCCCGCCAACCCCGAATGCCGCCTTCCCGCCCTTTCGGGTTTGAATTGCCCGCCCGCGGGGAAGGTGGGGGGGGCTAGCGATGGGGGGAGGGGGCGCGGGGCGGGCACGTCGAGCCCAAGGGGAGCGGGATAAACAGCCGCCAACATGGCTCCTCCCGCCGCGGCCGCCGCTCCTCCAATATGGCCTCTGGCGCCCGCGGGCAGCCAAGCCGCGCAGGGTTAGCCCGGGGCCGCCTGACACCGCCTCGAGCTACCGCGCCGGGGGGCTGAGCCTGCTCCAGCTCGCCGCTGATTCGCGCTTCCCAAAGCCGGGGAAGCGGCGGCGGCTGCTGCATTGGTGGTGGTGGTGGTGGCTGTGGTGGCGGCGGCGGCGGCCCAGCGCCTGGGGCCCTCGCGCCACGTACCTTTCTCTTGGGCATGGTGGCGACGGCGGCGGGACGTAGGCGCTGGACACGGGGATGCAGTGGCGCGCGGCTTTGGCCAGTCCAAGGGTCGCTCTCGCCTCTTCTTCACACTGCTCGGGCTCCGGGGGGTTTATAAAGTTTTTATAGCGCTGGGAGCCCCGGACCGGTTAGAACCGGATTTCACCTCCCGCCGCCGCTCATTGGCCCAGCTGGGGTCACGTGGGCGGGGTTTAAACTCACCTCCTCTGGAGGGAGTGAGGAGGGGGGTATGGGGGGGAGGGCGCGCGAGACGGCGGCGCGCCTAGGGGGTGGGGGCGCAGTGGGGGAGGCGCGCGTCGAGGGCAATAAATGAGGGAGGGTGGTGCAACTCGGCGGGCTTTGGGCTTCGGCTCCCGCCAAGAGCTGGCTTTTCCAAACTACCAAGTTCCTTCCACCTTATGCAACCGAGCTACCCACTTCTCCAAGCCATGCGACACTTAGGGCGCATCTCAGCCGCTTTCCTTCCTGTTCCCGCTGGGGGCCCCAGAAGAAGGGTTTGCTAGGCCTGGCCGCACTGCCCTTCTCCGCCGGAGGCGGGAGGAAGCGCGCGGCTTGGAGGCACAGGCTGCAGTTCCCAGGGCCAAGGCTGACGCTGAAGTGGGGAAAGAGCGGGGAAGCCAGCTCGGCGCAGCCAGACGTGCATCCTTCCAGGCTGCCACTCGGAGGACGCCTCTCGGGCACATCACCTGGAAGGCGGTCCACTCGAGGTGGGGTGGGGGTTCCAGGGGGAGACTTTACACGCAGAGGTGCCTTTCGGGTGCAGTGGGGCAGGTAGGAGCTGTCCTTTCAGCACCCGTTGCTCAGCCGCCTCCCCAAACACCAACGAAGCCCCCCCAAAGCCTGTCGGGTGGCTGGCTCTCCTAGGTCCTTGTATTCCTGGACCTCAGAACCCCGCCACCGAATGACGGAGAGTGGCCGCCAATAAGGCCTGCTAGCACTCCCCTCCCTCTAAGCTTTACCCGCTTCGGAGACATGAAGCTCAGCTGCCCCCACCCGATGCAGCCACCAACCCTGGGCGCTGCAGACGCAACTGGCGAAATCCCTCCTTCCACACTGGCAGGCTGGCTGGCTTCCTTTCACTTGCGCGAGGGAAAAGGAGGGTGGAGGAAAGCGTCCGGGCATTAGGAAACAAGTAGAGGTACAGGTGTTGCGATGGAAAAAGGGCTCTTCCAGTGGCTCCCCCCCCGCCCCCAAAGCTAGGGATCCTGGAGGTAGCCAAGTGCACCTGAGGGAGGTAGACAATTGCTGCAGCAAAACATAATCTTCTGTTGCACTGCTCGCAAACAAGTTTTACATCTAAGAAAGAATTTTAAAAATTCTATTTGACACCCGAGAGAACGCAACACGATAAATATCCTCAACTGGGGGGGTTGGCTCACAGGTGGGAGGACATTTAAAAAGGTCTCACCTAATTTCTTGAGGCAAGGGTTGAGCTGGTTTGTACAAATCACACCGGTAGAAAGCAATCACTGCGAGTTCATATCAACTATTTGCAGCCCCTGTTCCTGAGCAGCAGCGATCCCTCCGCCTCTTCTTTCCACCCCTTACACTGCCTCCTGAGGCAGCCACTCTTCACCCCTCCCCACTGTGTACATTTCCCAGAATACAGGACCTCAGGCCAAAGATACCAGCCCTATTAATCACCTCTGCTGTACCCCAATCATAGTAGGGAAAGTCAGATCCAGAAAGGAGACAGGACTCAACAACCATGCTCACAGGGCAGATTCCGTTTGCTGCCTCCAGCCCCTCATTCCCGCCTTAATTGTAGGGCTCTGCATTATAGCCACATAATTCATGCCTCCCTAATTAAGGCTGTCAACAGCCCCCTTGTAAAGCTGGAAAATGTACAGCACCTGCTCTCTGGGAACCCTGTGCCAGGGATTGGTAGTGGGGAGTGCCAGGTGTGTGAGGGGGGGACTTGCCAAAGGGCGCATTGATTGGCTTCTCAATCGCAGTGCCGGGCATTTATGTTTGATTCTGGGAGCAGGGATGATGGCCAAAGGGTCTCTTGTGCCAGGTATCCAGGCACAGAAAGGGGAGGAGACTGGAGTATAGGGAAGTTAGAGGTTTTAAAGAATATGCTCTTAACACTGCTTGCAAGATCCTACCTCTCCCCTAGAGGGAGGTGCTGGGAAACAGTATGCAGAAAGTAAAACGGGAAGACTAAACAGAGTAGCCTTTGGTTGGTATTACCCGCTGGTGCTTGCTGCTCTGGGGCACCTGAAGCACAGAGCTGCTCAGACAGCTCTTCAAAGGCACTAATCCTCTCAGCAGCTCTGCAGCGAGGCCTGGCAGGGAGAGGTAAGGAAAAGGACACGGCCCTTGACTCGGCCCTCTTCTCCCTGCTGGGCAACCTTGGCCCTCACAAGCTGAGACTCTGCCATGCTGGGAATAAATCATCTCACGGTCTACTTAGAGGGACAGGTCAAAAGCTGAGAAAAGCCTCAAAGGCTGTAGAGGTGGGAAGCAGAGTCCGAGATGCTGAGGGCAGGAGGCAGTCAGTTGGGAGAAGTGCTTGTTTCTGTGCTCTTGGTCCTGATGTGATCCAGGGAAGGTGGCCTGTGCTGGATTAGATTCACCAGGGCCTATAGGTCTTCTGTTACCCTGTAGCCATGGAGGGGACCGGTCTCACTGGGGAGTGGAGGCTGGCCCCATGCCCTGCAAGAGGAGGAGAAAAGCTTGTGTGGGCTGAGTCGACAATAGGTAATTGGATTGTAATCACCCGCCTGGCTTCCGCGCGCCACTGGGGTCGCTGCTTTCAGTGAGCAGTCAGCACTGGGTGGTGGGAGGGGGTAGAGACTCAATAGCAAATCCCAGGTGGAGAGCCAAGGGGGAGGAGCAGCAGATGGGCAAATTTCCTTTCTGTCTCTCCCTCCCCTTCCTTGCCTAAATAACGCTGGCTGCCTACTAGCTATTTACCAGCAGATCCAAGGTGGGTCCACATCTTTTGTGAAGACTAAGATGGATGGGTAAAGGGCTAAGGTTTTGGGGAGAACTCTTCCCCGAAATTCTTTGTGTTGAAGGATGTGCTGGTGGAAAAAGAAAGTGCACCTAGAAGTACAGGTAGAGGTGGCAAAGATGGAAGAGCTGGGGCCCTCTGCTCTCTGAATCTATTTGTGATCAGAGTTTGACCTGGATCAGAGTTTGGGTTTAGTGTACTTGTGAGAGACTCTCACCCTCAACCCTCGCCAGGGGCACTGTCCCAGGCAGCCCAAAGATATCTATGGCCAGCAAACCTGGCCTCTGGGGCTCCCTTGCCAAGCAAAGGAAACACAATTCATCATCAGGAGGGAGGTACCTTTCACCAAGAAAAGCAAGGGGAGTGGGGCCCTGGAGGCAGAGGGCAGGGCAAAGTGGCAGGAGGCCAGCCTCACTCAGGCTGATGCAGTGCCCAGACGTGCCAGCCAGTCAGCCCGCTTGAGTTCCAAGGCCTGCAGGAAGCCTTGGACCCGCTCTTCTCGTCTGGCTGAGAGTTTGTGCAAGCGTGTCCGTCGGAGCTGGGCGTCCCCACTGGCCTGGAGCCCCTCTTGCAGCAGCTGTTCTGTCACTGCAGCCTGGTCCCTCTCCAGCTGCTGCCTCTTCCGGTCCTCTGCATACATGTCTCGGGCCTTCTGCTAGAGAAAAGTGGGGATTGGGGTGGGGAGATCATTTTTAGGCGTGGGTGGAATTGGGATGGAGGAGGTAAGGGTGGGGCACAGGACGGGCCACGTTAAGTGGAACAGTGGGAAGTCTGTAGCAGATTTGGAAAGGTTTGGGAGTAGGTGTGCAATGGGTGGTGCCCATGTCGTATAGGCAGGGCAGTAGCAGTTCTGGATCCATCTTGGTTTGTTTTGGGTGGGAGTTTCTATATTTCTTGAAATTCTTCTCAAGTTTGCACTTGGAAGGGAACAAGGCAAATGTGGGTGTGACTTCTGGTTCCCCCACCACCTAGCTTTATGGCTTTGGGCAAATCCTCTCCTAACCTCACTTCTTCATCTGTAAAGCGGGGCGTTGTGCCTACCTTGAAGAGTGGTTTTAAGGATTAGAGATAAAATATGCAAAACCCCTCCAGCATATTAGCAGGCTCTCAAACAGAAACAGCAATTTTACAAGTTATTACTCTGATGCAAGGAAGGTTCTATTCCTGCCTGGGGCACATCAGTGGGTCATTTCTTTGGTTTCCCAGGTCACTCTAAGGGTGCCATCCTCCCAACTCCCTAAAGTTATCTTTCAGAGTCTGGATCCAGAACTGCCTCTCATATGGAGACCAGGCTGACTTGCCCAGCAAATGACCCTCCTGTGAATATTATGAGAAGCAGTTTCAGCTTTCTTAAGCCACTTACTTCATCCTGCCTCTAGAATAGGCATTAGTGTCCATAGTCCACATTTTCTGTTAGAAAAATGAACCCTTGAAGGCTCAGTGGAGCCCTCAGGCTCCTGGAACCAGTTCTGACACCAGGTAAGTGATTATATTCCTTGGCAGCACTTCTCATACCCTGTGTGTATCTTCAGACAAACCATAAACTCCTAGAGGACAGAGACTGTGGCTTTTCCTTTCTGGCACTTGGGGCACCCTGTACATGTGAAATGCTCAGTACACTGACTGTATGATCCCAGGAGGACAAGGAGGATGCTCCTGGCACAGAAGGAGAAAACCCTTCTGGAGCAGAACCAAGGCCTTGCTGTGCCTCACTGATGCTCTCTGCTCCTGCCACTCTAACAGGCTGCAGAACCTTAGCACCAGAGTCCCTCCTGCCAAACCTATTCCATGTGTGAGAAACTCCCCTTTTGCTGCCGATTTGGTATCCTATACCCTTTGTGACCCTTACCACATTCTACCTTGTACTGTGGTATCTGGGTACCTGTCTGTGTCCTACTCAGCCTGTGAACACCTGGATTGCTTTGTTTTAATCCTTTAAGGAATATCTTACATGTACACAAGCACTTCATCTGCAGTCTCACTTGACCCTCCCAAAAGAGTTATGGAGGTACTTTCTATCTGCTGGAGACAGACGTGGAGGTTCAGAGTAGGGAAGCGATTTGCTAGGGTCTCTCAGCAATAAAGACTTACTGCATGAATAAAGATGACAAATGAAAAATCTGGAAAATCCCCCCTCCAGGCTGTTGAATGATCCAAGGCATTCAAGGGTACTCTTCTGCTATGATAATGAACTCCCATGTGGAGCCATGAAGACTAAAACAAGCTTAAAAAGTTGCTGCTAAGGGTCTTCATCTTGTTAGAAGGGCTTCTTCCTGGCCTTAGTCAGGAGGAACCCTGGGTCCTACATACAAGACTTTATTGGGGGTACGGAAATGCACAGGACGTAGTCACTGCAATCCATGTGCTTACAGGCTGAGGAGGACACAGAGATGTACCCAAATACCATAATACAAGGTGGGATGTGGTAAGGATCATCATGGAGTTAAGAGAAAGGGCCATGCAGTTCAGAGGAAAGAAAGTGTGGTTGATGAAGGTCAAGGGGGCAGTGAAATCTCATGGTCAGGCAGAATCTGAGCTGAGCTTTAACCAATGGGGAAGATTCAGATAAAGGTAGAGTGTATGGGGGGAGGAGAATATCAGGCGGGGGAATAATGGGCAAAGACTCAGGAAATCAAAGAGCGTGATCAGGCCAGTGTGAGTCTGCCTGGAATACTGGGGTTTCAGAAGTTTCTGTCCAGAGGACTCCCTCACCTCTCCAAGCCTATTTCTTCATCTGCAAAATGGGGACGACAGTGTCCATGTCACTGGGTGGTTTGAGGGAACATGAGATAATGAATGCCCAATCTGGTGCCTGGCTATTAACAGTTAGCCCTTCTTCTGTCACCACTGCTTGTGGCTAGGACTAAGTAGGCTAAGTCCTGGCTGAACAGGAACGATGAGGGCACCGAGCCACAGAAAGAGGAAATGCGGAGCTGGTTAAAATTGCTCCATGAGGCTCAGGCTTTTTCCAAATGGCAGCCCTAGACTGAGTGCTGAGCAGGGAGGCTGAAGCCAAGCAGACCCTGGCCCCTAATTTGCCAGGAATCAGCGATTCACTGTTAGGATGACAGAGTCAGGGGAGCTCGTAAAGACCATCAGCTCTAGCCTTCTCATTGCACAGACAAGGACACCAAGGCTGAGGTGGGGAGGGGCTTGGCCTAGGTCACACAGTGGGTTGAAGTTCCCTTGGTTTCTCCACTAAGATAACTTTTTTTTTTTTTTTGCGGTACGCGGGCCTCTCACTGTTGTGGCCTCTCCCATTGCGGAGCACAGGCTCTGGATGTGCAGGCTCAGTGGCCATGACTCACGGGCCTAGCCACTCCACGGCATGTGGGATCTTCCCAGACCGGGGCACGAACCCGCATCCCCTGCATCGGCAGGCGGACTCTCAACCACTGCACCACCAGGGAAGCCCTAAGATAACTTCTTGAAAGATCATTGGAAAATGTGTTTCGTGCCTCTGGATAAGCTGTACTTTCTAGGGGTGGAGTGGGGAACCAGTGGCCTGCATCTGGGCACCTCTGTGCAACCTCCACATGGTCTGGATCTACCGCCCTATCTCAAAGGTGTTGTAAGTTCTTCTCAGGTACTCAGCCTCTGAAAATCTAGGCTAGTGGAAGTCCTAATAGTCAATTTCTCTCTCCCTGACCATACTGTCTACTCTCCCTGTATAATGACCAATCAGGGGAGAGGGCGTTAATAATTACCTTAGACACTTCTTATGCAGACCTTATGGTGTAAGGGCTCCAAGGAGCTCGTTTTGAGAAATGGGGCCCTAACCTATTAATATAAATCTCTCCTGGGCATTAAGCCTCTCTGCTCTTGTTCCCTCCTCAGCAGAATTAGGGAACAAGATGTAATAGCCCCTCCAGTATATAAACCCTCAAGTCCTCTGACCTCACTGGGGCATGGAGAGGATGCAGGTCTTGGGTTTCAAAACATTCACTAGCTAATGACAAGTCTTCCCATAAGTCCCCATTTGCCACAATCAATATGCCCAGGTCAGTAGCATGGGGGGTGCATTTCTGAGGGTTGTTAGAGACAGTACCTCTTGCTGGAAACATGATGTTTTGACGAGCACCCAGAGTCTCCCTGCTAAGGGAACGGTACTGGTGATGGGATGAGCGGGGTGCTAAGTGTCTGTGGTTTTTCTGGAGACAGATGAAGTCTGAAGAGCCCAGACACACACATTGTGAACGATATTGGCCACCAGTCTCTGAAAATGAACTCTGTTCCAGCGCTTTTAGTGTATTAGCTTACTGAAGACTTATCACACATCTGTGAGGCAGGTATTATTATTATCATTACTCCTCTCATTTTACAGATGAGAAAAGTGATTCTCTGAAGGGTTAAGTAATTGCCCAGTCAGTCACACAGCTAGAAGGCAGCGCCATGACTCAAAGTCAGAAATGTCTGAGACAATAGCGGAAGTTTTTAACTTCTCTTAAGAAGATAGTGACTACCTAAAGAGCAGCAGAAATAAAATGGTTGATTGTTCCACCCTGGCGTTTAACCTCTGACAAATGCATCAAAGGAAGTTTAGTGGGAATATGTATATTCTCCCTCTATATCATTACAGATTAAGTAGACCGAACACTTATTCCTCATCTCTGTCAAAGATCCCCCCATGGACCTACCATCCATGCAGCTTGTGGCCTCATATTCTGAGGATCTTCCTTGCCCTCATTTTCTATCTGTCCTACTGTGTCATAGTCGAGATTTCTTCCATTTGCCAGCCCCCATTCTCTAAGACTGATGGGTGACCACCTGGAAACTGCCACGGTCCCTTCAGATACCAAGGTCTAGCCTCCAACAATTTGTAGCTGAGTCCCTGTTTCCATTAGCATCCATCAGCTGCCCTCATCCCAGTGAGCTACTATAGATCAAGAACCCAACTCCCTGCCCTGGCTTCCTGCAGGGAATGGGGACATACTGGGCTGGGCTTAGAGACAGAGCAGCTCAGAATTTAACAATGGGAATTTGGGAGATGGGTCAAGAACACAGATGTGGAGGCAGAATACCAAAGGGTATGGGAACAAGGAACTGTGAAGAGTCCAATTTGGTGATGATACAGGATACATACAAGGGAGATATTAGAAAGATCAGCTCTCTGGTCTGAGGCCAAACTGGCCAGGATGTTGTCAGTCTGGATTGTACGCTTAGTGCTTCTGCTGAGGTGCTAAGATTTCTAGAAACAGAGTTTGAGGGCTGCTGGGTAGAGGGAATCTGGCCAAAACCTCTATGAGGTCTGCTGAAAAATGGTTCAGGGCAGTCAATATCTGTTATTACTTTGGTTTCCTCACTCTAAAAATGGGGGCAATTAATAATAGTATCTACCTTATAGAACTACATAGAATATAAGTAAAAGGATGCCTGACACGTAAGAACTCAATAAATGTTTGAAATTATGATTCTTAGGTACCAAATGAAACTCTTAATGGCTGTCCTCAAACACGTTCCACCCCATCCTAGGAAACAGCAGAGCCATCTACCCAGCTGCCCAGGCCAAAACCTAAATGTTTTGGTTCCTAATAACATTAACATTTGTACTCATTTGTTTTATCCTACAAGATGCATAAGAGAGTTTCACAGTTACATCATCAACATTACCACTAATAAACCTCCTAAGTAATGTTTAAGTTAGTTTTCCAGTTTGTATTATCCTTAGAATATATCCTACTAAAAATGTATAGTCAGAGAACTATGTTCAGGTAACTGGAATTAATCCCTTTCTCTGGGGGTTATATTATCAACTTAGTTTCATTTGTTTCTGTTATAACTTTTGTTTTTCCTCCATCTCAGTCCACTCAGCTCTCCCCTTCTCTACAGCTGCAACCCCACCTTGAGGCACATTCTCCCACCTGGACTACTGTAGGAGTTTGGTCTCTGACTCCTGCCCTCTGAAAATCCTGAGTGATTTTTACAAAATGTAAATCAGATCCTGTCACTCCCCTGATCAAAAGTCTTCAGATGTGTCATCATGGCCTACAAGGCCCTCAGTGATCAGAGGCCTGACTCCTAGCCAGCCTCATCCCACATCCTTCTCCCTCATGTGTGCTGGCCTCTTTCTTTGTTCTTCCAAGACCTAAACTTTATAACTTTAGTATCCTTGCCCGTGCTGCTCCCTCTGCAGAGAATAATTCTTTCCCCCTGGATTTTTACCCATCTGGCTATCTCTCATCTCTAATATAATGGCTTAAAAAAGACCTCCTTAGAGAGGCCTTCCTTGACTGCTTTATTCAGCACCTCCTGCTCTCTTCATTACTTTCTAGCATATCACCCTATTTTCTTCATTGCCTTATTACAATCTGAAATTATTGTATATACTTGTTTACTTATTATCTGTCTCCTCAAGTAAAAATATAAGCTCCATGAAGGCAGGGATCTTGTCTGGCCAACTAACTGCTTGACTCTCTTGTGCCTAATACTAACATAGTGCCTGACTCAGACCAGGTACTCAGTAATAAGACATTTATGAAATGAGTGAAACTTGAGGTAATTCCTCTGATAGCCATGTGGGAAAGTATCTGAGAAACCTGAAATTACTAAAAGACTTCTGAGCAGCCAACTTAGAGACAAGAATATCCATACACAAAAGCTCGTGCACCAAGATCCTCTGGGCTTCATGCAAGGCCAGTTTACTCTCACTTTACAAACATAACTCTAACAAGCTTGGTTGCCTGGTTTCCTTGCCTGTAGCTGATTTAAAACTGGAAATAGGAAGAGAAGGGAAGAAGGGATGCTGTCAAAATTAGCCATTGACCATATACAAGAAATCCCAAAGCCAAGTATTTTGGGACAATCTAGCTTAGAGAAAGAGTCCCACCCTTCAAGGCCATCCTGCACAGTGAAGTCCTTCAAGACGGCAGTTACTAACAAAATTATCGTTATCAGCATCATTAGAATGTGATTATTCTAATCATCATCATTACTAGCAAGTGTCTGGTATACAGAAGGTGTTAATGAATTATGCACAAGACCTGTTTCAGAAAGTTTTCTATCAAAATAGGATTAAAAAAAGTTTCAGTTCTTAAAGGGAGACTTGGTCATGTGGAAAAATCTGATATTCATTCCTCTCTGACAGTGGATAATTGAGACTTTGCTGTTTTTCCTTTTACTTGAACTCAACTTCGTTTTTCAATTTCCTCATAGTCTGAGACTAAATGATCAAGCACATGACCAAACCTTCATGATTTGATTGACTTATTCCAGGAGTTCTGGACTTGGGATTCATGGAAAGATTTTAGGAGTTATGTGAACCCCCAGAAGCAGTTTATGTGTTAAAGGGATTAATGTAATTCTATGCAAAATGCCATGTGTTAGAGTGATCTTTGCAATTTTTCTAGGGAGATGGTCTACGGCTTTCGTTAGCTTCTCCAAGGAGTCTGCGATGCCAAGAGGACCGAAAAGCCCTGACTTATATCATTATTTCCTCCTGGCCATTATCTCTCCAGACTCAAGAAGCAGCACCAGCTTTGGGTTTAAAATTCTGTGACCCTGGGACAGTTACCCTGCCCCTCTGTTGCCATATCTGAAAAACGAGGATGCCAAGCCTGCTGGATTGCTGGAAGGGTTAAATAAGAAAACTTACATGAAAACACCAAAGTGCCTTAGTAGACCCTCAATACGTTAGCTGCCACCACCACACACACTGCCATTGTTATTAAGAGTCCTAATCAGACGTAGGTGACTCTGCCTCCTAATGAAACCTGTTTCAAGATCTGGTGATCAAAACTGAAAGCAGAACTTCAAGTCTTGGTAGAACACACTTTCATACAACAGAAAGACAGTGCTATTTCATTTTTAATCCCTCTGGAAGCATCTTGGATTTTGTATACTTCCACTTCTACAATCTTTTATTAGGCTAATTCCTTCAGGGAGTAATGGCCAATCTCTCTGAGAAGCCTTTTCTGGGTTTCCACAGTAAAGAGATTAAAGATTTATAACTTGAATCCCAGTTCCGTCTTTTATTGGTTATGTGTCCTTAGCTAAATAATTTTGATTTACTCGTTTGCACAAATGGGGCTAATAATACCTACCTCATTGGGTTCTTGGGAACATTGAATGAGATAGTGCATATAAACTGTTCACAGTGCCTGACACATAGTAAATACTCAGTAAGTGGTAGCTACTCATCATTATCATTAACATGATTATTAGCAAGTGCCTGACATATATAGCCGTGGGTGGTCAATCAACGCTAACCTTTTCTTCCATTCCATCCAGTCAGGCCAGCCCTGAACTCTTACCTGAAGCATGCTATGGTTCATCTGGAACTGCAGGATGGCCTCACAGAGGTTCCAAAATGTGTATTCTGGCCACAGAACAGGCTGGAACACCAAGCAGGAGTGGGAGGTCTGGGAAAGGTGGGGAAGGAAGAGAGTATGGTTTAATAACATGTTACTGGAACACATCCTTGGTCAGGCTCCAAAGAAAGAGCAGGCTGATCACACCCAGAGAGGAGGTTGGACAGGCATTCTGAGCTGCAGCTGCTGCCGCCAGCCCGGATTCACTCACTAATAGGGGGACGGGTCATCTGAGGCAGTAAAATCACCTGCCTGTAGCAAGGCAGAACTAAAGCGAGACTAGATCAACATTTCCACCAGGATTTTTCTAAGCCAATTTTAGGACTATGAAATAACATCTAGATTATGTTACTGGCTCTTGGCCCTTAGAGGTCATCTGGGAGACACAGTGTCTGATAAAAGTTAGCAATGAACAAATGGTAGCTGCCATTGTTATTTTTAAGTAGCAGAGTATGGGACAATGGTTAAGAGCATGGGCTCTGGGGCCTGACTGCCTGGCTTTGAATTCTGGCTCCACCGTTTACCATCTATTTGACCTTAGGTAAGTTGCTTAACTTCTCTGGGCCTCAGTGTCCTCAACTGTAAAACTGGGTAATGAGAATAACTAGTTTTTAAGGTACTGTGAAAATTTAACAAGATAACATACATAAAGCAGAGCACAGAGCTGGGTGAACTTTTAACAATAATCACTGATATAAGACTCCCTTTTGGAACATTCTTGACAGCCACTGCTTGACACCTTTAGTGGTGAGGAATTCAGTGCCTCAAGGGGGATAACTTTAGCTGTCAGATAGCTCATTAAGTTAAACCAATGTCACCTACCAAGGTCTCAGGTCGTTTCTCTGGAACAACTTTATTTCTTCTTCAAACTGACATTCTTTCAAATATTTGAAGGCTAGCTTAGAACTGCCTGTTATCTGTTCCCAAGGTTGTAATTACTTGTTCAGTTTGTCTTTTCCAACAAACTGTAAGTTTTAAGATAGTAGGGGTTGGGCTTCCCTGGTGGCGCAGTGGTTAAGAATCCGCCTGCCAATGCAGGAGACACAGGTTCGGGCCCTGGTCCGGAAAGATCCCACATGCCTCAGAGCAACTAAGCCCATGCGCCACAACTACCGAGCCTGCGCTCTAGAGCCTTCTAGCCACAGCTACTGAAGCCCGCGCGCCTAGAGCCCGTGTTCCGCAACAAGAGAAGCCACCACAATGAGAAGCCCACGCACGGCAACAAAGAGTACCCCCGGCTCGCGGCAACTAGAGAAAGCCCACGCACAGCAACGAAGACCCAACGCAGCCATAAATAAGTAAGTAAGTAAATAAATAAATAAATAAATGATAGTAGGGATTATTTCTAACTTGGTTACTGCCATATTTCCAGCACAAAGGAGGAACTCAATATTTTTTTCCCAAGAGAATAAACTATCACCATTCTTCTCTTTTCCAGACCATTATTCTTCACTCATTCCTCATAGCAGCGGTCCCCAACCTTTTAGGTGCCAGGGACCGGTTTCATGGAAGACAATTTTTCCATGGACAGGGTCGGGTGGGGGGATGGATGGATGGTTCAGGCAGGAATGCGAGCGATGGGGAGCGGCAGATGAAGCTTCGCTTGCTCGCCCGCTGCTCACCTCCTGCTGTGCAGCCCAGTTCCTAACAGGCCGCAGGCTGGTGGTAGTGGTCCGTGGCCCAGGGGTTGGGGACCCCTGCCTTATAGGACATGAGCTTTAGACTCCTTGCCATCCAGGTTGGCCTCTTCTGCTAAGTCCTCTAGTTTACCAGTGCAATCTCTCAAAACCCAGTGCCCAGAAGTAAACCCTCCAGACATAATCTGACCAGCAGAATGGGCCATAAAACCATAAGCTGCACATTATACTGCTTTCAATATAGCCAAAGACTAAAAGTATCTTCAGTAGCTAAATCTTCTTAGTTCACTCTTAAGACTATGGTCCATTAAAATTTCCAGAACTTTACCATGTGAATTGCTTCCAAGCCGAGTTTCTCCCTTCAGCCTCTCCTTGAACAAGATTTCCCCCAGCCAAGTGCTACCCAGGGGCCAACTTAACAGATGATGGAGATTTTCAAGCAAAGACAAACTTATTTGGATATGGGCTTTTAGAGAACTACCTACACTGGGATAACTGAGCTGATAGGCAATGGCAGGCCCTGAAGAAAGAGTTTGCATACAGTTTATATCTCCTGTGGCCTGTGCTTGTGTAGATGCAGCCCTTTAGTCTAAAGGTGAGAAATTAGTAAATGCAAGGCGAGGTTCTAGCCCAGAGGTGCTGGGTGACATGGCAGGTTACCAGGGCAGGAGCTTATGCTCAGAGACCTAAGGCAGAAGTCCAGTTCCCTGAAGAGAGGTACGAGTAAAGCTTTCACCACAGCTGGATAGCCTTGATTTTTCCCCTGGGCACTTTAGACAGCAAGAACTACACAGGCTCACAAAGCCAGGGACAGATGAGGAAGGGATAGCAAAAGTTACCCAGGCACAGCCTGGAGACATTTCTCTGGATTTTAGCTGACCCTCCAATCTGTTTTGTGGGTGCAGTCACAGTTTTCAGTTTCGACACAAACAGAACAATGGTTGGAAACGACCTACCTGCCAGAGGAGGAAGTCGCTGAGCCTCACTTCCCCAGAAGTCCGTATCAAGATGTCAGGATGAGGAGAGTGGTTGGTATAAAGGCACTTATCCAGCAGAGACTCAGAGACATCGCTAAGGTGAGTGGGGAAGAGACAAAGATAAGTCCACATCTCTTTTTGGATTATTCTCATGGTGAACTTTCTTACATAAAGCTTCCCAGTTTACAGAACACCATCAAATACATTAGCCAATACTACCTGGTATGTAGAAGGCCCTCAGCAAATGCTTGATAAATTAATGAATGGTTTCAATCCTCACAACTACATTAGGTACTTCTATCCTCACTTTATAGATAAGGAAACTGAGGCTCAGAGATGAAAAATTTGCCCAAAGCCATTTAGTTGCAGCCTAAAACCAGATGCACCCGCCAGAATGTGTGTTGTCCTTCACTTAAAACATCTTGTTTTTAAAATGGATACACCCTATGACTCTGCAATTTGATGAAATACTATGCAACTGTTTTATTTTTTTTTAAAATAAGTTTATTTATTTATTTTTGGCTGCACTGGGTCTTCGTTGCTGTGCACAGGCTTTTCTCTAGTTGTGGTGCGCGGGCCTCTCATTGCGGTGGCTTCTCTTGTTGCAGAGCACAGGCTCTAGGCACGCGGGCTTCAGTAGTTGTGGCACATGGGCTCAGTAGTTGTGGCACATGGGCTTAGTTGCTCCGCGGCATGTGGGATCTTCCCAGCCCAAGGCTCGAACCCGTGTCCCCTGCATTGGCAGGCGGATTCCTAACCACTGCACCACCAGGGAAGCCCCCTATGCAACTGTTTTTAATAAAGATAAATCTAAATGCATGGGCTTGGAAAGATGTCTAAGATGTAATATTAAATGAAAAAAGCACGTTTCAGAAAAAATACAGTGTGGAAAATACACACACACACTCACTCACACATGTGAATACATGTATATATAAACAAAGAACAAAATCTAGAAAGGCATACACCATTCTATTAATGGTGATTACCTCTGGAAGGTTGGATAAGAAGGAAATACTATCTCTTTTTACTTTATATACGTCTGTTATTGTTTGAATTTATTATAGAGAACATTTTTAAAACCTTAAATTTGGGCTTCCCTGGTGGCGCAGTGGTTGGGAGTCCGCCTGCCGATGCAGGGGACACGGGTTCGCACCCCGGTCCGGGAAGATCCCACATGCCGCAGAGTGGGTGGGCCCGTGGGCCACGGCCGCTAAGCCTGCACGTCCGGAGCCTGTGCTCCACAATGGGAGAGGCCACAGCAGTAAGAGGCCCGCGTACCGCAAAAAAAAAACAAACAAAAAACCTTAAATTTAAGTCATATGGACCGTGAAACACTGCAAAAAATCCACTTTACTTAGGATTTGAAAAAACAGCAAAATGATGAGCCCTCTTGTGTTTGATAAGAGCTACTTTCCCAAGCAGACACTCAGAAAGGAGACGGAATGAAGGAAGAATGGGGACTGGCAGCACTTATCTTAAGTTAAATTCTCCTGTCCATGGAAAGAGGGTATTTGCAAGACTGGTGTGTGGTGGTTCCAAGAATACTGTTAACCTATCCTGCCAAGTACCTAGAGGCAGGATTCAGAATCTCCAGGTGGTAACAGCTGCATCTTAGGAAGGGTCTAGAAGACAAAATTTCTGGGTGGGAACATTTTTCTGGGAGCATAGTCAAAAAAAAGCAGAGATCTGGGCTGAGTGTTCAGAATAAGGATCTACACTTACTAGCTGTGTGCCTTTGTTACTCCATCTCTCAGTCATCTTTTTGCAAACCACAGAGGGAGCTTTATTTTCTGTACCATCATATGGTAAATAATATTCACTTATGACTGGGCAATAGGAAGGGCTCTGGTTCAGATTTCCCTGACAATTTCCCTGAGTCTTGTCTTGACAGCATGATCTTAATTCTTTAATTAAGAATGTGAAACCTGGGTGTTCCCTGGTGGTCTAGTGGTTAGGATTTGGCACTTTCACTGCCATGGCCTGGGTTCAATCCCTGGTCGGGGAATTGAGATCCTATAGGCCACATGGAGCAGCCCCCCACCCCCAAAAAAGTGAAACCCTGTGCAATCAACAATTTCTCAGCTCTCTTATTTTTGAAATGGCACATTTGTCCTATCTACTTATAGGTTATTGTGAGAGTCAAATCAAATGAAATAACAGATTTGAGTGTACCTTGGGAACTATAAAGCACTACATAAATAAGAGGAATAAAGGTTATTTCCAGACCCACTACCTTGCTGTGGGACTTTGGATCCCCACATAACCCCTCTGAATTTCAAATGTGTCTGCAATTTTTTTTTTTGGCCACGCCGCGCAGCATCGGAATGACATGCAGATCTTAATTCCCCAACCAGGGATCGAACCCTCAGCCCCTGCAGTGGAAGTGCGGAGTCTTAACCACTGGAGCACCAGGGAAGCCCATCAACGAAACTTTTTAAACCTTGGTTAACTGGTCTTACAAAATAAGACAAATAATAGTCACTACCTTATATGAAAATTAGATGAGAATATGCATGATAAACTTCTACTAGTCTCATGCCTGCCTCATAATAAGATCTGATGACTATTGTTTATTTTTAGTGTGTGTGTATATATATATATATATATATATAATTATTTTTTCTTTTGTGTGTGTGTGTGTGTGTGTGTGTGTGTGTGGTACGTGGGCCTCTCACTGTTGTGGCCTCTCCCGTTGTGGAGCACAGGCTCCAGACGCACAGGCCCAGCGGCCATGGCTCACGGGCCCAGCCGCTCCGCAGCATGTGGGATCTTCCCAGACCGGGGCACAAGCCCGTGTCCCCTGCATCGGCAGGCGGACTCTCAACCACTGTGCCACCAGGGAAGCCCCTTCAGTATATTTTTTTGATGTGGACCATTTTTTTTTAAGTCTTTATTGAATTTGTTATAATATTGCTTCTGTTTTATGTTTTGGTTTTTTGGCCACGAGGCATGTGGGATCTTAGCTCCTGACTAGGGATCAAACCCACACCCCGTGCATTGGAAGGTGAAATCTTTTTTTTTTTTTTTTTGCGGTACGCGGGCCTCTCACTGTTGTGGCCTCTCCCGTTGCGGAGCATAGGCTCCGGACCCGCAAGCTCAGCGGCCATGGCTCACAGGCCCAGCCGCTCCGCGGCATGTGGGATCTTCCTGGACCGGGGCACGAACCCGTGTCCCCTGCATCAGCAGGCGGACTCTCAACCACTGCGCCACCAGGGAAGCCCGGAAGGTGAAATCTTAACCACTGGACAGTCATGGAAGTCCCTGATAACTATTAGTTATTAATTTTTTATTTTTTTTTTTTGCGGTACGTGGGCCTCTCACTGTTGCGGCCTCTCCCGTTGCGGAGCACAGGCTCCAGATGCGCAGGCTCAGCGGCCATGGCTCACGGGCCCAGCTGCTCTGCAGCATGTGGGATCTTCCTGGATCGGGGCACGAACCCGTGTCCCCTGCATCGGCAGGCTGACTCTCAACCACTGCGCCACAAGGGAAGCCCCTAATTTTTATTTTTATACTGTGTTTTTGTTCATTTCAACCTTCTTATAAGGCAGTCAGTATGCCATAGTGAAAGAGAACACAGGCTCTGGAGCCAGGTTGGAAATCCTGGTCAACTGTGCGAACTTGGACAAGTTATTTAACCTCACAGCAAGGTTCAATTTATAAAAACAGTATCTACCTCAAAAGGTCTAAGGATTAAATGAAATAATGTACGTGGAATACTTAGCAAGTGCTGGGCACAGAGTAAATGCTTAGTAAACATTAGCAATTATTATTAACACTATTGTTTTAAGAGGAAGACAGAGGCCTACAGATGGTCAAGACCTGCTCAAGAGAGTTTATTAACTATCATTTATGCTAAACCTAATTCCTTCTTCTATAATTTGAGATTCAAAAAACAATCTATTAAAATGACTGCTAGAAAAAAATATATTACCCTGGAGGAAAGGAAAATGAGGAGTTGGATGGTCGTGATGAGAGAATAGAAAAATTCCAGTTATGGGAAGGGTAGAGCCTGACTGTAATTAACTCATTGACTCTCTGTTATAAATATGGATTTGTCTAAAGCTGAATAATGTAAAGAGCACTGCCTCAGGCCCTGATCAGCCCAGTCTGAGTTGAACATCAAGCTTCCTGAGCTGATGGGTTGAGACATCAGCCTCCTTACCCTAGTAACCCACCCAGCCCACGCCATGTCTGCATGACTAACCCACACAGGCAAGTTACTAAACCACGCAGGGCAGAGAAAATGGATATGAGAAAACTAGCTGGGCAAGAAGCAGGGGGTCAGTGGCTACTGCAACGTGGTATCAGTATAAATCACGCTGCACTAGGAGGCAAGATCAGAGTTCCAGTTCCAGGCATGAATGCATATTAAATCTGCTTCCTGGGCTTCCCTGGTGGCGCAGTGGTTGGGAGTCCGCCTGCCGATGCAGGGGACACCGGTTCCTGCCCCGGTCCGGGAAGATCCTACATGCCGTGGAGCGGCTGGGCCCGTGAGCCATGGACGCTGAGCCTGCGCGTCCGGAGCCTGTGCTCCGCGGCGGGAGAGGCCACAGCAGTGAGAGGCCCGCGTACAGAGAAAAAAAAAAAAAAAAAAAAAAAAAAATCTGCTTCCTAAATAGCTTTTTTTCTTTTTAGCATAAACATTTGTCCCTTATTTTTAATATGTTATTTAATTTATACAAAAATTATATAAAACATTAATCATAAAGCACTAAGAATAAAATGAACTATGAAATCATTCCCCAAGCCAAGAATCAGAAAATTATCAATAACTTTCATCTACTTATATATCCCTCATCTACTTATATCTCATCTTCCTGCCCAGCCCCCATACTGCCAACTTAACCAGTATCTTAATGTTTCTTCCCCAATGGCTAATTTTCAATCCACGTATTAATTGACCACTCTACAGCATTTGACACTGTTGCTCCCACCAATGCACACCTGCCACCCCACCTGTACTAACAAACACCCTCTTTTCTTGGCTTCTGTAATACTGGCAGCCCTTTTGTTTCTACCTTTCTGGTTGTTGATTCTCTTTTTTCCTTAAGGCTCATTTCCCTCTACCCAGCCAGTAAAACTTATGAGTTTCTCAAAACTCCATCCTAGGCCCTCTCTTCTTCTCACTCTAGACTCTCCTTAGACTCATGCTCTCTCTTTGCTTCAGGTACCATACTGCTATCTCCAGTCCCCACTTCTCTCTACTGTCAACTTGATATCTGTGTTCAACATCTACAATATATCCCAAACCAAACTCCTGACTTTCTTCCTCAAACTGCAGCCTCTCAAGGTTCTCAGCACAGAGAAGGGCACCACTATCCAGTTTTATAAGTCAAAAACCCTGGAGTCACCCATAACACATCCTTATCCCAGAATCAATCCATCAAGTCCTCTCGATTTTTTTTCTCTCAGTAATATTTTTTTTTGAATTTTATTTATTTTTTAATACAGCAGGTTCTTATTAGTTATATATTTTATACGTATTAGTGTATATATGTCAATCCCAATCTCCCAATTCATCCCACCACCCCGCCGCAAGTCCTCTCTATTTGATCTGCTTCATAGCTCTTAATGCAGTCTGTTTGGTCTATTCCACCATCACCACCATAATCCAAGCTCCCTTCCAAGTACTCTCTACTTGAATTATTCCAACAGTATTTGTGCAACCAACAAGCTCCTCATAATACTGCCTCTTTCCCCAGTTACTGCTTATCCTCTCACCCACTTCTTCCGTCACTTATCATTTCCTTTGGGGAGCCTTCCCTACCAGGTCCATTCCTCTTATTATAAATTCTTGTTGAACCATGCACCAATGCCTTTATCATGTTTATCATCATTATAAATTTATGCTAATTTGTATAATGTTGATAATGTTTGTTTCCCTTACCAGAGATCCACGAAAGCAGGAAATATGTGTTTTTTATTTTTACCACTGTATCCCCTATATACAGCAATGTGTCTGGCCTTTAGTTGGCACTTAAAAAATATTTGTTACACGAATAAATGATTGAATGAATAAACTATGTGGCACAGGAAGATCACTCGGCTGTTGGAGAGGAGAGGGATTCATAAAATAGCCTTAAAAACTGTCTCCTTTTCTTCTTATCTAATTTCATTCTCACTGAGAAACTTCTTCATTTTTAATTTAGTTTCCCAGGAAAATCGAATTACACCCAAGAAGGGAGTCAGAAAAACTCCTGGGTCCCACAGTCCCATATATAATAAAGGTAAGGACAAAAACTCTGGAATCAGACAGTTTTTGATAGGAGTCCCAGCTCTGGCACTTACTAGCAGAATGACCTTGGGACAGTCATTTCAATGTGAGCTCAGTTTTCTCATCTATAAAATGGAGAAAAGACTCAAATCTCTTAAACATGAGAATATTAACTTAATCAAATAAACACAGCATAACACATTGCCTGGCTTGTTTTTTGCTACTATTATTTTACTACTGCTGTTGTGAGTTTACTAATATTATTACCAAAGGTTACACTAATAATAACAGACAGATGGCTTCTAAAGTCTCTCCCAGCTCTAATAATTCTACCGTGCTGCTAACGATGAACAACTTTCTTTTTGAAAAATACCTGGATCTTGCATGAAACTGTAACATGAGAGGGCTAAAGGCCAATACCCCCAACAAGCTACATTCCTGAAAAATCATTCTTAGAAAAACTCTGCCAAAGGGCCAGCAGGGCATCGTGTTTTATTGAATGCCACAGTGTTGCTACAAGCCATGCCATTTTTTCTGGAGCTTCTTGGTTTGTGGTGAACACAGAAATTCTGAAGCAGGCTATAAGAAGTCATTCCAAAGCTCTAAGTGCGGGGGACCACCCCTCTCAAATCTTTCCACATACATTCCCAATTTGACTTCTGGCTCAAGTACATGACTTAGGAGGGATTTTATGGTTCAGTGCATGCCTGTTTTCCCTATCACGCTGAACAACTGCGATACCTGGGATCCAGCAGGCCTTGCTCCACTCCCCAGGCCATCTCTCTCACAGCATTGCTGATCTCATGACGGGATGTGTAAGCAAAACAGACGTTCAGGAAACACCTGAGAAGGGAAGAACAGAATAATTTACCAAAGGGGGACAGGGACTAAGGAGTGGAGTCACTTAGGAGTCATAGATGACCACCGGTCCCTAAGGGGAAATCTGACAACTTACTTGTTGTAGTTCTTGGTGGCCTGCACAGCCCGTGCGATCAGCTCCTGGAGATCCAAGGGCAACAAATGCAGATCACCCAGGACCCGGATACATACCCCATGCTGCTGCAGTTTCTCCCTGATCGGGGGGAAAGGAGGCAGGTTTGGGAGGTGGGACAGAGCAGCTGCTGAGCTGGAGAAAGCGAAGTGCTTAGCTGATACTCAACTACCCGTGTTTGGTGCCTTCCTGTGTGCCAGGCACTGATCTACAAGTCTTATTTCACTGAATGCCCTCAACAACTCTGAAGGGAGTTTACTACATTCCCTGTTCTACAGCAGGAAACTGAGGCTCAGAGAGAATAGTTCGATAGGGATTGCCCAAGGTCATACAGCCATCAAGTGCTGTGTCGGGACCGAATCCCAGGTTTGCCTGATTTGAGAACCCAAACCTCTTTACCACACATGACACCACCTTGTGTGTCCTTGTTGACAAGTTGCATTTCATGTATTCTGTGCTGTTTGTCCCATTTTGATGGGTGAATAAACTCCTCAACAGCAGGAGTTGCATTATTGGTTACTTTTGTAACATCTAACATTAATTATATGTTTACTAAGTGCCAGACATTGGTCTAAGTGTTTTACATGCATTCCATCCTTACATCAACCTTTGACACAGACACCATTATCATTCCCCTTTTACAGACGAAGAAACTGAGGCACAGGCAGGTTAAGTAATTTGTTCAAGATCAGACATATATATATGGAGGCAGTGTAATGTTGTGATTAAAAAGACAGGCTCTGGAACCAGACTCCCTAAGTTCGATTTCTGGCTTTCTACTCACCAGCTGTCTGATCTTGAACGAATTACTTTGTTCAAATGTTACTTTGAATAAGAATACCTAGATTCAGGAATTCCATGGTTCCTCCGTGGTTCTACTGCAGGGGACACGGGTTTCATCCCTGGTCAGGGAACTAAGATCTCACATGCTGTGTGGTGCAGCCAAAAAAAAAAAATAATACCTAGATTCAAGCCCTAGTGCCTAGTGCCACCGATTACTATCTGACCTTGCATAACCACCCCTGTCATACTGTGAAAGTGCTTATTCTCAGACATCAGGCACATGACCTGAGGAAGGAGGTGTAAAAGCCCTGGCGAGGAGCCAGGAGATCTGGGCTCCCAGCCTGGCTCTGCCACTAGCTAGCTGCGTGATCATGGGCAAACCTTTCTCTCCTCTTCACCAGGATTAGTTTCCCAACTGATGAAACTGAACTAGGCCAGTGGTTTTCCAAACTTCTTTTAGCCAAACAAGTCTTTCTTCAAATCAAATCTTAAACAGAAATAGATAAATGCAAACAAGCACTGTATACCCCATTCCCTCTGGGTCCTTGCATGCCCACTCCTCACAACTATGGGGTTCTGTGGAACACTGTTGGAAAACCACCACTAAGGTTTCTTCTTGCTCTGTCTAGGACTTAATAACCTAAGACCATCTTCTCTACTCGTGACTGACTAGAACAATCTCAGGAGCACCTCTACTGCCATGCATTTTCATCTTTTAAGAAGTGTTAAGACTGCTTCTTGTCTCTACAGCAGACAACAGCTCAGCTCTAGAGTCAGAAAGACCCTGTGTGTTTTGGCTCTGCCTGTCTGATAGCTGCGTGACCCAGGATACACCCCTAAACTTCTCTGGTTTCTACTTTCCTCCTCTCTACAACTGGGATAATAATATCTTTCTCACAGGATAATGTGAATTTTAAATGAGAGTACACGTTAGGCTCAGGGCCTGACACATAGTATAAGCACTTAAAAAAGGGAAGATTAGTGTGAAGTACAGAAGAATTTGAAGAATCTGAACACCTGGAATGTGTCCCCATTACCTCTGTCCCCAGTCCCTTGGGTGTGAATTCTGAGCCACATGGGAAGGAGTAATGTCTGTGGCCCAGAGACTAATATGGACAGAGAGAAGCCTGGCTATGCTCCCTGCACCCTGACCCACACAGGGATGGAAATGACAGAACTGTCCTAGGCCCAGCTCCACTCGAGCTCTAAGCTCTCTGTTCTCTCATCTTCCTGGTCCTGGTGTGGGGAGGAGCTGGGCAGAGAATGGTTGTAATGAAGACTTTGGGGCAGTCCTGGCTGAAGAGGGTTCCACGCTTTGAAACAAATAATCTCCACCAAACTTCCACTTTGCCCCATTCTGGCTTTGCTCCCTAAGTTAAGCTTAAACTTAGTGATAGCAAGAATAGTACTGACTCATCCCCATAAAGGCCTTTTATGCATCATCCTGTCCCGTCCAAGGGTATATGCAGGGGTAACTTTTTAGGGATGACTGCACAGCAGAAAATGGCTTTTTCAAAGTCTCTCTCACTCTACTTCCCTGGTCACAGTTCACTGGTCCTGAGGTAGAAATTTGAACTAAGGTGGACCAATTAAGGGTTTTAATTCATTCTGAGCAGCTCTCTTGTAGCAGACAAAGTTAGTCTGCGGAGCAAAGGAAATAAATGTCTGAGGAGGTTCTACCTAATGGATTTCAATTCCTGGCTTTGGTTTTGCCTGAGGTTGGCTATCTTTATCCTTGAATTCTGTGAAATACCTCTATATCCTCAAATAAATGTCCCCTTTAAAAAAAAGAAAGAAAGAAAGAAAGGAAAGAAAGGAAGGAAGGAAGGAAGAAAGAAAGAAAGAAAGAAAGAAAGAAAAACTAGCTTGCCATATTTGCCACTGAAGGGGTCTAACAGTAGAAGGGTTTAGAGTTCCTTAACTAGCCTCAGAAAAGACAGTTGAGGGTTAGGTAAGGCTGGAGGTGGTATAAGAACACAGGCTCCCCCTCTGACAGCATCTTACTTTTCTTCCATCAAGCGGCTGAACTTCTGCCGGGCCAGATCCATTAGCCCATCTACCTCACTCTTGGAGCGTTTGAAGTTCTCAATGCTGAAGGCGTAGACCGTCACCTCTAGGACGCCCAGGTTCAAACACCAACGCAGAGTCTGAGAGGGGAGAAGGCAAGGAGCTAGGGTACAAGGAAAGAGCAGGAAGGGAAACAGGAGGTGCCTCAGCCCCGACTCAGTGAGAGACAGAATTTTCTCCTCCCCAAACTGGGTAAAGCTAGGATAATACCAATGCTTCTCTCAGAATAATGAACCAAATAAGCAGAAAGCCACCACCTGAGAGACTGAAAAATGTGAACTTAATGAGTACTATTAGGCTGATGCTATTGTGGTTTACTGGAAAGAGCTCTTCACTGAGAGAGTAAAGATCTAGGCTCTAGTCTCTCACTCCATCAAGCACTTGCTGTGTGACTGCAGGCATATCATTTAACCTCTCAGGGCCTAAGTCTCCTTATCTGTAAAATAGGATCACAATCCATCCCTCACAAGGTGGCTAAAGATACATAAAAACACAAGGTATTATTACTCACCGCATAACATCATTAATCCAATAGACTGAGAGGCTGATGAGTTATAAGAATAAAAGCAACAATTGCACGGCTGTGTACCATTTAAGTCTGCAAAGGGTTTTCACATTCATTATTTCATTTGATTCTTCAAGCTACCCCTTGAGAGAGGAATTATTGTTTTCATGCCTACTTTAAAGATGATCAAATTGAGGCTCAGAAAGTTGAAGACGAGTCAAAAGTCCACAGCTCTACTGTATGAATCCATTATATGAGGTTCTAGAACAGCAAAAGCTCATCTAGAGTGATAGAAATCAGAAAATGAAGGGGAAGGGGAGGAGAAGAGGAGGGAGGACAGGGTGTGCCTGGGAAGGGGCACAAAGGAACTTGCTAGAGAGATGGAAATGTTCTGTATCTTGACAGGGGTGTGGATTAGACAGATGAATGCAACTGTCAAAACCCCAAATCTGTGCATTTCCCTGTATGAACTTATACCTCAACGAAAAAAGAAGTGAAACTCAAATTTAAACTCAGTCCTTTGGTACTGCTCTAACCCAGTGCCACTAAAGGTGGAGAACAAACTGGAGATGAGAATAACAGTGTTGAGATGGGGAGCCTGGAGGTTAAAGGTAAGGGACAGAAGACATTCAAACAGAACTGAAGAAATAAAGCTGAAGAACTACCTTTCTAATCCCTTATCAGACATACAAACCCATTCACTGCCACCTCAGGAAAATCACCAGAGCAAACCTGACACTTGAATAGGCTTGGGCCCTGAAGATCTTACCAGGCAGCGAACTTGGTGGGTACACCTGGGTCGGAACCCACCACTGACCTCAGTTAATATAGGCTAATAACAACAGCTTCAATTTTTTGAGCACATCCTTTATGTCAGGTCTTGGGCCACATGCTTTTCATTGTGCCATCTTGTTTAATCCTCATGTAATCTCCCCATTTTACAGAGGAAGGAACTGAGGCAAAGGGAAGCTATGTAACTTGCAGCAGGTCACAGAGCCAGGAAGTGGCAGAGCAGGAGTGCCAATGAGTTCTAAGTGACTACAGAGCTTAAGCTCCTAAGCACTAGGCAAAAACTGCCTCTTAGTCACAAAAGAGAAACTGAGATCAACAAACCTGAAGACCTCAGTGTTGGAGAGAACCCCACAACCACTCATTCAAGGCAAAAAATATCACTGCCCTGGCTTCAGGACGTGTTCTTGTGCCAGGAAGCTGGAATCCGTGGGCTAGAGTTTCACAGAGATCGCCATATTCCATCGTTATTTTTAAATTTACTGTTTCCCAATTTGCAGTGGGCATTAAAACCATAAAATGTTGATGACGTTTGGTTGGAGTGATGTCCTGGTTTGTCTGGCACTTTTCCTAGTTTAAGCACTTAAAGGCCTGTGTCCTGAGAAACACCTCAACCTCAGGATGGGTAGTCACCCTCTACCTTTGCTCTGGAAATGTCACTTCTAAGAATTTATTCTAAACTAGTACAATTTATAATGTCCAATAATAGTGGAGCAGCTAAACAAACTATGTCAGATCCTCAGGAAAAATGTTCCACAGCCATTAAAACATATAGGTAGAAAGCTATAGATCAACCTAGAAAAATACTTGCCAAAATGTCAAGAAAAAAATAAGGTTATCAAAGCTATAGATGTAATTTTATAAATGTTAAGTCACATTGAACATATTACAAGGATTGGGATGAGGCACAGAAAAACATAAATTGTTGATTAAAGTGGTAAGAGGAGACAATTTTGTTCTTATTTCTAATATTTTGCGATGATTCACGGGATGACTTGATTTTCTGTTGATGTTGATATGAGATCTATGGCTAGCAAGCAAGCAATAAAACAGACAAACAGCTATAAAAAAACACTCTCAAACCACAGCAAACTCAGGGCCTGGTTTTCTAGCTATAATCCAATTCTCCACAGACCATTCACCTTGGGTTCTGCAATGTGTACCCACCTCAGCCAGTTTGTTGAAGCCCTGTGAGTGACCCTCTTGCCTCTCCACTTGGCACTTCTTGGCATAGCGACGGTTCCCATCCATTATAAATGCAATGTGTTTGGGCATTGGGCCTGCCTGTGTAGTAAGAAGACAAATGAACACATCACATACTCCTCAGAGATAAAGGGAGACAATATTCCAAGCTGACAGGCTTGAGCTATATGATAGAAGCCCTGAGGAAGGGAACTGGGTATTCTGTACTTTTAGCTCAATACATAAGCATTAAGCACTTTTATTCATTTTTATTTATGTTTATCGAGCCCTTACTACATGCCAAGTACTATGCTGAGCTTTTCACATTTCATCTTAATTTTTTATCATACAAACATACGAAGTAAATAGTGTTATCTTCATTTTATAGGTGAAAAAACTGAGGCTCAGAGAGGTCAAGTGACTTGCATAAGTCACACAGCCAAGAAGAGACAAAGTGGGGATTCAAACTTAGGTCTATGTGCTTTCAGAGTTCATCTCCTAACCATATGCCTTTAACCACCACCTTGGTTTCATTAGCCTTCAACTGGAAGGCAGAGGAAGGATATTGATGGGTATGGCCAAATGTAAAGGGCATCCTCCACATAAAAGAGACATACACTTTTCAGTTTTATCCGAGTCCTGTCACACAGGAATGGGGGCCTCATATTGTTGGATCTTCTTATTTTACAAGAGAAGCCAATCAAGATTTTTATAAAAATTTAAATGTCAGGAGCCATTTGAAAACAAACAAAAAAGACATTTTGGGGGCAAAAAAGGTTCTTACCTGGCCTAGAGCAGACTTTTGTTGTCTATCATAGCAAAAATTCACTCCTTGGGCTATTTTTCCTCACTGGAGGGGCTCTTCATAGACCACTTCCCCTGCATCTCCCAAAATTTTCTACTTTTGTCCCCCATATATAGCCATAAAAAAAAAATCCCGGTAAAGTCATGCAGCTTGTTCTCCCCAACATGTGACCGCAGTGGTTCCTTGAGGAGATGCTTTTATATTTCCTGGACTGCCTGAGATCACCTGGCATTTGTGTGTGAGTGTCTGTGTGGGTACAAGGCTTACTTACTCATAAATTCACTGCTACTTGCTGCTTGACAGCCTGTGGCTGAAAAATAAAATCAAGCTGACTGGCTGCAATATCAAACCCTTCATATAAGGAGGATATAACATTGCTGTGATTCCTAGAGAAAAAGCTGAGGGAAGATCTAGGGAGTGGAGTGTAGGAAACAGAGTGATTGTAGTCTTCAAATGGTTGAGAGACAGCCCCAATAATAGTAATTAAAAACTGCTAAACACGGTGCTGAGTGTTTTGTATGTAGTTTCATTTAATCCTCAAAATCACCATATAAAGTCACATGGTTAATAAATGATAGAATAGGACTTTCATTCATGTTTGCCTCCAGAGCCCTCTTAACCATTTATGCTCTACTGTCACATCAAAGAAAGATTAGTTATTTTATCTAAACCCAGAGGTCAGGGACTTCCCTGGTGGCGCAGTGGTTAAGAATCTGCCTGCCAATGCAAGGGACACGGGTTCGATCCCTGGTCCAGGAAGATCCCACATGCCGCAGAGCGACTAAACCCATGGGCCACAACTACTGAGCCTGAGCTCTAGGGCCCGCAAGCTACAACTACTGAGCCCGCATGCCACAGCTACTGAGGCCAGCATGCCTAGAGCCCGTGTTCCACAACAAAGAGAAGCCAGCACAGTGAGAAGCTCATGCACCACAACGAAGAGTAGCCCCCGCTCGCCGCAACTAGAGAGAGCCCGCACACAACAACGAAGACCCAACGCAGCCAAAAATAAATTAACAAAATAAAACCAAAAAAAGCCCAGAGGACAGTACTAGGAATAATAGATCAAAGTTCTAGGGAAACAAATTTCAGGAAGATCTAACAGTCTATGCTGCCCAATGATATTGGGAGGTCTCGGGTTTCCTGAAAATGTGAGAGTTAGGACAATAATCTGCCAGAAATGTAGACCTGGAACTTACCTGCAATTCTAAGGCTCTTTGATACCATTGCTAAATTCTACTACAAATCCATAAACATCATGGGTTACCCAGTTTTTATAACAGGTTTTGATATAAGATTACCCAACGAACCAAAAGGCCAACTGGTGCTTTGGGCCACTGCTCACCTTTATGATGTTGGCACAGAACCGCTCCCAAAACGACAGCTCTCCTTCCTTGATCCATGACATACTTCTTGCCTCAGCAGAAGAAGCACAGAACAATTATACACCAACCAGGTAACCTTGTATAAACAAGACAGAGAATTAGAAGTCACCACACCTGCAAACAACTATGGCTGACTTGCAGGGATTCACCAAAACGGTAGAGATCAGCCAGCATCAGAATCCAAAAACACTGGCCCTGGACTTCCCTGGTGGTCCAGTGGCTAAGACTCTGCGCTCCCAATGCATGGGGCCCGGGTTTGATCTCTGGTTAGGGAACTAGATCCCACATGCCACAACTAAGAGTTCGCATGCTGCAACTTAAGATCCCGTTGCCGCAACTAAGACCCGGCACAGCCAAAAAAAAAAGAGACACTGTCCTAAGCCTCTAGTCTTTCACCACCCAGAATTTATAAGCCAATAGGACCTTTGGGGCAGAGGCCTTTCCTTGGTTCTATGGGCTTGGTGGACCTTGCTCCCATCTCCTTTTTTCTCAGAGTCTGCACTGCCTTTTGCTGAACATGTAAGTCTGCTTCCTGTCACATCATAGTGCCTACATCCTGATCCTTCCCCTTCTTCCTTCTCCATCTTCCACCAGGCTGTTTCCCACTCTCGGGGCTCCGGGTCACTAATCCCTTCAGTTGTTGTACCTGTTACCTCCTACCCCAGAGATTTCCCAATTATTTACTCCCTCACTTGTATCTTCCACTGACCCCTTTGTCTCTCCCACAGCTGCCTCCCGCTCAGTCATCTCTTTCCTCTTCTCTAATCCACCCCCTGAATCCAGCACCTTGACAGTCTCCGCCAGCACCTTTCAACCGCTCGAGGGGACCGACACTTCCTCACGACGTGGCGCTGGAAGAACACGTCATCGTTGGGCGCTGGGACACGCTTCTGCCGTCACCTAATGGGCGGGGCCCTGGCCTGCGCCTGCGCGCTCGGAGGAGGAACGGAGATGAGCGAGAGTTCTCGGCTGTTCGCACTCCTGGGGCGGGGCGGGGCGGGGCGGGGCGGGGCGGGGTGGGGCGAAGGGGATAACCGCGCGGGCTACGCGGCTCCGGGCCACGTGCGAGGGACCCGGCTGGGGAAGGCGGGGTTCAGACCACCTGGGAGATCCGAGAAGTCTGTAGACAGACGGGATAGGTTACGGGGCAAGAATTAGGGGAGCCCCACCTCAGAAATGCTGGGACTTCTTAGCCACTGGTGGCAGTTTGGACTGTTGAGAAAAGGGGTAAGGCAGCGTCCTGCTAACTGGAAGGCCGCAGCACTGGCTTTAGAGCTCTGGTACAAGTGCTTTTTGTTTGGGTTTTTTTTTGGTACAAGTCTTTAAAATCCGGTTTTTATACTGTTTTGTCTTATTTAGTGAATTTTTAATCGTTTGCGAAGTTCCTAGCCGTAGTTAGCCTCACAGGGCACTTAATATCAGTCCATTTTGTGCTGATTTAAGGCACTCAAGATTTTAGGATTTGCATTCTCAGGACCTACCCAAAGAACTCAAAAAAGGGTTAGGCCAGAAACAACCCTAAGAATGACTTCTAAAGTTTAAGAAAGGCCATCAACTAACCCTGACAGAAAAATCAAGGGCATTCATTCTGTACCAAACCTTTAAAGAAAAGGGTTGCAGGAATTTGAGGCACTAACTCACAAAAGATATTGGGAGTTTAGTTTTCTCAAAATTAGAGAAGGGAAAAGAAAAAAAAAAAACTTTACCATTTTCAGAGAACCTTCTTGTAGTTTCTTACTTTGGGTTGCAGTGTCAAGGAAACAAGGCAAGGAAGAGATACTGCAGTCATGACTCCCGATTCATTACGTTTGTCTTCCACTCTTTCTGATGAAAGGGTTATTTTTAACAGAGTGAAATGATCAAAGAATGCCCTCCAGAGATGAGTAACCCACTCATGAATAGTCTCTTAAGCTTTTCCATCCTTCCTGCTTTGCATGTAGGTTAGTAAGTTTCTGCCTAGCTGATTACTTCAATTTTGCAGGAAAACCATTTACTGAAGTCCAGTAGTAGCTTGCTACTTTTAACATCTTCCAATGTCAGCTTTGACTTTTGGTAGGAAGTCCCTAGAGGGATATATGAAACTTCTTATCCTTGTTCTGTTAACATTTCCATGCACTTTGTGTGATAGTTGGTATGCCTCCAATCAAGTCTTTCTTTTCTAAACCGTCCTTCCCTTAGGGGGAGCTAGATGTTTAAATTTAAAAATACAGTGTTCATCAGAAGGCTAGTGAACTTGTTAACATGTGTTTATAGCTGGTCAGTGTATCTCCTCTGGCCTCAATTTCTCCAGTTTCCCGTGTATTTCCATCCCTGGGTTGCTGCAGGGGGTTAATTAATTAAGATTTGTAAAGGGCTTTGAGGAGCAAGGGACAAAGTATTATTAGGGTCTCATGCCCCAAGCCATGGCCCCATCCTTTCATCCCAGTCAGTGGCACAGGCAACCCCATTCTTATGCATGCCAAGCCCTTAATCCCCTCTTGAATGTGGCAGCTTCCAGGGAAAGGACAAGAGGCCTTAACTAGAAACAAAAATCCACTGTAATGAGGTGCTAAAAAGACTGAACTTTCAAGATTCACTCCTAACAAAATGGCTGAACAGAAAACTTAATGGTTCTTCTTGTGACTTCTGAGTCCCAATCCAAGAAAGTGGAAATAATGGTAGGAAGAAAGCACCTTAAATATCAACCAAGGAGATGACAGTTTCGGTACCAATAAGTCTTTATTCATTGTATTTTCCCAAGGAAAAGAAGGGGAAGGGAAAAGGGTCAGCATGTGTGTTACAAAATGATAGCAAATGGGAAAGGAAGTACCTGGCACAGCAAAATCAACCAACAGATAAACACTGCCCAGATGGGGTCGCCAAAGCCCAAGGGGGCTCAGTCTCCTGCAGTTCAGTAATGAGGAGAAGGGATGAAGAACAGGTACATGCTTTTCTACCCTCCCTCCCTCCCCATAAATTCAAGATTTCACACAAAGCTTTGGTTTCTAGCAGTAAACATGGAGTTACATTCGTCCGTCTCCTATTAAACAATTTTGTGGCCACTTTGACATAAGTTTCTTGCACCTGCATAAAAGTTCCTGAGTGACTTGGCTATACATTCATCTTTCCCTTCATGGTCTCCCAACCCCACTTTCTACATGGAAGGCCCCCTCGTTGCTCCTCTCTACCCTAGGATTAGAGATTAAAGTAGGTTTTAATCCATCCAAAGACAGCAGTCTGTTTGGCATGAATCAAATCAAGGAATGGTCATGACTCAGGAGACTGAGAACAAGGGATGGTGAGTTCTTAGCTTCTTCAGGATTTTTGCACAAACTGTTTAATCACAGACACCCCACAAATTAAACGTATAGGTGTATGGACTATTTTGGGGGAGGGCACGAAGAGGGAAAGAAGAAGGGGTAGGAATACAGTTTTTAGGACAGAAAATCTTGTTCGAAATAGGCAGGGGAAGGGAAACACAAAAGAAAGTGTAGTTCAAAACCTCCCACTTTAGGAAGAGGGGCCCCCAAGTTTATGTTTCAGATCTTTTTGGCTGGTGCAGACCTTTTGTCAAAGATGCTTTGGCTATTTTTCTCAATATAAAAAGAAGTTTGTAAACAATAAAACCCCAAAAGAACATGGAGAAGACCAACACATTATATTTACACAAACTAGGCCACCTAGCAATCACCAAATCAGCTACTTGTGAAGTCCTACGAAGTCCAGACAAATACAATAACTAGAGGGGGGCAGCAATTGGGGGAGACAAGAACCCAGGATCAGACACACATCACCCAATGCGTTCTATTGCATTTGCCCCGTTACAACACAGTGAGGTAGGTTTGCAGTGATCTCACAGCATGTAAACGAAACCCCCTTTTCTCCTTTAGCTACCATGACACTAATTACTGCTGCAGCAGGGCAGGACACTGGCTCTGGAAACCACAAAGAAGCCATCACTGATGGTGTCTCTGGAAACCAAGGAGGAAAAATCCAGAATTGTTAAAGATTAAGGATCTTGTCCTTGCTTCATATATCCATCCCTGGGCAGCTCAAGATGGGTACAGAGGCATCATTCTTAAAACCTGTCCTTACCAACTCAGTTTTTACAAAAACGCATACAATACACCCTGTTGTGTATGTTAGGCCTAGCCCAATCCACTGAAGGATGGACCTGGTATGTAAAGCGAGTCCTATTCCCTGGGATTAGAGGTCTGGAACAGGAATCCTTTATCACGCATACAGATGACCTCTGCCTAATCTTGGCTTCCCCTCTCTGCACCTTTTACCTGGCCCAGCCTCTCCTAACCTCTCTGTACCACCTTTTCCTGTTCAGACCAATTTCCAATCTTTCAGTAGAAGGAGACCAAGTCATGAGGCAACCCAGTTAAAACCTAGTCTCCCATGAAACGTTGAAGATGGAGGGGTTTCAAGAGGACACTGTGGCAGAAAAGCCAGCTCTAATTGGCAAAAATGAGGTAGTTCAATAGGCTATACGCTCCAAATAGTTGTCCTCTCTGGTGATAGAGCAACAAAAAGTATTCCTGCTGTGCAGACCCGGAGCTGCTGCCGACTTATCCCTGAGATTGCTCACGTACCTGAGAACACAGTGCAGGAATGAGGGCCTTAGATTAAAATACACAAAAATACAAAACCAGAATATTTATATTATGAAAAAAAAAAGTTAAAATGCACAAGATACGTCATTCGCACACAGCTAGTGCAGTTGGCATCCTGGAGAAAGTGGGACCCAAGGTTCAGTCATCCAAGGGAGCAAATAAATAAAATTGTATTGGCCCGGAATGGGGTGGGAGTGAGCTTAGAAGCGGCAGGTCTGCAGCTGTTCCCTCAGCCCCCCTTTTGCCTATCATCACAGCCCACTGCTTGGGACAGTTCTCTCAGCACTCTCTCCCAGGAGGAGGTTGTGAGCAGACAAGATGTGGAAAACCCTGCCTTACCCCTGAGATATTTCCTCCCACAGAATGCAGTGGCTTGTGGGTTTGGGTCCATCAATCTGGTCTCATGCTTAATCTTTTCACTCTGGCACGGGAAATATTATTCCATATCCTTCTTGAAGAGTAAAACAACTTCCCTATGCAGGCCACTTTCAAAAGCTGGAGACTCTGGGGGTGGAGACTCAGATAAAGCATGCAGGAAGGGTTACCCCCCAAAGCCCTCATGTGCATTTGGATAGAGCATGATTGGAGTTTCTTTGCCTCACCCCTTCCCCCCACCAAGAGGGAAGAGGGGGTGACGCTTTGGCTCCCGGCCTGAGATATATGGCAGTGCCATCTGCCCCCTACCCACCCTGTCCCCACTTTCTCCACTCTGCCGATTGATGCCTCTTCCTCAAAACTTTCTGATCACAAACGGATTAGCCCCCACCCACTGTGGCTCAATTCTGGGCCTCTGGGAGCATGGCAGGGCTATGGATCTCTTCTTCCTCCTCCCGAAAGTAGGCTGGCTTTCCCTGTGAGCTGGGAGCTTGCTGGGCCTTCAGTGGACACGAGGCTACCATATGGTTGATGCTCTGGCAGAAGTGGCACTTCTTGGGCTGGGGTGGCAGTTTGCATTCCTTGGCATGATGGTCTAGACCTCCACAGTTGTAGCACCTAGCACCAAGCAAGATGGTAAAGTTGAGAGAAAGGAGTGAGAAGAGACCACAAGCCTTCCTCTGAGAGAGGACACCTGGGCTCTGGTTCAAGTTGTTACTATACCCACTTGCCTTCCTAGAGACCAATTTCCCCACTTACAAAAGGAGGAACATGACTAGATGACTCTGAGTCCTTTCCAGATACGTAATTGTCTAGATGATATCTTCAGATTCGTGTCAACTTGAAAATACCAAGAACAGAAATCCTGTACCCCAATTGGGAACTACCATACCCTTAAAAAGAGTACCTGTCATTCATTAAAAATATAGAAGAAATTAAAGGAGCCAGACTATGTGATCTGTTTGAGCACAGAACTAAGATGGAAGAAACCAGCCATTTGGAGACGTGAAGAAGCAACAGGTACAGATACACCATCTTGTACTGACCACATCCACTTTCACATCCATGGTCTCTTTTAGTTCTAAAATAATCATGTGAGGTTAGTATCGTGATCCCCGTTTAGCAATCGAGGCTAGTGCTAACAGAACATAATTACTTGTCAAGTAGAAGAGCTAGGTCATGAAGTACCCTCCTCACACACTGCCCTCTCTTCACCTCCCACATCCAGGGGCCGCAGGCTTCCTTTTACCTTTGGCAATCTGGTCCAAGAAAGGGGCAAAATTAGGAGAGTTTTCCTCATCCTCCGCATGTCCCTCCCAACCCACACAAGATGCCTTGCAATCCATACCTGTCTCCCTTTGATCTGCGTTTCTGCATGTTCTTCCCTTTGGGCCGCCTCTCACTCCCAATACAGAACACCCCACCAGGGCCGGTGACTCGGATAGATTCCAGGCCCTTGGCAGACTTCTTAAAGGTGAACTCTACGGCCTCACCCTCCTTCAGGCTCCGGAAGCCCTCCATGTGCAGCTTACTCTGGGGGAGGGAAGCATGGTAGATTTTAATGTTAGTCTCCATGATGACACCAAAACCAAAAAACCCTGCATGCACATGTTCCTCTAAGGTTGGAAGAACACTTCCATTTTATCGGTAAAGAAACTGTGACTCAAAGAGTCATCACGATTAAGAACAAAATATCTACATCACATTAGGAACAATCATTAGGAAAACAGATGCCATAGCATTTTTTGCAGCTATTCTCAAAGTTCTAAGAAAAATAAAACAGAAGAAAAATTCTTAAACATAGCATTTATAAGAAATCAACCAATGTAAAATTGTAAAATATAAAGTAACAGGCCTGGGGCTTCCCTGGTGGCGAAGTGGTTAAGAATCTGCCTGCCAATGCAGGGGACGTGGGTTCGAGCCCTGGTCCGGTAAGATCCCACATGCCGCAGAGCAACTAAGCCTGTGCGCCACAACTACTGAGCCTGTGCTCTAGAGCCGGTGAGTCACAACTATTGAGCCCGCTTGCATAGAACCCATGCTCCACAACATGAGAAGCCACCGCAGTGAGAAGCCCGAGCATCACAAGGAAGAGTAGCCCTGCTCGCTGCAGCTAGAGAAAGCCCGTGTGCAGCAGTGAAGACCCAAATGCAGCCAAAATTAAATATAAATAAATAAATAAACATAAATAAAAATAAAAAACAAATAAAGTAACAGGCCTATACACTTAAAAAATGTCAGTCACGAAAGACAAACCCCAGAGAAGTAAAGAAACTGAATGCAACACGTGACTCTGGATTGGATCTTAGAACAGGAAAAAATATTAGACAAAAAAAAAGAAAAAATTAGAACTGACAAAATTTGCATATGGAATGTAGATAAATGTTTCAATGTTAAGTTCCCTAATTTTGATCGCTGTACTGAGAGTAGGTTAAGGGAATGGCCCTATTTTAGAAAAAACACACTGAAATATTTAAAGATGCTTGATATCTGTCTATCTGTACAAAGAAAAAGAATAATAAAGCAAACGGGACAAAATATTAAGGACTGATAAATCTGGGCAAAGGTTATATGGGAGTTTTTAGTACTATTCTTGCAACCTTTTCCCAAGTTTGAAATTATATCAAAACAATGTTTCTGAAAGTTGAAGGGAAAAGACAGTATGACCCAAGCAGACAGATTAGTGTATTAGAAGGGAAAGTCTACTGGGAGATCCAAGATTAAGTGGAGAAATCAACAGGTGAGGAAAACAATTCCATAAATACTATTGAGAAAACAGTTATCCATTTGAAAATGAAGCCAGAAATCTACACTTTGCATCATATGTATTAAAAACATATTTCGGAAGAATTAAATATCTCAGTGTTAAGAGGAAAAAACTTTGAGACAGTTTTTTTAAAAATCAAGACAGATAACTAAACTGATAAAACTACAAAAAGCTACTATAAGTCACTAAGAAAAAAGAATCACAGAACAGAATATAAGCAGGTAATTTGCAGGAGGATTTAGCATGACACCTATGTTCAGTATCTCACTTGTTCAAAAAAACAACAGAAAACAAAAATACCATGAAGCCATTAAAAAGAACGTAAAGTTGTAAAGTCCCTGTTTTGTTCACTGCTGCATTTTGACACCTAAATAATGCCTAGAACATTTTGGATGAATGAACAAGGAGGTAGGTTTTAATTATTTAACTTGGGAAGATGAGCAAATTGTTAAAGGAAAGGACTTCGAATAATGTGTGGAATGATCTCACTAAAACACTGCATGAGTGGTTGAGAGTCCGCCTGCCGATGCAGGGGATGCGGGTTCGTGCCCCGGTCTGGGAGGATCCCATATGCCGCGGAGCGGCTGGGCCCGTGAGCCATGGCCGCTGGGCCTGCGCGTCCGGAGCCTGTGCTCCTCAACGGGAGAGGCCACAACAGTGAGAGGCCCGCATACCGCAAAAAGAAAAAAAAAAAAAAAAAAAAAAAAAAAACACTGCATGTTTGAACCCAAAAAAAGGGAGTTATTCACACAGCTAGTTGAGTGGCAAAACCAGGGTCAGAAGAACCCAGGGTTTCTGATTTGAAGCTCACAGCCCATTTCACCTTGCCACTTACTGCGTCAACAACACATTAGTGGAGCGACAGCCTCTCCCAGACCCTGCCCAGAACAGGCTTCATTATAGATAGCTTCCAAAACATCCAAAGAGCACGTCATATATGTCAACAAGGTGCAGTCCTCATTGAAAATGCGGTTCAGAAGCAAAAGGGATCATCATGCACCCAGTCCTGGCTTGAGGCATGTTATGCTGCTGGTGGTAGTGACGGGGCAGGGTGAATATTTCAAACTGGGACTTAGGTGAAACATGCTCTTTTGCCAGATGCGATCCCCAATTCCTCAGTCATTTACATTTTTGTTTTAATTTAGATGGTACTGCTTAAGACAAAACTTCCATTGAGGTCATTGGTTAAGAGCATAGGCTCAGGTGCCAGACACAACCTGGTTCATGAAATGCTGTTTCTACCAATTTCCAGCATCATGTGTGACCTTGGTCAGTCACTCACCTCTGGGCCTCAGAGAACAGGATAAAAACCTACCTTAGGGTGTTTTTTTGTTTTTTTTTGTTTTTTGTTTTGGTTGCACTGGGTCCTAGTTGTGGCAGGCGGGCTCCTCAGTTGTGGCCCGCCAGCTTCCCTGTTGCAGCACCGCGTGGGCTCTCCAGTCGCAGCAGGCGGGCCCCCTTAGCTGCGGTTCCAGGTTTCCTTAGCTGTGGCATGCGAACTCTCAGTTGCAGCATGCATATGGGATCTAGTTCTGAGACCAGGGATCGAAGCTGGTCCCACTGCGCTGGGAGTGCGGAGTCCCATCCACTGCACCACCAGGGAAGTCCCTACCTAAGATTTTAATGAAGATTACGCGGGTAGGGAAACATCAAGAATATGTGCTCAATAAATATCAATGAAATATTCCAAAGTTTGGGGATCCTTTCTTCTTATTCCCACAGGAACAGCCAGAATTGTGATGACTCCCCCCACCAATCTTGATGTGGAGCATTAAAGCAGAAAATAAAAACATTTCAGAAAGGTGAAATCTCTTTCCCCCTCCCTGTTGTATAACAACCACACTGAATTTGATGTTAAATCTGACTTGTCTCTTATTGAGCTGGGAAAAGGCAGTGAGTCAGGTGCTGGAGGAGCCAGACCAAGAGCATTCTTGACCCAGGCAAACCCAGCTTTTCCCATTTGCCTAGTGGGCTCTTAGGCTGGAACACTCCCAGTCCTCGCTGTGATTCAGCAGATAGATAAGTGACTAAGAGCCAGGGTTTAGAGTCTGACAGCCTGTCCCTGCTTTCTGTGCTACCCTACAAAATGGAGTAAATAATAATTTTATGGTGGTGCTGTGAGGGTTTATGCATGAAAAGTAGTCAACACATAGCCTGCCACACATAAATCCTGAATGGCAATTATCAACCTCTTCAGACTGGATGAGGGCGGGGTAACAGTGAGAAAGAAGTGTTAAGAGACTGGGAATTTTAACTCTAGTTTTTATCACTAACTGGCAGTGGAAACTCAGAAAAACATCTCCTCTCTGAGCTCCAGTTTACTGAGGTCAGCACTCTCCTCCATCCGCACCTCCTAGGCTTACTATGAGAACCAGAGGATAGTACAAATGGGGACATATGAAATTGACCACCCCTCTCAGCTCACCCACTCCATCACTGGAGGATTTGAGGTCTGCTTAAGACTTTAAAAGGGTGAAAAAAAAAACAAAAACAAAAACAAAAAAACCCCAACCCTGCAGGCACCTCACCATAACCGGTCAAGATTTAGACTGGTGGTCTCCAGGGGTGGCTCCCGGGGATGGGGGTGGGGGCCTACCCCGCCCCTTTCTAAAACACATAGTTTGAATTCCTCTCTTATCAGGTAGGTAATCGGCGTGCAGCCCCACGGAGCCTGCCTCACGGCCTGCATCCGAAAGGAGCCTGAAATTCTTGCTATCACCCCACCCCACCCCCAGCCACACACAAAGCGGGGCCCGGGCCCCGCCCCTCTCTCCATCCCCTCCAAAAAGAAAAGACCTGGGGGGGAGGGGCAAGGCTTGAGCTCCCCCAATAGAGCCCAGCTCCGGGGAAACAAAGAGTTGACACTGGCTGGTTCTGGTGGTCAGATTCCTGGAGTTCCAGAGGCTGCAGATTCCCCCCTGACTCCCCCCCACCCCACATTCACCGCATTCATCAGTTCCTTCCTTCCTCTTCACATAGGGGTTATGGTCACGGTGAGAGAAACGGATACAGAGACACCTTTCTTCCCCAGTCAAGCTTGCTGGTCTGCCAAAGTCACCGCCGCCAACAGCCATCTTTCCTTCTGACCTGCCCTCCCACCTTTCCAGGGCTTTCAGTCAAACCTTTTACTCAGGGACCTAATTAGGGTTATTTATTCAGATAAATTATATTAAAGGTGGGAGGGAGGCAGGCCTCCCATCTTCCTTTCCCAATTTGTTTGAGGTAGGAGGGTGGGCAGTCTATAGTTGGGAGAGGGGAAGACGGCATTTAATCAGACAGAAAACAGTTACAGGAGGCATTTCTCTTTTTTTGGATGGCAGGGAAGGACTTGGGCCAGTTACAGTACTTAGTCCTGCTCCCCTAATACCTCACCACTGCCTACTCTAAGCTTCCCCCACATCAAGTATTAGGCCTTTATAACTTAGGGATAGAAGGGACCTTAGGGGTCACTCAGGGCACGTGGAGTAAAAAGCTCACAGGAACCCGAGTTTCCCTCAACTTGCTCTATGAAATTTGGATAAATAAGTTCTGGTTTCTATAATCATCTGTAAAAGCAGGGGATCAGACTTGATCAAAGCTTGGGTTTCTGGCTTTTCTGCAATACCCAGGGCCATTCCAGCTCAAGACTACCTAGTGCATGTTTATACCCTCAGTTCTAGGTGCCTAGCAGTGCACAAACATTTGTAGAAGAAACTAAGTTCTCTACTATCTAAAATGACTAATATTTAATTTTATTACTAATACTTACTATAGGCTAAGCAGTGTTTTAAGCACTTTACATGTTGTAACACATGTGACCCTCACACCAAGCCTGTGACGTAGACCTTATCATGCCCCCTTACAGGTGAGGTCACAGAGGCAGAGGGGTGAAGCACCTTGCCCAAATTTATAGTGTGAGAGCCCCGAGCAGACTGCAACTAGCCTGACCCTATATCCAGCACTATGCAATATAATGCAAGACGCACAGCCGTTTAAAAACTTTCTAACAGCCACAATGAAAAAGTAAAAAGCAGCAGGTGAAAGTAACTTTAATGACTTGGTCCCAAGGCGTCCTCGCAGTTCAACCCAAGCGTCATTCCTGAAGGTAGGGTTTGGTAGGAGCTAGGAAACCAATGGGTTCTATTAGAAGCAATTTATTTATTTTATTTATTTATATATATATATTTTTTGCGGTACGCGGGCCTCTCACTGTTGTGGCCTCTCCCGCTGCGGAGCACAGGCTCAGCGGCCATGGCTCACGGGCCCAGCCGCTCCACGGTATGTGGGATCTTCCCGGACCGGGGCACGAACCCGTGTCCCCTGCATCGGCAGGCGGACTCTCAACCACTGCGCCACCAGGGAAGCCCAGAAGCAGTTTATTTTGATGATGTGTGTGTCAGGGAGGGTGGGGAAAAGAGATCCGTCCAGAACCAAAGGCTGCGAGCATACAACCCCACACACATCACCTCTGCTCAGACACACCGCCAGGACCACCGGCTCCAGCCTGGAGCTCTCCACCAGATGGCGCTGCTCATCAGCCAGGCTGCACAAAGGCAGCCAGGGGGAGACGGGAGAAGAGAGGAAGGAACCGCGCGGTTCTCAACTCTGCACACAAGTGTTCACCTAGATTGATGTTCCCAGCTCCTTAGGGTGGGCGTCTTCTCCTTGGTCCTTAGGAAAATGCAGTCGCAAGGAGACTGAACTCTGATGAGGACCCAAGCCAGGGTAGGTCCCCACCCCCCCACCACCTACCCATGGAGTGAAGAAAGGGTCCAGGAGTTTTAAACCAGTAACCCAGCTGTTGCTCTGCTCTGTTGACAAAAGCCATTTACTCTCCTTTCCAGTCTGAATTAAGTAACTCCAAGCTGCCTCTGTACTAAGTGTGTACTATTCTTGAAAGTTTTCTCCTCCTCCCCCCCACCTTCTTTGACCTCCCAGATTTAACACTGATAGTAACTGCTATTCTTGCCTGCAGGAAGAAAGGAGGGGTGATTTGCCTAGGGCTGTTTCTCAAAAAAAAAAAAAAAGCACCAGCAAATTCCAATAGGTAGTTTGATTAGGAATGTTCCAGAAACAACCTTGCCCTGGAGAAAATCACTGAAAACCACTTGTATGGCAAGCTTGTGGTGTCACCAACCACAAGCTTTGCTCATGATGGTGGCACAGCCTTTACTTGGGACGCTGTCTAGAAAGCATGTCTCTTCAGAAAGAGAAGGACCCAAGAAGATCCCATAATGCTCAAACCAACTCATGTGCTTCTCTGCCAACTTCCTGAAAAAATCCACTCATTTAAAAAATAGTTTCCTATTAAGATGGAAATGAAATAACTAATGAATGACCCATCAAACCCCTGCCTCCAATATCCTGTCTGGAGCTCAACTGCGATCCATTGACATTCTCTCTACAAGCTTTCATGGTGTTTCTACCGAGTGCCAGGCCCTATTCAGGCCCTAGTCCAGAAAGAGAGAGCAACTATCAGTTAACATTCCCTCCCTACCTCCAGCCTTTTGTGACTGGAGGAAGACTTCTGCTGACAAGGACCCCCAACTGTTAGTGTACTCCTGATTCCTCAGGGGACCCATATTCGTTTCTTCAGCCCAAGTGCTTACTAGAAAATTAACCAGACTGCTAGTCTCTCTCTTCATAGAGTTTACCGGTTAGAGGAGGGGTTAAGACAAGTACATCAAAAAATGAAACATAAGGTGGGTAATCAGAGGCACTAGTAAGGTTATAAACCAGGTGGGAAAGATCCCTTTACATTCTCCCTGCCCCCATACCCAAGAGCCCTACTCTAGATGGGCCTGAGGTTGCTCTCACTACCCCCCGGACTCATCCTTTTCAGAAAAAGCAGGCCACGTGGCTTCAGCAATTTCTCGGTATTGGAAATTTCTTCTCCTAACCCAAACTTGGTCCCTCGGTCAAATTTGGGCTCTTCTTTTGCCTCCAAGCCTTGTAATACAGCATTTTAGCCAGAAAGCCATTTTAAACAGACTTGGGTTCCAAAGAGCTGTGGGAGAAAGCAGGGGACCTTTTCCTCATTTTCAAATTTCTACAAATCTAAGGGGTTTGGGAGTTGAGCCACAGGAAAACAGGAGGTAAGCCAAAACTCTTAAAATGGCCATAGAGAATTGAGAATCCTTGGTGAACCTCAGGAAACCAGGAGACGGTAGTTAGCTCTTTCTTGTTCCACCTTGCGATGTATAACTGTTTTTCAACTGGGGGTGAGTTTGCCTCCCAGGGGGCATTTGGCAATGTCTGGAGACATTTTTGGTTGTCGCAACTGAGGGATGCCCAGAATGAGACATTATCCTGCTCAAAACACGTCAATAGTGCTGAGGTTGAGAAACCTTGATTTAAGGGCTGGCCACCTGCCATTATTATGATTCTTAAATTCCCCCAAATTCAGGGACAGGAAGAGAGTTCTAGCATAAGACCTGTGGTTGAGTAAAAGGGTTGGTACAGAAGTCTCTTTGCTTTATGGGTTTTATTTACTCATTTTTTAAAAAAGCTAAAGGTAGGTTTTCTTTCCCACTCATCCACCCCTGTGGGGCACTGCGTGTTTGACAGGGAGTGTAAAAATAGTGAACAGTGTGTTGGGAACCAAATAGGCCCAACCTTGGAAGGGAAAAGAAAATGTTTAATTGCTCCCCCTTCCTCTTTCCTTAGGAAAGGGGCTCCCTGACCCCCTCCCTTAGCAGATGTTATCTTAGGACAATTATCCTGCTCACCACCCACCCTGCAATTCTAGGGTACCCACCACCAGCAGCCAAAGGAGAGGGTTTCTTGTTAAAGAGAAATGTCTTACTCTCTCTCCTCTTCGGAAACACGCCCCTCCCGCAGGAGGATTTTTAAGGATTGTCCTGCATCTACCTAATTCCTCTATATTAGATCCCCAGGGAGAGATTTCAAATTTCTCAAGTGCAGGACCGGAATCACTAGTCTGACTGCTATGGTCGGGTTTGAGGATCAACCTAAGCCCCAGCAGTGCACAATCGAAAGACAGAGCTACCAGGTAAGGCTCAGGGAACTTCCACCATTGTCCTCTGTGACTGTTAGTAGGGGGTGTTAGGGAGACAAATTCTTGATTCCTTATCCCAGCTCAACTCCTCCTGATAACTTATTCAACTGTGGAATGTCCCTGGACATTCCAAGACCCTAAAGTCCAGTTATCTCCCAGCAAACCCATCTGAAATAACGTGGTATGGGCTCCACTCCCCAAACCAGAAGGTCCCTGCTTTCCTTTATGCCCTCCAATATTTCCCAACTGCTTTCGATCCTAAGGGTAAGTGGGCTGAGGCACAGATCCATTTGCTCAGGAAAACCTTCCTTGGGAGTTGGATATCACCAAAGAACCTCAGAGGGGATACATTCCCCTCAGTCCTTCCCTATTCAACAGCCTTTGGAAGGGAGGCAAGAAAACGTTGGGTTTGACTCTTTTATTCCAAGCCTTCCAAAGTTGGGGAAGCTGTCCAGTCATCTCCAGACCAGGAGAGATTTTAATCTCTTTGTGATCAGATAAATGGAAGAGTGGGGGAGCTGGCCACCCCGCTGAGGAGGGCCATTCAAAGCTGGTTCCTGTAATAAAGTGATTTAATAGATCTAAAGAGGCCAATTCCCTTCTTTCTCCCACAATTACTTCCTGTGGGTTATCATTCACATATGTAAATGAGACAGGGAAGGGGGCAAAGCCACCAGCCAGAATTAGTTGTCTGATGGGGAGGGGGTAAAGTTGGGGGTGGAGGAACTGGTTGAAGCAAGGGGGTAGCCAAGCATTCTGCTGCCGACCCTTCTGGAAAGACGTTCTAGTAGCCCAGTGACCCCAACGTTAACTGGTGGGCCCCCGTCTCCCCATATCCTCTATCTCCCCTGTTCCCCCCATTCTGTGTCCTCGCTGAGGGCCATGCTCAGAGACTTCCCTGCTGCCTCCAACTACTCCACCCAGCATCTCCACCCCTCCCCCTCCAGAATACCATCCCTCAGGCTCCAACCCTTAATCCCCACATCCTCCTTTCCCCTCCCCCACTGCTCCTAAAGCCAACCTCTCAGAAGTAACCCCTCCATGCCCGGCCTGGGTGTCAACCTACCGTGCCTGGGATTAGCAATTTCTTCTCAGGTCCAGCCCCAAACCTCCAAAGGTGGAGGGAACACAAGCAACAACTTCCTTTACGTGGTTGTTATGTGTGGCTTGTGCCCAGGACCACAGAAATGCTTCTAAGATATTCAGGAAGGGGTGGCCAGGGAGGAGGGAAACCTGAAGTCTCTGGTTCCTTGTTTGAGGCTGGGAATGTTAGGACAGCAATCAATGGCTGTCTGGGGCCATAAATGCCAAGCTGAGGAGAATAGGTCCAGAGGCTAGCCTCCCTCCACCCTCTGCCCTGCGACACTGAATTTCACCCCCACTGTGCTGCCTTGCTTTAACTGAGAACTTGGGGTTGCAACCTAACTCCCTCTGAGCCTGGCCCAGTAATCTAAGGCCTGGGCTCCTTGGGTTTTCTTTCCTGATAGGAAATGAACAGTAAAAGCCCAGAGAGTGAACCGTGTGCCTGAGACTGTGTTCTTGAGGAACTTTCAAGCCCCCAGAGAGATCCTTCAAGGATCTGCCAAACCCACCCAGGCCCCAGAGCTTGAGTTTTGGGTGACCACCTGGGTGAGGAGACCCCGCTGACTTCTCAGCTTTACGCCGTAGGGTCCCGAAGTGGTTTCCCTCCCTCTCTCCAGGCCGGGAGCTCCATTTACACCATAGTGAAAGGCGCGGGCACTCAGGGCTCTGCTCTGACCGGGCATGTGCTTCCCTGGCCGGCCTGTTCGCCCTCCCCCCACTGGCAAGCACAATACAACCTTAGTTCTGCCACATGGGGTCATCTCCCTGCCCCCTGCCCCCTGCCCCCTGCCCAGGGGAAAGAGGTAACAGACACGTGGTAAACCAGAGGGGTTCCCGGAGGGGGGTAGGGGTGCTGATACTCGGCTCTGCCCCCAGCTCTCGTCCCGCTGGAGTTAAAGGGGACTCAGAACTGGGGTGCCAAGGCACAGATGGGAGCGCACAATGAGGGCCCTTGATCTCCCTCAACCCAAGAGCCGAGGCCGTCCGCCCACCCTTGGATCCGCGCGCCAACATCCCCTTCCCGCGGCAAAGTTACCGGGATCGGTCTCACCTGGTGCACAAAGACATCCACCGGGGGGTCGAGTGCGACCCCGGCGCGGGCAGTCATGGACAGGAAGCCGAATCCCATGCGCACGTTGAACCACTTACAGATGCCGGCTCCGTGCAGCAGCTGCGGCTCCTCGGCCGCCCGGGCCGCGTCCTCCTGCGCCTCCTCCGGCGCCTTGGCGCCGCCACCTGGAGATTGGGAGGGCGCTCAGCTGGGGGGCCACGGAATTGGAGGACCCCACCAGAGACCCGGCTAGGAGACCCGAGTGTGCAGCCCGCGGGTGGACACCCAGGGCGCTGCAGACCAAGCTGCCGGCGAGAGAATACCTGTCCCGGCTGCCTCCCGCGCTCCCCAAGCTTAAACTGAGGCCAGTGGTGCCCCGAAAGTTTTGCTCATCTTCCCACAACACGTTGCCCGGGGACAGACGGCCAGACAGGCCCCTCCTCTTCTCTGCCCCCCGCCCCCGTAGCTTCAGCTTGCACGCCACTAGGACACCAGGGTTCCTTGCTCCAGAGATCGCCCCCTGAAACAGGAGGCCGCAGACTTAGGGTCCTTCGGCTAGCCTGGGGGACAGTTCCCCCACCTCCCTTTTATGTGGCTCCTGGGCGCCCCTGCAGCCTACTTGTCCCCAGTAAGTCCCGAGGTCGAACCTGCGAACTGCTGGTTTGACACAGAGCCCATGGTAGTCGGCTGAGCCCGCGGCCCCGGGCCCCAGGTCGGCCGGCTGCTGGCCCCAGAGAAGTCCGGAGGCAAAGGGGTGGCTCGGAGAAGAGGCTGCTACATCTTCCCCAGCACAATAGCGGTGGGAGGGCCCACGGCTTTTCAAAGGCTCCCAAATTCTAAAAGACAATGACCCAACCCCCCGCGGGCAGCCCCCCTCCCCTCCCCTCCCTCTCCTCTCCCCTCCCTTTCCCTCCGGCTCCAGCTCCAGCCCCCACCCCCCACCCCCGCCCCATCGGTCTCTGACACCTCTGGGGTGTCCCTTCTCAGAACCTTGAGGTTTGACACCCCCCGCCCCCCCCCCCGCATCTGGAGATTGGGGCTGTCAGCCCTAGAAGTCTTGAGTACCCGGGAATTGGGATCCTGCACTTTAAGGACCCAGTGGGGGTCCCCAAAGCAGCATACAGGTGGGGGGCCTTGTGTGGGGGGATAGTTTTAAAGCCACGTGAGTGCTCCCACACACACTCACACACCACCCCCACCCCCCTTGCACATAATTATACATTCCAGAGAGTTGGGGGAGGGAGGTGTGAGCCTGGCAGCGCTGGCCAATCAGAGACACAAACCACCTGTCAAGGGAGAAATGGATGAGCCCTCCCCCTCCCCCATCCCTTGAGCGCCCCTCCCCCTCCCTTCCCCTTCAGGTCTCAGAGCTGACCCGGCAGCTCAGCGCTGACCCGCTCTCACCCCCACCCCCGTGTGCTTAGATAGACCTGGAGTTCAGGACACTAGGAAGCCTAGGATGGGGAAGCAGGGGGGAGGTTGGAGACCCAACAGGGCTGATCTCCACTCCTGACCTAGGTGCAGCCTCTCAAAGTCTGTCTCTGACTAACTGAATGTCTCTGCCTCCCTCCGTTTCCGACTGAGTTTTTCTGGATCTCTCAAAGCGCTCCTAAATTGATTCTGTGTAAAGAATCCTTCCTTGTTTCCTGTGTCTAAAACTGACCCCACGTGGAGTTCCCTGAGAGAACAGGAGGGACCCAAAGAGGCTTGAAGGGTGTTCCTCTCTCCACCAGCTGCCCTCATCCTGCCCCCATTCCCATCCCATCCCTATCCGTTGCTGGGATCCCGACACTCTCAGGCTCCCAAACCCTCCTCGTTTGAGCCCCATCCTGAAGTGCGCTCTCTTCCCCATCGTGAAGTTGGTAGGGGAACTGGAGTAGGGGCTCTCCTCATTTGAAGAGTTAGCCTCCCCTTCTAGAAGATAAAGAGGGTTGGCCAGGGGGGTGGCTAGTGCCCTGGTCGGAGATGGACAATGGCCCGGGGCTCAGTGCACGGCCCTGGCCCTGCCCCTTCACTTCCGGTGCTCAGTTCAAACTGGACAATGCCAGCTCCGGCCAGTTCCCCTCCCCCACTGCTACAACCCATTTAAAGGGACAGAGCCTGCTTTCGGGGGCATCCGCTCGCTCGGAATTCAGTCGTCTCCACTAAGTGTGCAGGAAGCTCTCGTGTTTCTCACCCTGCGCCCGCGCGCGCGCACGTGTGTGTGGGTGTGTGCGCACGCGCGCGCACGTGTATACTTGAGAAAGAGAACGGGGATGAGTGGGGGTAGGGAACGGGAAGATGGGGAGGAGAGCAAGGGGCTGCGAAGAGATTATTTCTCTCTCTTTCCTGCCAGGAGTGCTCTCCAAGAGACTAAAACTTCAGTATGAGATGGGGGATAGGACTTTGGGATAAAAAGGACAACAGTGGCCCTTTGCTACTCAGCCTAAAAAAATACAAATCATTAAAAAATATCACTAACAATGCCACACTCCCATATGAGGACCCTGATTTAGATCTTCCAAGAGTTGTGCGAGTACATCAGCCAAAGCCATTTTTTATATATATGATACTCCTCACCCAAGTCTTGTCTCCTCCCGTTACTAGCCCCCTTAAAATATACTCTCTCTCTGTACCCCGGTTCCTAAGATTCAGGAGCAGGTGACTGAGGTCTCGCTGAAGAAAAGAGGGAATAAGGGAATTTAGCGCTCTGCTTTCCCTTGGTCTGCTCTCAAGTCAGACTTGTTCCCGGCAGGGTCGACCAGCTTCTCTGTCCAGGGTCCTGAAGGCGCCCGGAGCTCTGTCCACGGTGCTGAATAGAGACCCGCTCTCCCGTCTCCCAGCTCCCAGCTTTGAGAATGCCTTCTTGAGTTCTCACCTCCAAGTCCTTCCCAGAAAACCTGGTTCTTCTCAACTCCCCAGTGACCCTGACACATTTGAGACGAAGGAACAGACTTTTCTGAACGCTAAAGAGAGGGCATTTCCAGACGTACATGATTCTGTGAGAGCAGTGCAAGTATCGCAAGCTCCCCTTCAGAAAAATGGGTATAACTATGAAAGTAGCCAGAGAGTGAGGAAAGAGGAAATAATATTTTTGATTCAAATAATATGAGACTAGAAGAGAGACTAATCTTTTTTTTCAAATTATTTCTCTAATTATTAGCACTTTTCATGGGAACACAGACGTTGGAATCAGATTGTCCATGTTTGAATATCTATTTATAGCTCTGACACCTGGGGCAACTTCTTTATCTTTTTTATGCCTCAGTTTCCTCCTCTGCCCAATGGGGATAATGAGGATTTAACTCTCAGAGTTATTATGAGGATAAAGTTAGATCATCTAGGTAAAGCTTTTAAAATTGTGTCTGACATATAGTTAGTTCTTAACAATGAAAATTATTACTATTATTATAGCTATTGTGCACCTGCTTCTGTGATCTAGAACTTGCTGGACCATTTGCTCCCTGAGGATTTGGACCATTCATGTGTTATTTCTTTCTGCATCTTCTCTCACATCCTTACCAGTATTTAGCACAGTGGCTGGCCCACAGAAGACACCCAAGAAGAGTTTCCTGAATAGGTTTTTTAAAATTTATTTTTTATTGAAGTATAGTTGAATTTCAATGTTGTGTTAACTACTGCTGTACAGCAAAGTGACTCAGTTATACATATACATACATTCTTTTTCATAGTCTTTTCCATTATGGTTTATCACAGGCTATTGAATATAGTTCCCTGTTCTATACAGTAGGACCTTGTTGTATATGCATTCTATATATACCAGACTGAATAGGTTTTGATTGAAATAATGAATGTTGTTACAACAGTCATAATACTTATTCTTCTAGGCTGCCTCTCTCAAGTCTAAGCAATACAAACCCAGGAAGGCTCAGGACTCTATAAAGTTGCACATGTGGAGGCAGAGGATGATTTAGGAAGGGACACATGGCTCCCAACATAACTGATTCCTCATCCACATTGGGTTGTTTCCATGTGGGAGTTGGAGGCTCCTGACTAAACTTTCTCCCTTTCTTGGGTCCCCATCTCAGTGAAAACTTATTAGGTAGCTACTATGATCCAGTCACTGTGCTAGCTCACACATTTGGTGGAGGAATCAGGTACATAATATGCACTAAGCAGTGTAATGACCAAAAATGTACCCCCAAAAGTAAAGAAGAAACATTTCCTGCCATCCAAGAAGTTACAGTCTAGTTAGGGGGACAAGACATGATATAGCTAAGTATGGCAAATTTCTTGTGTATTGGTTTCTGGGAATAATATTATCTAGGTAAAAGGAAGAAAAGGGAGCTCTTCAGAAAAGACAAAGTTGTCTAGTATCAACACAAAGAACATCTCCCCTTTATAGTACTTTGCTAAGTTTCTCTTGTGTAGGCTCATATCTCCATAAAAGGAAGAGTTGAAAGAGGTCTTAGTAATAATAATAACTCATCAACATTAAAAATATATATATTTATTGAGCACTTCCTCTATGGCAGGCATTGTTTTAAGTGTTGGGAGTAAACAATGCAAACAAAAATCCCACCTTTGTGGAGCTTATATTCTGATAGGTGATAATAATAACAGCTATTATTTATCAAGAATACAAGCACTTTTCTTGTCTCATTCGAGCCTGTCAATAAATCTAAGTAATAGGTATTAATGTTTCTACCTTACAGGGGAGGAAACAAGCCTAATGAATCAATACAGCTTGGCGGATGTAACTCAGCTAATACATGGCAGAGACATATTTGAACCCATATGTTTGACTCCAAAGCTCACATTCTTTCCACAGTCCCAGTATGTTGTTATCATGACTGGTACAGTCCGCATTTTACCAATGAGGAACAAGATATGTGCAAACAAAATGGCTGTGAGGGGAGGCTATATGTTCTATATAATTAGTAAATAGGACTCAAGCTTGTGATTCCTCTTCCCTGGGCCAGAGCTCTAGTCTGCCATTTCTACTGATCACCCTCCCCCAAACTCCTTGACTTTCTAAATCAAAGAGCTGACAAGAGCCAAAACAGGTCCTCTTTTGGGCAATCATCCACATCCAGCTCACATTTCTGAAGTGTTTTGAGAACCCTGTGGTGAGGTCCAGGGTGGTTGCTTGGAATTAAAGCCTTGACCATATGCTAATATGAGTGATGGTGTGCATTTGAAAAAAGTATTTTCCGCAATGTGTCCCTCAGGATACTAGTTCCATGGGATCATTAATACATCTTATCATTTTAAAAAAGTCTCTATAGTGAAATCATTTGGAAAATGGTATGTTAAGTAGGTTTCTTATACAGGACTTTGTAAAGCCTTTAGTATGGTAACATGCTTTGTGATTCATGAGGAAGGGAATACGATGTGTGCAGTGTTTCCATTCATTCATTGGTTCATTCACTAAGTCATCTAACAAATATTTATTGAGCATCTATTATGAGTCAGGTGGCACTGTTTGCAACACTGGGGATACATCAGTAAACAAAACAGATGAAGTTCCTGCCCTCATAGAGCTTACATTCTAGAGGAGAGGGACAGATAATAAACAAATAATTAAGTAAAATGTATAATATATATAGTTCCAGCCTGTTAATTTGTCCTGTGATCTCAAGAAAGACACCTAGGTTTATGCTTTAAGGGTAAAATGAGGGAGTTGGGTTAGCTCTTAGACAAATGTTTCTTCCGTTTCTGACATTCTAAAGTGATATGATGTGTGTGTTTGTGTGTGTGTGTGAGAGAGAGAGAGAGAAAGAGAGAGAGAGAGAGAGACCCCATTCTTAACTGCTCTGAGAAACAATCTGTTTTCACCCCATGCTGTCATCTTCATCCCTCTCCAAGGACCAGGGCTTCCTACATCAAGCAGGATTGTGCACCTCTCACCTCTTAGGCCTGTTGAATTGGCAGAAGGAGGATGAGCCAAGGGAGTCCCCTTCCTTCTTTCAGTCCTGCTCCCCATGTGGGCCTTGCTTCACAGAGCAAGACGCCAGGCACTTGCTTTCACCAATAATGGCTTCATTACTTTGAAAGGAGACTAGAGTGACCTCAGTGAAATAGACTTCCTGACCCCAGCTGACCTCTGACCCTCACCCTGACAGCCTCTAAATCTTTTCCTTCTGACATATCCCCCACAAAGTACAAGCAAGAGGAGGAAATGATGAGCCTGCTATAGCCCACTGTCCAGAGACTGTAACTCACCAGGTGTCCTCTTGCAGTGGAACTTGCCAAGCCGAACTGTAATTTCCCTCCTGGCTGCTGATCTTTTCAGTGTTCCTCACTGTGATTCTACTCTGGCCTGTGAGTCACAACTCATCCAGCTGTCTTTCACCTGGTGTCCATTTGTATGTGTCCAATGATTGTCATGCACCATGGAGGCAAAAGGCAGGGTATCTCAGCGAATGCTGTCATTTCCCCAAAACAACTTTAGCCTAGTCCTTAACTTATTCTTCCCTGATGCTGCAGTTACTGCTTGAGAGCTGATTATATACCAGGTATGAGCTGAATGCTTTGTGTATATTGTCTCTTTCTGTCCTCAACCATCCTACTTTGATCCCATTTTACTGGAGAGGGAACTGAGACTCAGTGGAGTTAAGCGACTCACAAGTCACAAAGGGTGCACCCCAGATCTAGCTCACTCCAATATTCTTCCTCTTCTTCTTCTTCTTCTTCTTTTTTTTTTTTAGCAGTTAAAGTAATTAATGCATGTGGTTAAAAAAATCAATTCGTATTGAAAGAATTATAATGAAAAACAACAGTACCCTGACTACCCTACCCCCTCCACTCCCACAAGTCATTTCTTCTGGAGGATATTTCCATGTCTCTAAATAATATGCATGTACCTCTGTTCCTTGATTTATCAATTTTAGATATTATCTATTGATTTCCTGTTATGGTAGATGAGGACTTACCTTGTGTACAGGGCCTACCTCTCCTTTCCTCTTCTTCCCAGTACAGTTAAATCACCATTTGCAACTAGATTGATGACCAGTGTTTACATTGTCATGATTATGGAAATGTTCACTGCATTGCCAAGTAGTATACTAGGACAACGTTTCTTTTCTTATACTCTGTTTTATTTTCCCTGGACTCTCTAACCTCCTCTCTCTCTCCACAATATTTGTCATTGAAATATCCTCAACTGTTTTCAAGGGCTCCATCATATTATCTTTTCCACTAAGCCCTTTCCTGAAGCCCTCCCTCCTGGTTGCTCTCTCGACTTGCTTCACAGCTGTCACCTTCACAACCTCTCACTACAGTGGATACAGCCACTCTTTCCTGGATCTTTTTTTTCTTGCTTCACACTGGATGAGCATCCTCAAGTAACCACCTAAGAAAGGCTGCATGGGGGAATTCCCTGGTGAGCCAGTGTTTAGGACTCCACTTCCACTGCCAGGTGCCCGGGTTCGATCCCTGGTCAGGGAACTAAGATCCCGCAAGCTGCACAGCGTGGCCAAAAAAAAGAAAAGGAAAAAAAGAAAGGAGGCACGGGAGGGGGATTTTTTGGACCTTACAAGTCTGAGCCTACTGCTTCTTAACATTACTTTTTTGATGGTTTCAAAGCCATACTCTTTACCACTCTGCTCTGCTGACCCCTAGCAGAATGAAAAAAGACACTTGGCTTGCTTTGAGGATATCGAAGTTGGAGATGTCTTTTCTAGATGCTGAGGTTGTGAACCCAGAGCTGTCAATGGGATAAAAATTACAACCATTGGGCCTCCCTGGTGGCGCGGTGGTTGGGAGTCCGCCTGCCGATGCAGGGGATACGGGTTCGTGCCCCGGTCTGGGAGGATCCCATATGCCGCGGAGCGGCTGGGCCCGTGAGCCGCGGCCGCTGGGCCGGCGCGTCCGGAGCCTGTGCTCCGCAACGGGAGAGGCCACAACGGTGAGAGGCCCGCATACCGCAAAAAGAAAAAAAAAAAAAAATTACAACCATTAACGCTTTTCGAAGGTTCTCCATGTGCTAGGCACTGTGCTGAGTGCTTTACATAAATTAGCTCATTTATTTCTCACACCAAATTTATGAGATAGACATGGTTATTGTTCCCATCTTACAGATGAAGCTGAGCACAGAGGGGTTAAGTAACTCCCTGAAGGTCATGGAGTAAGTGATAGAGTCAGGATTAAAACCCTGGTAGGTTGACTCTGGAATTAGCATTCAGATTCAATAATCTACACTTCACTTCTTCTATTAGAAGAGGCTTATAAGTTAGTATCTTCAGACTTTATCTTCTCCCAACCTGTTTTGTAAATGTGGAAACAAGACCTAAAATCCAAGAGACTTGTTCAAGTTCCATAGCTAGCTAATAATAAGAACTAGAAACTCAGGTTTCCTAGTATTTCCCTTTTCAGTCAGGGAATGGGGCTTCAAATTCAGGATTGGTTTCTGTACCTTGGTTTCCCTGTCTGTTTAGTGGGGAGAAAACTAGTGGAAAGGACATGTAAAAGATATACTGGGTTGGCCAAAAAGTTTGTTGGGAAAACCCGAATGATCTTTTTGGCCAATCCAATATATCCCATCAGATTGTGTCTGGGACATATAATAGAGACATATGTAATGCACTGTGGAAACAATGAAAGCTGACTCATTTTATATGTTATGGAAGGCTTCCCGGGGGGAGGTGGCATTGCACTGGACCTTGCATAGGAGTTTGAAAGCCAGGGGAGGTCAGGGCATTACAGAGAAGAGCAACAGCAGAAATGAAAACAAGGAGGCTTGAAAGTGAACAGCCACAGAGTTTGGTTCCCACGTTAGCAAGTCCTGCACGTCCCTGTGAAGACATCCAGAGAGACCTGTACTCCCTTCATTCAATCTTCAATCACACATTCATTCAACATTTTGTCAATAATAGAGATAGAATTGTATGGTAAGAAAGTTCTGGTTCTAGTCCTAGCTCTATCAATAACTCACTGTGCGACCTTGAGCAAATCTCTTCTTCTCTGGGCCTCAGTTTCCTCATCTATTAAATGGGAGTACAGATTTATGATTTCTAAGGCCTTTTCATACTTGCTGCATCTGTGATAATTACAGAGCAAGAATAGGACAAAAGGTGTCGAGGTATCTTTGACTCCCCTCCATTAGCGGAAGGAAGGAAATAACATCTGTTAACTTCTGCTGTGAGCCGAGCCTAGCCCCCTCCAACCACCCTATGAGGGAGATGTTATCTCCTCACTTAACAGAAGAGAAAAATGAAGCTCTGACTGTTTGAATAACTTCCTCAAATTCTCCCAGCAAGTAACAACAACAAAATAAGAGCTAAAATGTTTGAGTGTTTACCACATGCCAGACACTGTATCAAGACCCTACATTAGCTCATGTAATCCCCCAACAACCTTCATTTTTAAAAAATTTTAAAGTGTAGTTGATTTACAATGTTGTGTTAATTTCTGCTGTATTGTGAAGTGATTCAGTTATACATATATATATTCTTTTTCATATTCTTTTCCATTATGGTTTATCACAGGATATTGAATATAGTTCCCTGTGCTATACAGTAGGACCTTGTTTATACATCTTATAGATAATAGTCTGCATCTTCTAATCCCAAACTCCCAATCCTTCCCTCCCCCATGCCCCACTCCCCCTTGGCAACCACAGATCTGTTCTCTATGTCTGTGAGTCTGTTTCTGTTTCATAGATATGTTTATTTGTATCGTATTTTTAAATTTCACATATAAGTGATATCATATGGTATTTGTCTTTCTCTTTCTGACTATCTTCATTTTCAAATGGGGTAACGGGAAGTGTCTGATGCTGTAGGTTATGCTCCTAATTACTAAGCCACACTTCATCTCAGTGATGACGTCTGAGACAGCGCCAGACTCCATATAAGGTACTCTGGAGTCAAAGCCTCCAGATAACAGGGGACCACCTCTTCCCTCTCCTCACCACTGGGCTCCTGTGGTTTGGCCATCGTGGAAGAAGGACGAGAGAAGGACAGACGCATGGAAGCTGTCCCTTCTTTCCTCCAGCCTCTCGTGAATGCAAGCTGCACTTTGAGGTTTCTGCAAAGAGATGCCCCCACTGCTGTTCTGTTAAAGGATGGGTCGTGGGACAAAGAGAAAGGAGACCCAGGATCCTTGAGTCCATGTCTCTCAGAGCCAAAAGTGACCTTACAGATCGGCTGACTCCCTGCCAGATCCCAAGCTTGATATCAACCATTTTCTAGCCTCAGCTTACAAACCTCCAGCAACAGAGAGCTTACTGCTTTTGGAAGCCTTCTCCATCCCCTGATAGTTAGGACTCTTAGAAAGTTCTTTCTTCCGTTGAATTGAAGCTGATGTCGATAGCCTTTACCCACTGGGGTCTTTACAACAAGTCCCCTCCCTCTTGGGCAGACTCTGGGGTCAAGCTTTCTGTTCAAACCCCAGTCCCACCCCTCCCCGGTTGTGTGACCTTGAACAAATTTACTGGAGGCTCAATGCCTCAGTTTTGGTTAATTTCCCACTGTTCCTGTGGAAGTTAGCCTAAAGCCAGATTTACCTAGCTTGATCCTCAGTGATCCATAGCTCCTTTCCATTGTCTGTGCATTACTTTGCACAATGCTTTTCCAACCACAAAGTGTTTTCCCATGCATTATCTCACCAGACCCTGGAAAACAGGGCTGCTGGAAAGGAGGGAGGCATGACTGGCATGTGGTTATCTCAGTTTTGCAGGTGAGGCAGGTCTCTGACCCCAATACCAGACTTACCTCCTAACTTACGCTCCTCACTCCTCTCACAGTCAGCATTCCAGGGCCTCCGAATGCCTTGCTCTCTCCTCCCTGGCGTTTCCCATGCTTACCTTCTGCCAGCAGCACCATTTCTCCTACCTCACTTTGCTGATCACTATTCATTCTTTAGGCTCCAAAGATGTCACACTTTGTCCAGGGATCTCCTTGCTTCCACCCACTCACTTACCCAACACCACTCTCATGTGTTCTTTTTTTTTTTTTAAAGACCTAAACTCCCCGATGGCTTTTGGGGGAAGGGTTTTTATTTTTTATTTTATTTATTTATTTTTTGGCTGCGTTGGGTCTTTGTTGCTGCATGTGGACTTTCTCTAGTTGCGGCAAGCGGGGGCTACTCTTCCCTGTGGTGCGCGGGCTTCTCATTGCAGTGGCTTCTCTTGTTGCGGAGCACGGGCTCTAGATGTGCTGGCTTCAGTAGTTGTGGCATGCAGGCTCAGTAGTTGTGGCTTGCGGGCTCTAGAGCGCAGGCTCAGTAGTCGTGGCACAAGGGCTTAGTTGCTCTGTGGCATGTGGGATCTTCCCAGACCAGGGATCGAACCTGTGTCCCCTGCATTGGCAGGCGGATTCTTAACCACTGTGCCACCAGGGGAGTCCCTCATATGTTCTTATAGTACCCTGTGCTTCTTTAACAGACTGTTTGCCCCCACTTTATTATATTTTTTAATTTATCTTTCTCTCACACTGGCTACTAGAATGTAAACTCCATGAGGACTATGTCTGTCTTATTCTTGTGTGGCCAGCATACAGCACAAAGCTTGGAATAGAGTAATTGCTTATTAAATGCTTGTTGAATGAATAAATGAATGACTTGCCCAGTATTCCATAGTTAATAATGGCCTAAATTAGAATCCAGGTTTTATTTCTAAGTCCAAGAATTCTTTTTACCATCTTCTGAACCTAACCTAATTCCTACCCTAACCCCTACTGTCCCTGTTCCCACTTAATTCCTTAGAATCTTAGATTGTTTATTTGGAAGGAATGCTAGCGCTCATCTGATTAAACCCCTTCATTTTATACATCAGAAACCTAAGATCCATAGAGCTTAAGTGGTTTGCCTGAGGCCACACTGCAAATTGTGGCCATCCTTCCTGACTACCAGACTGGTGCTTTCGCACTGAGTTCACCGATGCGTTCATGGACTCCTAGGGCTTTGTCTTGGGGGTGGGATTAGTAGTAAATAATTCCACCCAAATCCCTGCTTTATACTCTCTAGTTATTCCAAAATCCAAACACAAAAAGTCTGAGACATCTCAGAGGCAGAAGTGTCAGACAGGACTGGATGGAGAAGGTATGAGTGTGTGTGTGTGTGTGTGTGTGTGTGTGTGTTGGGGGATCATGGGAAGCCAAGGATGCAGACATGGAAACCAGGCTATGCAGCACAGCCCCACTGTTGCGGGGTCTCTGGAGGCTCCCACTGTGGCCACACCACTCCCTCTGCCCCTGAAGCTGACCTTTGGGGCCAGAGATCAATAACCCAAGCTTTGGCTTCAGCCCTCTTTAGCCCTCCAGTGACCACAGGATGCTTAGAAGAGCAAGTGGGACTCAGGGTCCTTAAGTAACTGTCACTCTTCCCCAGCCCCACTTGGGGCACTGCTGGGGGAGGGGCCAGGGATGGGAACCGTTATGGAGAGACACAGGTGTGGTCGGTTCTCCCCTCCCCACCAGAGGAAGAACGAGACCTCTATCTCTCCTTGACCCCCACCCTCTTCCCCTTCTTACCGTCACCCAAGATTTCCTCCTGCCCTCTCTGTCTCCTCCCATATTTTTAGCACTGAGCCCTGGCTCCCCTCACTGAACCCTAAACTCCTATCTGAGCCTCCATCTTGGTTGCTGAGCCCCATTCCTCCCTCAATGAAATCCTATATTTCTCCTAGCCCAACCTCCTTCTATGATTCCCTCCCCGCCACCCCCCACCCCATGCTGTATAATCTGGAACAAGTTTTCTTCTTTTTCTTTTATTTTTTGGCTGAGCCCCGCAGGATCTTAGTTCCCCAACTAGGGATTGAACCTACGGCTCCTGCGTTGGAGTGCGGAGTCCGAACCACTGGACCGCCAGGGAAGTCCCAATGTGGAGCAATTTTATGCTTTTTCAGTCAAGGCAGTCAATGGGAATTCCTCATTCACCATTTTCTAAATATCTCGTCCCAGGTACCTTCTCATCCCTCGCATCCCTGCAAGAACAAACCCATTGTTCTGGCCATAATATTAGCAGGACCCTGTTTCAGAAGCACACTCACCACCCACCCTCGCCCCCCATCCCACCAACTTTCCATGCTCCCTGCCCACCATTCCTTTCCCACATCCATCCACCACAGTGCCCTAGCCAATCACTTCTGATTGATTGATTAGGGAGGAGGAGAAAAAGGGGTCGATGGAAGAATCTGGGCCTATTCTATTGGAAGCTAAAGGTCCAGGAGGGAGGGATATTAATTGTGGGGAAGCTCAGGGGATGGTCCCTATGGAGCTGTGTGGGGTGGTCTGCCGTGTCGGGGAGGATGGGTGCAGAGCTCAGACCCTGCTCTGAAGCTTGGGAGGAGAGCTGTGGTGGAGCTGATAGAAGTGAGAGGGAATAAATCTGTAGGAGTCTTCCCAAGACTACCCCACAGATAAGAAATTTACCGCCCCACTGTTCTTCCCAGGGCAGGGAGGAGTCCTGGGTCCCTGGTACTCCACGTGTCCAGTAGGGGGCGTTCCGTCCCCACATTTCCCCTTTCCTCACCCATCAGAGTCAAGTCTTTCCTTTCCTTCTTCCATTCAAAAATATTGTTTGAGCACCACTGTGTGCCAGGCACTGTGCACCAGACAGTATGCCATGGACTGCAAAAATGCAGGCACCAACGAGACGGAAGGACAGACAAACCAGGTCCTAGGCTTCGTGGTGCTGGCAGGGTAGGATTACAGTGAATAGATAATTATTGTGATTTAATTTAAGGGAAAGGGGATCAGACAAAGCCTTCCTGAGCAACTGCCTTTTAAACTGAGACTTAACAGATGCCTAAATCTTGACCAGGTGACAATGTGGAAAAGAGGTGAAGATGGGATGTGCAGGGGTGTGTTTCAGACAAAGGGAACAATGTGCTTCAGAAACCTGAAGCAGGAAAGATGAGCGTCCCTTCAGAAGGGAGGAAAGAAGCCTGCCTTGTGGCTACATCCAGCGTTGGTCAGAGGTTTAACCTCTTCTATTGTGGAACATGCACAGCTAGAGCCCTCAACTTTCCAAGGCTCAGTTTTCTTGAGAATTGCATTTTCGGGGGAGAAGGGGAGGAGAGAGAGCCAGCAGGTCTCTGGGGCCTTTCTAGAGTAACCAAGCTTGGGAGGGAGAATTCCTGTTCATGCCCTCCCTAAGCTCAAAACTTTTTGTCCAGAAGGAGTGGAACAGAAGTCGATTTAGTTTAAAACTCAGGGCCCCTCCCAAGGCTGTGGAGGGAGCCAAGTCATATGCTCACTTTTTTTTTTTTTTTTTTTTTTGCGGTACGTGGGCCTCTCACTGTTGTGGTCTCTCCCGTTGCGGAGCACAGGCTCCGGACTCGCAGGCTCAGCGGCCATGGCTCACGGGCCCAGCCGCTCCACTGCATGTGGGATCCTCCCGGACTGGGGCACGAACCCGTGTCCCCTGCATCGGCAGGCAGACTCTCAACAACTGCGTCACCAGGGAAGCCCTCACATATTTTTATAAAATGTGAACAAATGAAAAAAAATTTTTTTTTTGGCCACACAGCTTGCAGGATCTTAGTTCCCCGACCAGGGATTGGAGACGCAAGCCTGTTGCAGTGGAAATGCGGAGTCCTAACCCCTGACCTCTGGGGAATTCCCCACAAATGAGATATTTAATCACAGTTGGAAATCTGAAATGTGAAATACCAGCCACTAGTCTGGTAAAAAGTAGTACAGAGGTGTGCCAGACAATTAGTTAATACAAATATATTAGTTAACACAAATATAATACAAACATATTTTATGATGTTAAATAAAATTTATGATTCATCATAACTTCTTTTCTCATTCTAAATAAATGTTCACTTGGGTTATATATTTTATATTTATTATCTTGTATTTCTTTTCTTAAAGAGGGCCTCCTAAACTGTAAAAGCTCCAGGCCCAATAAGACCTGCATCTGCCTGAGTGGGACTCCAGAGCCTGACTGCTGGCTCCAGACCTTAACTGGCCCCTGGATCCTTCCTCTCCCTTTGATCAGTCTGCCTGTGGTCCGATGGCTCATGGGTTATAGGAATGCCAGGGAGGGGCCCTTTGGAAAGAGGGGTGGAGAAGCATGTTGAGGGCTACAGAGCATTGGAGCTGCCCCTCCTCAGCCCTTCCTTAGCTGGCCCCCAGAAGAGGAGCCACCTTCAACTATCCAAGGTATTTAGGCTGAAATGAAAGTCTGTGTGCATGCCAATGTCCATTCACCCACTAGTTCATTCCTTCATTATGATGACCCATCCAGCAGCTCTAAGGGCCTCAGTGGCTTTGACATCTACTTCATGGATGTGTGTTAGTCCTGAGTCAGATGTGTCTCCATGGACCCTTTCCCAGGTGGTGGTGTAGACAAAGTGTGCCCAGTCCACTTGAGTTGCTTAGGTATTTTGAGATGGGCGGGGAGAGGTGAGAATGGTTTGAATGATGTGATTTCTTAGGATAGATAGAGCCTAAAAGAGGGGTACATCCCCATCGGTACTAGCTCATACTAATCCCTCAGACCCACATGGAAGAACCTCTGAGGCTTAGAGATCTGGATTCAAACTCTGATTCACCACTAACTGAACAGCCTGAGCCAGTACGCTCAGTTCTCCAAACTCTTGTTACCCACATTTGTAAAATAAGGATGTAATAAGACCTTCGCTTTTAACTTATACATGAAAATCCAATGAGAGGGCTTCCCTGGTGGTGCAGTGGTTGAGAGTCTGCCTGCTGATGCAGGGGACACGGGTTTGTGCCCCGGTCAGGGAAGATCCCACATGCCGCGGAGCGGCTGGGCCTGTGAGCCATGGCTGCTGAACCTGCACGTCCAGAGCCTGTGCTCCAAAATGGGAGAGACCACAGCAGTGAGAGGCCCGCGTACCACAAAAAAAAAAAAAAAGCCAATGAGATAATTAATGGTAAAATGTTTTCTTTTAACTTTTTATTTTGAGATTGTTTCAGATTTATAGAAAAGTTGCAAGAAGAATCAAAGAATTCCTGTATACCCTTCACGGAGATTCCCCAACTGTTAAAAAGTTACCTCATTTGTTATCATTCTCTCTCCCTTCCCCCTCTCTCTATGTATACTCAACTATTTCAGAGTAAATTGCAGACATAATGTTCCTTCATCCCTAAACACATCAGAGAGTGTTTTCTAAAAATACAAGGACATTCTCAAACATAATCATAACATAGTTATCAAAGCCAGGATGATACACTACAATCTACAGAACTTACTCGAGTCTTTTCAATTGTCCTGTTAAGGGTCTAATAATGTTATTTCTTGTCCAGAATCAATCCAGGATCACCCATTCCATTAAATTCTCACATCTCTGTCTTTTTAATCTGGAATCATTCCTTGGTTTTTGTCTTTTGTGACATGACATTTAAAAAAATAATAGGCCAGTTATTTTTTAAATTAATTAATTGATTTATTATTTATTTTTGCCTGTGTTGGGTCCTCATTGCTATGCGCGTGCTTTCTCTAGATACGGTGAGAGTGCTTCAGTAGCTGTGGCACATGGGCTTAGTTGCTCTGCAGCATGTGGGATCTTCCTGGACCAGGGGTCGAACCCGTGTCTCCTGCATTGGCAGGCAGATTCTTAACCACTGCACCACCAGGGAAGTCCAGTAGGCCAGTTACTTTGTAGAATATCCTTCAATTTGGGTTTGTCTGATGTTTCCTCATGATTAGATTGAAAATTTACATTTTTGGCAGGAATATCACAGAAGTTGATATATCTTTCTCAGTATATCATATCAGGAGATAAATGATATTAATTTGAACCATTGTATGTTGAACTTGAATCACTTGGTTGAGGTGTCAGTTTCCTCCATTGCCAAGTTGCTACTTTTTCTCCCTTTGTATTCAGTGAGTATCTTGTAGGGACGGACATACATTGTGATGATATAGTTCCTGTTTCTCACAAACCTTCATCCTGTAGTTTTAGCATCCATTGATTAATCCTTGGCTAAAGTGATTATTATTTTGATGTTTACCAAATGTGATTTTCTAATTACGTTATCTTTCTACATTTGTTAGAAGAGCTTTTCCTTCTCCATTTATTCATTCATTTATTTATAATAGAATGGGGGACTTCCCTGGAGGTCCAGTGATTAAGACTTTGCCTTCCAATGCAGGGGGTGCGGGCTGGATCCTTGGTCAGTGAGCTAAGATCCCACATGCCTTGTGGCCAAAAAAAACAAAACATAAAACAGAAGCAATATTGTAACAAAATTCAATAAAGACTTAAAAAAATAAATTTATTTATATCAGAATGGATTCATGGATTTCTCATTTTTCAATGGGCTATAATCAATTACCATCAGTTGTTCTCATGTTTAAATTGCCCCCAATTTGGCCAGTGGGACCCCCTTCAAACTGGTTCCCAGGTCCTTGTGTCCTCGTCTTGCTTTGAGTACTTCCTTGCTTTCTGGCAAAGTAAGCTGTTCCAGGCTTACCTGTACTTCCTCAGCCCAGCACTAGATCAGCCATCTCTTCAAGGAGCCAAGTGTTTTATAAACTGAAAGTGTTATGCAGAAGCCGGTTCCTATTAGTCTAGTGCTTTCAGTTTGTAAAGTCCAAAATCTCATGTTTCTTAAGAAGCCTTCTGCCTTATAAAGGGCTGAGCTTGAGCGTGGAGTCTGCTTACTGGCTTTCTTCCCTTAGGTAATAGAAAATGGGAGCAAGAATGCCTACCCTCAGAGTTGCTGTGAGGATGTAAACTCCAGAAGGGCAAGGATCATTGTCTGCTTTTGACTGCAGTGTCTCCAGTACCTAGCAAGGGCTGGAGGACAATGGGAGCTCTGTAATAGCCTTGAAGGAAGGAATGAGCTGAGATGCCAGGTGTGAAGTTAGCATTGTGCCTGGCAGATGCCCAGCCTGCAGTCAGGGGTGGCCACTGTTATCATTTACTGGATGCGGTCTGTCTTGTGGACCATTTGCATTCGCTCAGAGTTAGAGCTAATTGTCAGGAGTACATTGGTGATGGGTTAGCTAGAGGCCTCTGCCCCTCTCAGAGGAAGGAAGGATTCTGACTGAACAGATTAAAACAAACAGACGAACAAAACAAAAAAAAACAACTGGCCTAAGTGTGCTGAGAAGGAGGCCAAAGTAAAGTCCAGTGAAGTCCAGAGGAAGTTGCAGCTGGAAATCAGTCAGTGGCTCTGGAAAGAGTGTGGTGGGGCTGGACCCCTGGGTGGAGGACGGGACAGGGGGCAGATAAGAGGTGCGGGCACTGATAGAGGCAGACTTCCGGGAGACAGGAAGAAGCTTTGTGCTAGGCTTGGGCAGACAAGTGGACGAGGCTGCATTTCAGAGGCTCTGGCTGAGACTCCCTATCTCATGCAAGATACAGAGCCCACACTGTGGGGCCTCCTCATCTCAAGGGGAGACCAGGACACAGCCTTCAAGGAACCCCTAGGCAGATGGGGGAGACAGGCCCTCCTCTTGGGGATCTCATACCCTGACCTTCTCACCACTAACCTTGCCCCCTCCTCCTAATTCTGCTCCCTGATCCCCCTCCAAATCTGGTTGGACTTCTAGATGCTTGGCTTGTCTCCCATCTGTCCAGAAAGGCTAAGGATCTTGCACCAGGCTTCATTTCTTAAAAGCCTCTCCTTTGTTCAGTTTCTGGGGGTTTCCTGGAAACAGCGTGGTGATGAGAATCTGCTTCAAAGTGGCCACCAGTCTCTCTTCGGGGGTTATTTTGGAAGGTGACACCTTCCCCCAGCCTACCACAGCTCCTCCCAGAGCCTCCCCCTTCTCAGCACCCACAGTTGCTATGACAGCTGACAGAGGGAAACCACAAGACCAGAAGTTGAGCCAGTCTGCTCAGGAGAAGCCAGGGGCAGAGGATGGTGGGAACGAGGTCCCTGCTTGGCACGCCCATGGGGGCACAAGGTGCAGGTGCATGACCAGAAGGTTTTAATGCCACAAAAGCAGCCACTTTGCTATAGATCCTCTGTCCAGGAGTCTGTCTTTAAGGGGCTCTAAACAGCAGGTTCCCAGGGACACATAGGAGCTCCTCTTCCTCGCATCCATTTTAAGGTGTGGAAACTAATGAAGTGACTTGAAGAAGCTCGAACAGCAAGTGAGTGACAGGATCAGGCTAGAACCCAGATCTCCCAGCTCTGTCCTGTGTCCTCTTTCCGCAATCCCAGTTATCCCTTGGCCAGGAATTCACGGAATCCAGAATTTTCCAAAATGTTTCCTGAGACTTCATGGAGTATTCTGAAAACACAATTAAGGCTTGTGATATTTATTTCTCTTAAAATGTACTGGATGGGCTTCCCTGGTGGCGCAGTGGTTGGGAGTCCGCCTGCCGATGCAGGGGACGCGGATTCGTGCCCTGGTCCGGGAGGGTCCCGCGTGCCACGGAGCGGCTGGGCCCGTGAGCCATGGCTTCTGAGCCTGCACGTCGAGAGCCTGTGCTCCGCAGCGGGAGAGGCCACAGCGGTGAGAGGCCCACGTACCGCAAAAAGAAAAAAAAATAAAGGAAAAAAAAAAGTACTGGAAAAATACTTGCGTAATAAAAACTAAACACGTTTCTATGATTGGTCTTGCTGTGACATACTTATCGCCTTTAATAAATGGTATGTCATAACCAAGTGTCATGTGTGCCCCAACCATAATGGCCGGAATCCTTCACCACAGAATCTCTGGGGCCACACTTCCAATGGGTGGCTCCCAGGCAGTGACTGAGTCAACAAGGACAGGAAGGCAGGGCCATCCTGGGAGGCAAGGGAGTCCTGTGATGGGTAATTTTGCATTGAGGACTCCCCATTGGCTCTGCTGAAACTTTCTTAGAATTGCACTCCAGTCTAAGATGTTTCCTGCCCAGCCCTCCCTCCTTCCTCTGTCCTCCATGGGGATTTCACTTGCACTGTGGTCAGCTGGCTCTCCCAGCTTCCTCTGGCTCCTTGCACGTTTTCCCTCTTAGGTACTTTCCCTAATAAATCTCTCCCACATCTAATCCCCTCTTGACATTTGCTTATTGGAGGACCTGAACGAACACATCAAGAATTCCTATGAGTTTCACGAACTCATCTCCAATGCATAAATGCATTGTTTCATTTCAACAAATATTTTCACTTCCATGTGAACGTATTCACCAACCACATATTAAGTTGCAGTCAAGACATTTGATCATTTTACTATGTCTTGCAACTTGTCTCATAATTTCAGCCTGTGATTGTGATACTCAATGCTTACTGTCTATTCAAAATAGGAATCAATTTTTTGATCATTTCTTGTAGCGGTTAATTTGACACCTCTGTTGTTTTGTTAGAGGCTGGGCTGTCTCCCTTAATCTGGAGGTCATGACCTCCTGGTAGTGTTCTGCTAAAATATCCTTACTTTATAAGTGTTCCATGGGAAACTTTGGGAAGAGCTGGCCAGAACCCGTCTTGAATGAGCACAACTTCTCAGCTCCTGATGCTGCTCTGGGCAATGGGCTTCACACAGCTCCTTCTGGCTGAGGGCAGAGTAGAGTCTGGTATTGCCCTAATTCATAGGGAACAGTCTTCCAGAATCTGTGCCTGCCCACCCTGTCCAGAAAGGAGGACACTCAGTTTTGTAAACCACCTCTTGTTGACCCCTTTGGTCACCTTTGATGTCTTAAGAGTGACCAAATCTAGAGGTGATATTATCATTGGATTCCTTGAGAGTTTTGATCAAGATGAGAAAAATATTTTCAAGTTAACTCAAAAGACATTTACTACGAATGGTGTCTTTAATTTCTCTTGTATGCTTTCCAAAGTGTTTTTACAAGTTGCTCATTTAGTTTTTAAAATGACTCTGTGATTCTTAGAGCACAGGCTCTGGGGTTGGGTCTGGGTTCAAATTCTAGCTTGTTTTGTGACCTTGAGCAAATCATTTAAAATCTCTGAGCCTTATTTCTTTTTCTGTGAAATAAAGCTGCAGGATGAAGTGAGGTCACATATACTTTGTGGTGGCCTGGGTAGGGGCTGTATCATATAAGGCCTCATAGGCTAAACTGGGGGTCTGAGGAGCCATGGAAGCATTTTGAGTCATTAGTGACACGGTGAGATTGCCTTCCCTGGTCCAGGCAGGAAGAAAAAAAGACTCCCTGCTCTGTGCTCCTGCAACAGTTTCTCTCTTTGTCTCTTAAAGGCTTTCATCATTATCACTTACTGGAGTCTTTTCCCTACCCAACCTAGGAGATTTTGGGTGACCAGAAGCAGGTGTGGAGTCTGCTGAAGTTCAGACATTAGGGGCTGGCATGGACCCCTGAGGCCCACGGGTGCGAGGGCTGAGGAGTTCCCTGGGGAATGAAATGGCCATGATGTTGAGCCAGAGCCATGGAGTCTGGCTGATCAACAAGCCCACTTGTCAGAGTCCCAAGAGCTGCTACCATGATGGGCTCTGATGTATGGGAGAGCAAGAGGTGCCTTTTCAGCTCCCTCACCTTCTGCTGACAAAGCGGGACCTGGGGCATGAGTGGGACACCCTTCTCATCACTGAGAGCAGAACATGTCCTAAGAGTGACTTGCTGGCCCAGTGCTGGAGGAGCTCCAGAGGCAGCATCCTTGGCTTCCCATGGAGGCAGTTGCTAGTATCCCTCAGGTGGCATGACTGAGAGCCCACCAAGCTGTCCCCAGAACCTCTCAGAAAGATCCTCTCGGCAGCTCCATTCATCCTGCCCTTACTCTGGGCGAGGTGCTGGGTTAAGCACTTTCCATGCACTGTCTGCTACAATCTTCCTAACATCCCAAGACCTCGGTCTGTTACAATTCCTATTTTGTAAGTAGGTAAGGAAACAAACTGAGGCATGTCACAGAACTTGCTCAAGGTGCAAGCTAGAGTGGCAGAGATGGGATTTGAACTTAGTCTGGTTGACTTTAGGGTCTTGGTCTGTTAACCAAAATACTCAACTGCCACAGGAGAAATAATTGAGGGCAGTTTCAAGGTTGGGTTGGAGTGAAATTTAAGTCGTTTTTATTAACATGCCCTCATTTATTCCCAATAAATGGGGAAGCCTGGGTGTTTGGGTTACATTTACATCCCAGCTGTGCTAGGCACCTAGGCATCTGTAAGTGTCTGTTGTGTGACAGCTATGGCAGCAGGAGAAGCTCTGTGTCAGAACCGTGGGCCTTCCCGGTACCGAAAGCCCTAGACTCTGCTGCCAGGAGAAAGCTGTCTGACCTTGGCAGTGCCTCCTGGCCAGGGCTCTGAGGTCCTCCTGGCCCCCAGCATGAATACAGCATCATAGCATCACACCTGTCCTATATCCCTTGCCCTTTGTAGATGAGGAAAGATTGTAAAAAGCTCAACAGACTTGGCTTATGATTCAGCTCTACCACTTATTAGCTCTATGGCCTCAAACAAGTTAATTAACCTTTCTGAGCTCAGTTTTTTATCTGTTAAATAGGGGGAAGAATATCTACCTCACAGGGTTGTGGTGAGGAATAAATGAAAGAATAGATGTCTAGCACTGAACTTACTAAAAAAAAAAGTCTCATAACAATAGAAAAGTTCTAATTCTCCTCCTCCTCCTCTTCATCATTACTATTATTATACCGTCTCCATTCTCAGGACCATGATCTTCCTCTACTGCCTGCTGAGGTCCCCTCTCTGGGTTTGAAGGTTGAGACACCCAGCTCAGCTGAGCACTGCAGCTTGCGCTGAGTCCTGCCCTCAGGGTAGCAGGTTAGAGCCAGGTTTCAGAGCTGGGAGACCTGAGTTCTCCTCTCAGCAAGTCCACCTATTTGCCATGGGACCGTGGGCCAATCACTTTTTCTCTCCAAAGATCAGTTTCCCCATCAGTGAGTAGGGAGAGTTGTATCTGCCCTGCTCACCTCACTGGGCTATTGTGAGATTGACACAGGGGTATGAGAGCCTTTGAGCCCTGTATGGGGTTATGGTGTCCCTTGAAAGAAGAGCAAGTGATGCAGGAGCCCAGAGGAGCCAAGCAGTCTCCTGCCTCCAAGCCTCTGAGCAAAACTCTTCTTCTTTGCCTGTTTCATGCATTCATTCACATATACTGATCAAGCACCTGCTATGTACCAGGTAGTCTTTCAGGTGCTGGAGACACAGCAGTGAACAAAACAAAAATCTCTGCCTTCATGGTACTTCCATTCTAATGGCTGGAGAGACACAGATACTAAATGAAGTCAGACAAGGCCCCACCTCCTCCAGGAAACTTCCCCTGACAACTCTGTCCCCACCTCCCCAGGTTAGACATTCCCCTCTGGATGCCCCTAGCTCAGTGATAACACTGGACTATAATATCACACATGTCTGTTTTACCACAGCCTGTGGGCCCCTTGGGTTTTATATCCTTGGCACCAAGCACAGGGCTTGGCACCTGGTTAAGACTCAAGACACTTTTGTTCAACAAACGAATGAATGAAACAAATGGAGTGATGTAAACCATAGGCTTCTAGTTGTTGATTCATTCAACAGGTTTTGTCAGGCAGCATCTGGGTGCGGGTGTGGCTGTGGTTAAAGAGATAATAAGGTCCTGCCTCTGCCCTGAAGGATGGTATAATCTGAAAGGAAATAGCAGAAGAGGGGCCAGGAGGAAGGAACGACCATCTACTGAACAGGAGCCCCAGTACATGCTTACCTCTCTTTACCTCTCCAGCAAAGTAGGTATTAGTAACCTTGTTTTACAGGTGAAGAAAGAGGTTCATAGAAGCTCAGTAACAGACCAAGGCCACACAAGTACAGTGGGGCTGATGTAGGTTTGAGGTCAGCCCAGGCCTCCTATTCTTCCCCCTGTAATCATGACACAAGGCAGGATTTGTTGTGTCCCTGAGGAGCAGTCTGCCTGAAATGAGGGCTGCAGACCCTCAGAGGTGGGATAGGTTGCTGACCTGAGGTCCGGTCTTAGAGGAGGAAGTTGCCCACTGAACCTTAAAGGTGGGCAGTTGGCGGGATGGGGACCCTCTCTGAAGGTGTGAAAGTCCTGGGGCCCTGGGAACGGTGTCCTTGGAAAGGTCTGAGGCCTGCTGATGGGCAGGCAAGGGTAGACTAACAGTCCCTGCCTGGGCTCCCTGCTACAGCACAGGTTCCCACAACCATTGTGGCACCTCATGCATAGCATGTTTTAGGTCGACGTCAGCCGAGTGACTAGATCTTTCTCTCCTGACTCCTTGGGTGAACAGTCAGAGTTGTCATCTCAACTAGATCCTAGCAAAGGACCTGCTGCCTTCTGAATGCTCTTTGTGGTACCCAAATTGCCCCAGTTTTCTGGAGTGGTGTCCTTGCCCACTGAGCAATCCAGGGGGCTGTCTCTCAAGGTAATTTCTCATTGAAATGAGGTTGCCACCTCCTTTCCTCAAACAGAGTGGGGAGTGGATTACGTGCCAAAAGTAATAGGTCTGTGTACAGTGTGCTGAACAAAGGCCTCAGTCTGCAGTCAGACAAAAGTGCCTTCAGATCCATTCTCTGCCTTTGTGGCTTGTTGATCTTAAGCAAGTCCTTTATCTTCCCTAAATGTCAGTCTTCTCATCTGTAAAGGAGGGCTACTGGCTTCTAGATGGTCCAAGCCCCAATCTGGTGGTCTCTCCCCTGCCCTACTCTCTCATACCTGACACAACGGGACCTGCACCACTTGGCTCTGGGTTTTAAGGATGCAGAGATAGGAAATGTCGGGGTGAACTTCTGGGAGGAAGGAGGGTGTAGCCTGAGTCTGTTTGTTACCTCACAGGAGTCCAAGCTATGAGGACCCCTGAACTGAACCAGATAGCTTCAGTTCATGAAACTATTGTCAAGTAGTATGCTAGCTTAAAATACTTCATATGTAATCCTCAGTGAGGTATTCTTACTTCCATTCTAAAGATGAGGATACAGAGGCTCAGAATGATTACATGTCTTCACGCAAGACAACATGGGCGAAGCGGGGGTATTCCTTAAGGCTAAGCTGCAAATAAATAAACTGCTATTGGGACTTTCCTGGCGGTGCAGTGGTTAAGAATCTGCCTGCCAATGCAGGGGACACAGGTTTGATCCCTGGTCCGGGAAGATACCACATGCCGTGGAGCAACTAAGCCCATGCGCCTCAACTACTGAGCCTGCCCTCTAGAGCCCACAAGCCACAACTACTGAGCCTGCATGCCACAACTACTGAAGTCTGTGCACCTAGAGCCTGTGCTCTGCAACAAGAGAAGCCACTGCAATGAGAAGTCCGTGCACCGCAACAAAGAGCAGCCCCCGCTCACCACAACTAGAGAAAGCCCGCGCACAGCAACGAAGAAGCAAAGCAGCCAAAAATAAATAAATTTATTTTTTAAAAAAAGCATATGATAGTTTCAATAAATAAATAAACTGCTATTGCCAATTGGAAAGGGGTGTCATACAGTGCATTAAATCTTCCAAAATAACAAGAAGGGACTGGGAGCTGGTTCTAGACTAGGCCTCCAGGAGTAATTCCAGAACAACTCTACAGAACTGACCAGGCTGGGGAGCTGCTCCCTTTGCTTCACTCAGAAAGGTGGAGAATCTGTAAGGGCTGGCTCCAGACCTATGCCAGATCCACAAGGAAAAAGAAAACAAAAGATGCTCCAAACTTTGACTCTGGTCCTGCTGCTGATACTCTTGTAAAAAAGGCTGACTTAGAGCCTTTGACCTCTTCACTTTCACCTTCCAAATCTCATCCAAATGTATCTGGATTAGCACAACCATATTCATAATCAGTGTCCTAGCTGCAAGGGAGTTTGGGAAATGTAGTTTTTTCACATTCCTCCTGTGCAGTACAGGAAGGCATGCTAGGAGGGAGCAAGGGATGTTGAGCGCCAAGCCACCATTTCCATCACCATTTCTCCAAAGCAGAGCATGTGCGTGGAAATACTCTGCTCTGGGCCTGCTCCTGCTCACATACCATTAAGTTGAAGGTGTGGGGAGCCTGACATACAGGTTTTGTTGGGGTTTTTTTTGAATTTTTATTGAAGTATGGTTGCTTTACAATGTTGTGTTAGCCTCCACTGCACAACAAAATGAATCAGCCATACACATACAGATATCCCTTCCCTTTTGGACTTTCCTCCCATTTAGGTTACCGTAGTGCATTCGGTAGAGTTTCTTGTGCTATACAGTACGTTCCATCAGTTGTCTATTTTATATATAGTATCAAAAATATCAATCCCAATCTCCCAATTCCTCCCACCCCACCCCTTTCCCCCTTGGTGTCCATATATTTGTTCTCTACGTCTGTGTCTCTATTTCTGCTTTGCATATAATATCAGCTATACTATTTTTCTAGATTCCTCATATATGTTATTTTTAAAATATATGTATTTATTTATTTTTATTTATTTTTGGCTGTGTTGGGTCTTCGTTGCTGTGCATGGGCTTTCTCTAGTTGCGGCGAGCGGGGGCTACTCTTCATTGCGATGAGCGGGCTTCTCACTTGAGGTGGCTTCTCTTGTGGAGTACGGGCTCTAGGTGTGCGGGCTTCAGTAGTTGTGGCTCGCGGGCTCTAGAGCGCAAGCTCAGTAGTTGTGGCACACGAGCTTATTTCCTCCGTGGCATGTGGGATATTCCCGGACCAGGGATCGAACCCATGTCCCCTGCATTGGCAGGCGGATTCTTAACCACTGCACCACCAGGCAAGTCCCTAGACTCCATATATATACGTTATTATACGATATTTGCTTTTCTCTTTCTGACTTACTTCACTGTGTATGACACTCTCTAGGTCCATCCAGGTCTCTACAAATGACCCAGTTTCATTCCTTTTTATGGCTGAGTAATATTCCATTGTATATATGTACCACATCTTCTGTATCCATTCGTCTGTTGACGGACATTGCTTCCATGGTTGCTTCCATGTCCTGGCTATTGTAACTAGTGCTGCTATGACATTGGGGTGCATGTGTGGTTTTGAATTATGGTTTTCTCTGGGTCTATGCCCGGTAGTGTGATTGTTGGGTCATATGGTGGTTCTATTTTTAGATTTTTAAGGAACCTCCATACTGCTCTCCATAGTGGCTGTATCAATTTACATTCCCACCAACAGTGCAAGAGGGTTCCCTTTTCTCCACACCCGCTCCAGCATTCACTGTTTGTAGATTTTTTGATGATGGCCATTCTGACCAGTGTGAGGTGATACCTCATTGTAGTTTTGATTTGCATTTCTCTAATAATTAGTGATGTTGAGCATCTTTTCATGTGTTTGTTGGCCATCTGTATGTCTTCTTTGGAGAAATGACATGTAGGTTTTGATGGATACTTCACTAGAGCCCTCATTTCATGGCGCTCCCATTCTAGCAGGAGGCATTTATGGAAACTCCAGGAAGGCATTCTAGTGTTAAGAAGGCAAGAATAGGGGCTTCCCTGGTGGCATGGTGGTTGAGAGTCCGCCTGCCGATGCAAGGGACACGGGTTCGTGCCCCGGTCCGGGAAGATCCCACATGCCACGGAGCGGCTAGGCCCGTGAGCCATGGCTGCTGAGCCTGCGCGTCCAGAGCCTGTGCTCCGCAACAGGACAGGCCACAACACTGAGAGGCCCGCGTACTGCAAAAAAAAAAAAAGAAGGCAAGAATATACTTATCTCTCTCTTTTAAAGAGCTTTAATATATAATACAGTGTATACTGTACTATTCATCCATTTAAAGTGGGCAATTCAGTGGTTTTTAGTATATCCAGAGTTGTGCAGTCACCACGATCATATATTTTTTTTAACCATGACCTATTTTATTTTTTAATTTTTCTGAATTTATTTATTTTATTTATTTATTTTTGGCTCTGTTGGATCTTCATTGCTGCGCGCGGGCCTTCTCCAGTTGCGGCAAGCGGGGCTACTCTTCGTTGTGGTGCACAGGCCCCTCATTGTGGTGGCTCCTCTTATTGCAGAGCACCGGCTCTAGGCAGGTGGGCCTCAGTAGTTGCAGCATGCAGGCTCAGTAGTTGTAGCTCACGGGCTCTAGAGCGCAGGCTCAATAGTCATGGTGCATGGGCTTAGTTGCTCCACGGCATGTGGGATCTTCCAGGACCAGGGATCGAACCCATGTCCCCGGCATTGGCAGGTGGATTCTTAACCACTGTGCCACCAGAGAAGCCCAACCATGACCTATTTTAGAACATCTTCATCACACTAAAAGCAGACACTCCCAATTTCCCCCTCCCAACCCCCAGCTCTAGGCAACCACTAATCAAATTTCTTTCTCCATATATTTGCCTATTCTGGACATTTCATATAAATGGAATCATACAATATGTCACCTTTGTGACTGGCTTCTTTCATTTAACATAATGTTTTTAATGTTTACTTTGTAGAATGTATTAGTACTTTATTTTTATAGATGAAGAATATCCCATTGTATGAATATACCACATTTTGTTTATCCATTCATCAACTGATGGACATTTGGGTTGTTTCTTTTTTTTTTAAATTGAAATATATTAGATTTATGTGTTGTTTCCACTTTTTAGCTATCACAACTAAAGCTGTTATGAACATTCATATAAAAGTTTTTATATGAACATATGTTTTCAATTCTCTGGAGTATATATTATCTAAGAATAGAATTGCTGAGTCATACGGTAACTGTTTAAATTTTTGAAGAACCACCAAATTATTTTCCACAGTGGCTGCAGCATTTTGCTTTCCTGCCCGCAATGTATAAGGGTTCCAATTTCTCCATATTGTTACCAACACTTGTCTTTTATCATATTTTTTTAAAAATTATAACCATCCTAGTGGGTGTGAAATAGTAATTCATTGTGGTTTTGATTTGCATGTCTCTAATGACTTTTAATGTTGAGCTTTTTTTGCTGTTGTTGAGATTTTTTTTTTTTTTTTTTTTTTTTTTTTGCGGTATGTGGGCCTCTCACTGTTGTGGACTCTCCCGTTGCGGAGCACAGGCTCTGGATGAGCAGGCTCAATGGCCATGGCTCACGGGCCCAGCTGCTCCACAGCATGTGGGATCTTCCCGGACCGGGGCACAAACCTGTGTCCCCTGCATCGGCAGGCGGACTCTCAACCACTGCGCCACAGGGGAAGCCCTGTTGAGAATTTTTATGTTTATTGTCCATTTATATGTCTTCTTTGGAGAAATGTCTGTTCATATCCTTTGCCAATTTTTTGATTTGGTTATTTGTTCTTTATTATTGAGTTGTAAGAGTTGTTTATATATTCTGGATACAAGTTCCTTATCACATAAATGCTTTGAAAATATTTTCTCCCATTCTGTGAGTTGCTTTTTCACTTTCTTCTTTAAAAAATAATTTATTAAGGTAAAATTCACATAACATAAAATTAACCATTTTAAAGTGAACAATTCACTGTCATCAGACTGCTGTACAACCACCACCTGTATCTAGTTCCAAAAGACTTCCATAACTCCCAAGTAAAATCCCTTACCGTTTAAGCAATTTCTCTTCATTCCCTCTTCCCCTCAGCCCCTGGCAATGACCAATCTGCTATCTCTATGAATTTATCTATTCTAGACATTCATATAAATGGAATCATATAATATGTGACCTTTTGTGTCTGATTTCTTTCACTTAGCATAGTGGTTTGGAGGTTCATCCACATTGTATAATATTCCATTGCATATATATACTATAATTTATTTATTCATCTGTTGATGGACATTTGGACTATTTCTACCTTTTGGCTATCGTGAACAGTGCTACTATGAACTTGCGTGTACATGTACTTGCTTGAATACCTGTTTTCAATTCTTTTGGTATATGTCTAGGAGTGGGATTCCCGGGTCATATGGTAATTCTTTAACTTTTTGAGGAATCACCAAACTGTTTTCCACAGCAGCTGAACCATTTTGTATCCCTATCAGCAATGGATGAGTGTTCCAATTTCTCTACATCTTTGCCAACACTTACTTTTCTTTTCTTTTTTTTTTTTGTGGTACGTGGGCCTCTCACTGTTGCGGCCCCTCCCGTTGCAGAGCACAGGCTCCGGACGCGCAGGCTCAGTGGCCATGGCTCATGGGCCCAGCCGCTCTGCGGCATGTGGGATCTTCCCGGACCGGGGCACGAACCCGTGTCCCCTGCATCGGCAGGCGGACTCCCAACCACTGCGCCACCAGGGAAGCCCCAACACTTTTTTTTTTTTTAATTACAGCCATCCTAGCCTTTTCATTTCCTGATGGAATCCTTTGAAGCACACAAGTTTTAAAGTCTAATTTACCTTTCTTTCCCCTTTTGTTCCCTGCGTTTTTGATGTTGTATCTAAGAAGGCTTTGACTAACCAAGGTCGCGAAGATTTGTTCCTATATTTTCTTCTAAGAATTTTATGGTTTAGCTCTTATCTCTAGGTCTATGACTCATTCTAAGTCAGTTTTGTACACGGTGTGAGAATTTTGTGTGTACACAGATACCCAATTTTCTCAGCACCATTGGTTGATCTTGTATCCTGCAACCTTGATGAACTCGTTTACTAATTCCAATATGTTTTTGTGGATTCCTTAGGATTTTCTATATATAAGATCATGTCATGTGTGTATAGAAATAGTTTTACTTTTTCTTTCTAATCTGGATAACTTTTACTTCTTTTTCTTGCCTAAAATTGCCCTGGCTATGGCCTCCAAGACAATGTTGGATAGAAGTTGTGAGAGAAGTCATCCTTGTCTTGTTCCTGATCTGAGAGGGAAAGCAACAAGGCTTTCACCATTAAGTGTAATGTCGGCCACTTGCTTTTTGTAGACGTTCTTTATTGGGATGGGGAAGTTCCCTATTCCTAGTTGAGTGAGTGTTTTTATCATGAAAGCGTGTTGGATTTTGTCAAGTGCTTTCTTTGTGTCTACTGAGATGATTGTGTGGTTTTTTTCCTTTATTCTATCGATATAGTGTGTTACATTAGTCAATTTTTGGATGTCAAACCACTTCTGGTACAAATCTTACTTGGTCATAGTGTATAATCATTCTCTTGTGGTGCTGGATTCTGTTTGCTCATATTTTGTTGTGGATTTTTGCATATACATCCATAAGAGATATTTCTCTGTTGTTGTGATGTCCTTGGTTTTGGTATCAGGGTAATACTAGCCTCATACAACGAGTTGGGAAGTGTTCCCTCCTTTTCTATTTTTTAGGAGATTTTGTCAAGAATTGATATTCTTTGAATGTTTGATGGAATGTGGGTCATATCCTTTGGAGACAGGAAAGAGCTAGGGATCTGGGACCTTGGACAGAGGCAGCTGAATCTGACACACAGATCTGTTCTGATTGGTGGGCACATTATTTTAAAACACTTGAACCAACTTAAAAAAAAATCTAGAGATTTCACGTAAGAATCCTGATTTTCAGATTCTCTAGAAAAGTCAGAGCCTTTGGCAGCACTGGCCTCTAATATGCTGAGTCATTATGAATGGCCTAAGCTCTCTGGTTTACCTCAGTCCCCACCTTTCCTTGTTAATCCTGACACCAAGGCTGAGTGTCAGGTACCATTTGGATCATACTTATTCCTGGACCACTCTTTGTTAACTGCATGGCCACTGTAGGTATTTGAGTGGATGCTACCTGGTTTACCCTTGTTGAATCTTTGTTTGCTTATCTATAAAATGGAGACATTAATAGTTCTTACCTTGAGAGATTTCAAGGAAGATTAAATGAGATGACTATAAAGAGGTTTAGGGCTTCCCTGGTGGTGCAGTGGTTGAGAGTCTGCCTGCCAATGCAGGGGACACAGGTTCGTGCCCTGGTCCGGGAAGATCCCACATGCCGCGGAGTGGCTGGGCCCGTGAGCCATGGCCGCTGAGCCGGAGCCTGTGCTCCACAACGGGAGAGACCACAACAGTGAGAGGCCCGCGTACCGCTAAATAAATAAATAAATAAATAAATAAATAAAGAGGTTTAGCACACAGGAGGCACTCAGTAGATTTACCCTTTGCTTTTTGCTAGCTGCGTAGTATTCCATTGCATGTATGTACATAATAGGTACAATTCTTCTAATGGTGGGCATATAGGCAGACTTCAATTTTTCTCTGTTTCACACAAGGCTGGATAGGACATCCGTGTATATGGTAGGCAGTGCTGTATGGTGGTTAAGAGTACATTAGCGCTACTGGATTTGAATCCCAGCTGTGTGACCTCTTTTTGTCTCCTATCCTCTTGAAATGGTTGAGATAAGGGGATGGGTGGGATGATCTCAGATGTCATTTGAAGATATATCTACAGTTTTGTCCACAGAAGGACTGGAAGTTTACGGGTGGGTGCAGGGGAAGATGCAAGAATCTCAAGGCCCTTTCTGCAAATGTGAGAGCTGGCGAGCCCTATCTCAGGATCTCCCCACCCTGGGGTGTGAAGCCAAAAGCCAGCTCCTTGCATCTGACTGACAGCTGGGCTGTCCGGGGAGATGAGATAAGTGGGTGTCAGGCAGAGGGAGGGAGGTGTCAACAACAGAGCGGGGGCAGGTGAGCACACTGTGGACTGGGCTGAGCTCTCCACCCTCAACCCTGTCAGAGTCACAGAGCTTCTTAACCCTCTGAAGCAATGATGGTCCTAGACCCCCCTCCTGACCTGGCTGATCGGGTGCCCCCTCAAAATTATGCATGCAACAGAGTTCCAGGACCCCAGCACTGAGCCAGCCAGGAGCTCAGCTGACTGTCCTCAAGGTTGGAGGTGGCAGTGGTTATGGATTGGAGAAGTTTTTGAGGTTTTTGAAGAGGAAGTGGGGCTTTTGCTTGTGGTTCCACTTTGTTTCTCTTTGTACTGCACAAGCTAGCCCAACACTCCTGGCTCTACTTTGCTTCCCAAACTGTTTGATGATAATAAGCTTTGATAGTGGCACACAACTTTTTATTTCAGCAACATCCTGCAAGCCTTCTGATAAGTGGGCTGTAAATTGCCAGGTCTGTGTCATGTTCCTATGGGCTTTATTCCCAGCAACTAGTCCAATGCCTGATACATAGTTGGCAATCAATAAATATGTGAATGAATATGTGAGTGAATGAATGAATGACAGGATCTTGGGGAGCTTGCACGGTGCCAGATGCTAATTCTGCAGCACGTTTCCCCAGTCCTTTACTTGGGTCTCTATTCATCTTTACTTTTCCGAGGGTCCTTTGGCCTCTGAAGGGAATCCAGACTCTACTGTACCACATTTGTGGCCCTTTTGGTCTGTTCATAGGTGCCCCTGAATTGCCCCAGGAATTCTTCCCTGAGGTCTCCTTCTCTTCTGGGACATCGCAGCCCCAACTTGGGTCATGTGATCTTGGGCCAGTAACTTTCCTTCTCTGAGTTTCAGTTTTCTTGTCTGTAAAACAGAAATAATAATAAAAAATTTAAAAAATTAAAAAAAACAGAAATAATAGCATCCATCTTGCCATTGTGTTGATGGAGTTAGACAAAGCTGGTCAAAGTGCTTTGCAGGGTTCCTGGCACATGGGGAGGGCTCGAATGCCAGGAGCTACTATTGCTGTGGTATGTGGACTGGTGTGAGGGCAAGACTGCATTGGAGGAGAGCAATGGTCTCCAACCAGGGCTTAATGAATAAAGCAATAAAACTGAATGTAGTTCATGTCTCCAAGTGTGCTGCCCAAATTCTGGTCTTCCAAAGTGAGCCAGGAACATTCATCATCAGCTTTTAGGAAGCTGACTTGCAGATACTTGCCTAACTAGGCAAAGATTGATATACAATATTAACAGTAACCCACATTTGTCAAGTGCTTGCACTGGGCCTGGCACAGTCCTCAGGGCTTTACATAAATTATCTTGAGGAATCATTGAAAGAACGCTGTGAGGCAAGTGCTATTACTAACCCCATTTGACAGATGAGGAAAGAGGGACAGAGGTTAAGTGACTTGCCCTAACGTCACAGAACTGGGATTAAATCCAGCAGAGTTAACATTGTTTAAAAATATATATATATATGTATATGTATATATATATATTTATTTATTTATTCCAATTCTTTTCCATTATAGGTTATTACAAGATATTGAATACAGTTCCCTGTGCTACCTGGTAAATCCTTGTTTATCTATTTGATATATAGTGGTGTGTATCTTTTAATCCTATACTTCTGATTTATCCTTCCCCCTCCTCTTTCATGTTTCCTAACCATAAGTTTGTTTTCTATGTCTGTGAGTCTGTTTCTGTTTTGTAAATAAGTTCATTTGTATTATTTTTAGATTCCACATGTAAGTGGTATCATATAATATTTGTCTTTCTGTGTCTGAGACCTAATATTCTTAAACACTCTGCATATTACCTCTGCACGGAGATCCTTTCCAGCCTTGTGTGGAACAGGGAAAAATTGTAGTCCACCAACAGAGAAATGCTACATATTATGTCCATCAGAGGACATATAGGTGGTCCTCTGCAATGGAACACTATATAGTCAGGAAAAAAGCATGAGGCAGAGGATGTGTACATTCTGGCATGAAATGATGGCCACAGTAGGCTGTTGATAGAAAGAGCTGCACAACAGTGCTATCATATAATTCATTTGTGTATAAAAACAAAAATTTTAAGTCCATTTACTTGTTTGTAGGTTCATGGATAAATGTCTGGAAGGATAAACACCAAACAATTCACACTCACCACTGGGAAACTGTGAAGGAGGGGAGCTTCCATTTTTGGTCTTTATATTCTATGTTGCTTGAATCGTTGACCACTCATCTGTATTATTTTTTAATTAACAGAAAGATGAAGAAAGCAAGCGCACAGTGAGCCAGGAGCCTGAAGACCCCTGTCCACCCCTCCAGCTCTTCTGCTCTGGACACTGATTCTTTTCTGAGGCCTCCCTGGTGTTTTCTGCTCAGCACTGAAGGCTCCTCAACCCTGCTTCCCCTCCACGATCATTTCTCAAGCCCCCTCTGGTCTCCAAGGACTTGCCTTGGCCTGGGTCTCTCATCTGGGTCCAGGCATTGGTCCAGGTTTCCCAGGAGGCCATGGTCTTACCCCTTGTGCTACCCCTCAGGGGGATGTGGGACATGGTGACATGGTGACATCTGAGTGGACCTGGAGGCTGACAAGACAGAGAACCTGGCAAGGCCCAAGAGATGGGAGCAAGGAAGGGATTGGCAGGTAGAGGCTGTTTCCAGTGGGAACTTGAGGGAATGTGTCCCCAGCCCTCCTCCTGGGACACTCCTAACCAGGCCTTTCAGGGATTGGAGATCTGGAAATCTCCAAGGCCATTTTCCTTTTTTGTTCCTAACCAAGAGGTTGTACAATTTTCTGTGAGCTGGGAGCAGAGTGTGATGCCAGGAGGGGGCAGAGTTGGCAGATGGAAGCCAGAGGTGTGTGTGAACCCTCCTTCGAGATGTGGGTGGGGCCTTCCGCGGGTACCCAGTGAGGCTCTTGCACCCCTAGATTCCAGGCAAGGCTGGAGGGGAGGCAGGCTGTGTCCTGGGAGGCTGGGAGGGCTCCAGCTTTGGGAAGTGGAGTTCTGGTTGACCAAGATGGCAAGGAGTGCCATGGGAAGGGGTCCTCACTAACCTGAAGGATGCTGAGAGGGCAACTGGTATGTGCAGGGTTGGTGGGGGGAGAGGATGGGGAGGGTGGTCTGGGCCTTGGGAATGGCACTTCGGAAGAGAGCATGAGGGGCAGAAATGAAGCAGTGGGGGTGGCATTGGGGGTGGGCTGACATTGCCAAGAGACAGTGGAACCTGAGGGTTGGCACTAGAGAGCTCTTGGCTATTTGCTGTGTGACTCTGAGTGAGTTGCTGGGGGGTGATGCACCTTCTCCTGCTCACAGGAACGATGAAATTGCTTAGCCTAAAGCTGTTTCTGGCCTAAAGTGTCTCCCTTTTGATATCTAGTCATGCCTTACTAGCATTTTGCTGTGTCTTTGAATTATCTCTTGCCCAGAGTGGGGCGCCTCAGCATTCTATCTAAGTTAGAGAAAGGATTCCCCAGAACTGAAAAATCAGAGATGGGATGAAGAGGAGGAAGATGTATTCGCTTCCTGCTGGGCCCCTGCTGTGTGAGATCGGATTCCTGCTTTCTCCCCTGCCTCACCCTATGTTGCCTGCTCTTGTCTCTGCCTGTTTCTGTCCCTGTCACCACTGTCACTGTCTTCCCTGTCAACATCATTGCCCGTCTCTGTCCCCGTTGGGCCCGCATCCCTGGAAGGACCCCAGCTCCAGCCTCTGAGCCCTACTCTGTCCCCCTCCTGCTCAGCCATCTGAGTTCTCTGAGAACCAGAGTTAACCACACCCCACTCCATCCCAGCCTGCACACTGAAATCCCAGTAGCTCCAGTTTACTGTGGCCCCAAGCTCTGGCAGTGTTGTCTCAGGTAGGTAAAGGCAGGTGGGCGGCTCGCCCTTCTCAGGTCCCAGAGGGCCCCTGCCTGCCTCCCTGCCCCCCCCTTCCTATTTGTGGCAACTTCAAATGTAGCGCCTTCCTGTCACCTCTCACACCCACGGGGGCCTCAAACACAGACAGAGGCTGGCTGCCCACCTGCCCACCTGCTTCCTTCCCCAGCCAGAGGGGACTTCTGCTGAGCCAGGTGAAGAGCCTCACCCAGGCCGCCTCTCCTTCTGGGGTGTTCTGAGACCTGGGGCAGGTCAGGAGGAGTCAGGGAAGAGGGAGAGGAGACCGGGTTTTGGAGGAATGAGACACCCGCGTGAGGGTGCCAGGCTCTGAGGGGCACGGGGGGTTAAGGAGGGTTATGGGGGGGAAGGGGAAGGGCCTCGGGACACTTGCCAAGCTGCGTGGTCCCTGGGCTGTGCGGCCCTCAGTGAAAGCAGCAGAGAAGTGAGGCGCTAGCCGAGCAGACAGCTGGCACAGGGCAGCCTCCTGTCAGGCCAGTCAGGACCGGGGGACTCTGGGTCCGCTCGCTCAGACCGCCCCTGCTGAGGAAGCTGAGCCCGGGAAGTCTGGGTGGCAGGACACTGGGGCTTCCTCAGTGGCCCAGAAAAGCTGTGTGGATGAGCTGGGGGGCAGGGGCGCCCCTCAGTGAGGAGCCTGTGGTTGGTAGAGTCTTGGACTAGCTTCTCAACTCCCTGTGGCCCTGAGGAGGTCTGGAATGTTTCCTCAGATCTCTGAGCTCACCTGGAAGTACCTCCATGAGGACCTTCCTCTCTCCTCCCTTCCCCAGGGATGGGGATCAGGCCAGTTCTGCTCTTTGCCTCTGATTGGCCAGTCTCCATTCAATCCTCTTCTTGCCCTTACCAGGAAAGCATCATTGGCTTTGATGTCATCGCTGAGAGAGTCCTTTCACATCAGCCAGTCCAACCCTCCCAGTCTGCAGATAGGGAAACTGAGGCCAGGAGGGGCAGTGACTGACTCAAGGCCGCACAGTGGTGTCCTGGGAGAGCCAGCCCTCGAAGACAGGCTCTTATCTGGAGGACCTTCACTGCTCACCAGTGACTGACCTGTCTTCCCAGCAGGTAGTGGGGGCATGAAGCGGGAACCCGCTCCAGAGCTGGGTTGTTGCCACAAGACTAAGCCCCTGGGGAGCACAGGAGGCTCCCTGTCCCCCTACTCGGACTTCCAGCTCTGCCAAGGCGATCAGGTAAGATGCGGTCCCTTCCCCAATTTTGAGGCCAGGTTGCTTCTGGAAAGAGGGGATGTTAGGAAGAAGTAGGGGGAAAATCTGAAGGGACCTAGATTCCTCTGGTCCTGAGCACCCCTACCCCGGCACGTCATGGGAATGGGCCCTTGGAAGTGCCAGAGACCCTCTCCCGTGCCCCAGGGGCCCGACTCTCCTGTGAGGCATGAGAAGGGACAGGGCCATGCAGGAAGCTTGGCTGTGTGACCGTGACCTGGGCCTTAGAGGGAGGAGGCTCAGGGCCCTCCTGTGGGGTACACAGTCTTTGATGAGGATTTTCTCTAAGTTCACCTTGGCTCCATTCGAGTAGATAGTCTGAGGGTGGTCAGGAAGGAAGAGTAGGAGGAAGAACAGGGCTGAGTGAGGGGTTCTGGGGCAGGGGGAGGGTAATCCTGGGGGCGGATGTGTAAGTCCCTTGGGAACGTGGATGAGGGCAGGGGAAGCCATTTGAGTGACAGACATGGTGGAGGCCGGTGTATGTTGGGGGGTGGTCTTAGCTTCTCCTCCCCCTTTGGAAACTAAACTAGGGGTGGAACCATCTCAAGGGACTATCCCAGGGGACTCCCAGTCCCTAGTCCCCAAGCCCCTTCCCCCTGCCCTCCAGGTCTTCCCAGCCTTCAGGCCACTTCCAGACACAGTGGATGCCCGTGGCCCATCCTGTGCCAGCTGGCTGTGCCCCTTGCCACTGGCACTGGCCAGGTCTTCCCTGCCAGCCTGCCCTCAGGGCCTGGACGTATACCTGTGCACCCTGCAGTTGGCACCCCCGGGCACAGCCCCGCAGGGTCTCAGAGAGGATGCCTTGAGCACAGGTAAGCCCGGGGCACGGGGCTGCACCTTGGTGGAGGCTGGAGGTGGGAAGCACTGTTAGGTCTGGGGATGAGAGACATTGCGGACCCAGTGTCACTCGTGAGGACAGAGCCTCAAGCACGCGTTACTGCCACATTTTGAGCTGGAGCTCTGCCTGGGGGTGCGAGGGGCTCTCAGGTGGTGACACGTGAGCAGAGGTAGGCAGTGGTTTTCTCAGGCACGGGTATGGGATCTGGTGTAGGCATAGCTATTCCCGGTGGGTTGAGAGTGGCGTTGTCTGCCTAGAACGTTTGAGCTAGAGGGGCCTATTTTATAAGACAGGAGCCCTGACTGGGAGTCAGGGAGTCAGGGGTGGAGTCCTGGTTCTGCCCTTTCTGGCTCTATGACATCATGGAGGCCAGTTTCTTCTTCCACAAAAGTACAATCTCACTAACCTATGTTCTACGTTTATTGCTTACGATACCCCCATTTCCTTATGCAACTCGATCTGGGGGGCAGGGACCATGCTGCTGTGTCCTTTATTTCCCCAGCACAGAGTAAAGCAGCTCAGTAAAGCTGGTTGAGTGAATAAATGAGGATCCAAGCAGACAATCTACTTTTTAATCTTTATACTTATTTAGTATTTTACTTTATATCACTCCCAGTTTAACTCTTACCTCACTGGCTGTTGCACCTCCGTCTCCCTTGCTTGCTCTCCATTACTTACCTCCTAAGTCTTCCCCTGCTCAGGAACTCAGTCCAGAGCTGCCGCCTCATCCCTCCCCTCCCCTCTCCTCCCCTGTTCCCATCTCCTCTCTTCTCCTCTCCTCTCTCTTCTTTCCCCCTCTCCTCTCCTCTCTCTTCTTCCCCCCCCTCCTCTCCTGCTCTCTTTATCTGGAGTAGCAGTTTGATAGAACTTCCTGCAATAATGGAAATGCTCTGTACTTGTGCTGTCTGATACCATACCTACTGAGCCTTTTAAGTGTGGCTAATGCAAGTGAGGAACTGAAGTTTTTACTGTACTTATTTTAATCAATTTAAATGTGTCTGGTGGCTACCATTTTGGACACAGCAGATCTAGGACCACCTTTTATGGGATCTCATTTGGGCCCATGGCACCCAGATTTATGTCTCCAGCTGAGGCTGCTCTGTTAATCTCCAAACCAATTCACCCAACTGCCCACTTGGCTTCTCCACCTGTACATCTAATAGGTTTCTTGAATCGATCGCTTTCACTCTCTGAAATTAATTATGCGCTGCACAAATTCTAGCCTCTTTTATTGGCAAGGGCAATTGCAGACCAGGAAAGCCCAGAGAGGGGATATGGTGTGCAGGCTAGAGCCCTCTCTCAGCTCTGAGCCAGGCAGGTTGATGCAGAGCAGAACTTTACCCGAGTCTGTGTGGCCCTGACCGTCTTCCCTTTCCTGCTCAGGGCACCAGCCACCAAGGCGGCCTGCCGGCTCCTCCAATGGCGAGAAACTCACAGCCAAGTACCCTCTGAGCAGGGACAAGATGGGAAGCCAGCTGGAAATAGCTGGCGAGGGGTCCCCTGGCCCACCCTTCTCTCCTCACAACAGCTCTTTCCCAAACCCTTGGCAAGAAAAAAAGAGCCCCAGCCCCTTGGCTTTCTGCTCCTGGCCCCCACCCACCCCCATTTCCAAAGAACTCCCATCCCACCTCCACCCGTTCTATCCTGCATACCCACTTCTCCTGCCCTCACCTTACCTGGTCACCTGTGGGGGCCTACCTTCTGTGCAGTGTCCCCCCCTCTTCATGCTGCCCCAGAACACCTCCTACACCACCATGGCTGTGCCCAGCTTGCTGATGAATTTCTATGAGGCCGGGCACTCCAGCACCCAGTGGGAGACCCTGTACCCCTACCCAGGGGCCTCTCAAGCCTCTGGCCAAATCCAACCCTCCCAGGCCTGGAATCCAGGCTCTGCAGCTGCCAGGACCGACGCCACAGGGCTGGAGCATGCTGGCTGGGCGGTTCCAGCAAAGTCGGCCCTGCCGGGTTCCCAGGCGGGCTCTTCAGCGTTGCCTTATCCGCTGAAGAAAGAGAATGGCAAGATCCTGTACGAGTGCACCGTGTGCAGCAAGAGCTTTGGGCAGCTCTCCAACCTCAAGGTATCTGCCTCTGGGCTCCATGGCTCCCCTCGGCATCCTTCGATGACCCCCCCACTCCCATCCTGCTTCTGGAATCAAGGACCTTACAGCCAGAAGGAACGCCTGGGCAACCTCTAGGGCCTATGACTTTGGCTGGTTCATTTGGCCCCTCAGTTTCACATCCGTAGAGACGAGTCCTCTCCACACTAAAAGACTGTCTATGAGATCCTCTCATTTAAGTTAAAAATAGGGAAACTGAGAAAAGATTTGCCCAAGGTTACCTTGATTTAATGGTGCAGTCAGGTCTTGATCTCAGTCTCTCAACATCTAGGGCAAAGTCCTTTCTTGAACAACCATCCTCTCTGATTCCCAGTTAAGCCTCCTCTTGTCTACTCATTTGAAGTTCAGGTGGGGGAACAGGTAGATTTTAGTGAGTCTAGACCACAGACCTGACAACCAGCCTTTTTCATGTGGGATCCTGCACATCAGCACTGTGCTGTTAAGCATCATTATAGGCATCGTCCAGCAGGGGGCAACCATGGGCACATCTCTGTGTATCAGCAAAGGCTGGAAGCTGGGGGGAGCTGGTACCTGCTGAAGTTGAGGAAAAGTTACGGTTATTGGAGAACAGCCCTTCTTCATCCTCTAGGGCATGAATTCTTAAACTTTAACGAGCCTCAAACCACCTGGAGAGCTAGTAAACATGTATATTCCTAGGCTCAGCCCCAGAGATTTTAATTCAGCTGGTCTGGGGTGGGGCCTGAGAATCTGCATTTCTAACACCCTCCCAGGTGATGCTGATGCTGCGGGTCTGTGGACCATACTTCGAGAAGCACTGCACAAGATACACACACACACACACACACGGGGTACCCCTCACCTGGCCTGCTGACCACAGCCATCTCCCCTCTTGCAGGGCAGCAGAGAGAGAGAGGGGATCCTGGGGAATGGTAGATTGGCCTTCAGGGAGGTGATATAGATGCAGGGGGATTGAGAGGCCTTGATGCCAAAAGGGGGCCCTATGGGGATGTGGGTAGAGATTTGAAGAGGATCCCCGGCCCTGCTGGAGGGCTCTGGGCAGTTGGCAGCATTTCTCCCACACCTGGCTCAGGTCCATCTGCGTGTGCACAGCGGGGAGCGCCCGTTCCAGTGTGCCCTGTGCCAGAAGAGTTTCACCCAGCTGGCCCACCTGCAGAAGCACCACCTGGTGCATACTGGGGAGCGGCCCCACAAGTGCCCGGTGAGACCATCCTCCCCCTCCCCTGTACTCCTGCAGGCTGCGGAAGAATTCTAGGCCCCTGGGGGGTGGCACCCATGGCCTCCATTCCCCAACCATCCTGAGCAAGTGGAGACAGGACAGGAGGCAATGGTTGGGGGGAAGAGGGAGGTGGAAGGGAAGGGCCAGGACGTGATATTGGAGGTCACCCCCTGGGCCTGGAGAGGAGAAAAGAGATGTATGTCTGTGGGGGGAGAAGAATGAAGTTGGGGTCCTGGGGATACCCATTGCCTACTTCCCAGCATAGTTGGAGGAGTTAATGCTATAGTGTGTACAAAGTATGTAAACACTACTTAAAACATCAGCTCAATGTTAGTTCCCTCCCTCTTTGAGCCTCACCATGTCCCTTGGGAGGTCAGAAGGGCCCGGACTCTTTCCCTGTTTTAAAGAGGCAGAAATGAAAGCAGCATAGTGGTTATAGTCCGGGCTACCTGGGTTCAAATCCTAGCTCTGCCTCCAACTTGCTGTGTGAGCTTTGGCTAGTGGCTTCACTTCTCTGAGCCTCTGCGTTTTCATTGTAATATAGGAGTAGTGCTTAGTCCTGCTTCTCCAGAGTCCTGGAGAAGACTAGTACACGAGACCAGTTCCTGGCATGTAGCAGCTCCCAGGAAATGTTAATTACGTCCACTGAAGCTGCAGCCCCACGCATAAGGGTTCTATGTGATTATCTCATTCAGTCCACCATACCTATGAGGTTAGGTATTAATACTCTCATGTTACCAATAAGGAGAGCAAAGATCAGAGAGGGGAAGTCACCTATACAGGGTCATGCAGGGAGTAAAAGAACCCAGATACTAACCCAGTCTGACTGGCTACAATCTGCCAGACACTGTGGGTCCCAGGGAGGAATCATGGGGGGAAAGCTTCCAGGCCTGCATTACAGGGAGGTGGTAGGGGGGTATTTTCAAGATGGGGAGGGGGAGCAGAGATCCTGGGTCAACCAGGTGGGTAGAGCTGACGCCAGTGCCCATTCCCATCAGATGTGCCACAAAGGCTTCAGCAGCTCCAGCAACCTCAAGACTCACCTGCGCCTGCACTCAGGGGCCCGGCCCTTCCAGTGCAGTGTCTGCCCAAGTCGCTTCACCCAGCACGTTCACCTGAAGCTGCACCATCGGCTGCATGCACCACGGCCCTGTAGCCTTGCTCACAGCCACCTGCCCCTGGCCTCTCTTGCCTGCCTTGCCCGATGGCACCAGGGGGCACTAGATCTTGTGGTGGCCCCATCAGAGAGGCAGATAGACTGGGACGTGGACAAGGTCAAGGTGTCCTCAGCATCCTGGGGAAAGCAAGGGCAGCCAGCCTGAGCAGTGGTGCCAGGACTGCCCTGGGGAGGGGGCCGGGGCAGAGGCAGACAAATTAAAGGATTTTCTCTATGATGAGTTGAGGCTTCCTGAGCTTCAGTAGCAGAGGGGGAGGTCACCATGTATTTGCCAGACTTCACACCCTACTCCACCTGGCAGTTCAGGGAACACAGCCAGGAAGAGACTATGCTACCCACCGCGTGGGGTGGGTGCCTGCAGCCATCTACTCTGGCTGGGTTTGAGTTCCACTCTGTTTGGGACCTTTCTGGGACCAGCCCCACCATCTCAGCTCGCCGATGGACAGTCCAGCCTTCCAGGTCGCTGCAAGGTGCAGACCGTGCTGCCAAGCACAGGACACACTGCCCTCTTTTCTGAACAGATGTTCCAGCACCTGCCCAGATGCTTGTCTGCTGCTTCCCGCAACGTTCTTGTCTCACAGTTCCTACGTGCCCCCTCAGCTGGTACTCCCTGCCGTGGTCAGGTGCGGCATCCTCCCTCTGTACATGCCAGGATCTGAGCTCCCTGTGGGAGAGGTAGGAACACAAGGATATCAGTGTCCACTCATGATCCACAAGCAAGATGTCCCCCCGTATGTCAGGACCAGTCATCACAGAGGCCAAACGGCTAAGGAGGCACCAAGCTCGGGGAAAGGGGTAGAGGTCCTACAAGGACTGCCGGCAGGGAAGAACTGGCAGAGAGCCTGGGGAACTGGGACCCTCCTGATGGCCTTTCTTCCTGCAGTCCCAGAGGATCCCCCAATGTGCAAGGTCCCCCCCCCCCGAGAGTTAAGAGAGGTAGCATCAGGTGGGAAAGGGTACTGCCCTTTGGGGGTACAGGAGGCCCAGGTTATAATCACAACAGTCTAATCACAACAATCATAATAGCTGGCCAACTTCCAGCAGGGGTCGCCGTTCCCATCCCTGTGGGTTTCGGATAGGCTTCCCCACCAGGGGAAGATTCCCCCACAGGCGAGATTCCCGCTGTGTCATAGGGTCTCCAGGATCGAGAGAGAGAACTCTCATAAGGGCCCACCATGGCAGGGTAAGGGCAGGGTCGGCGTCGGTCCCCACCAGTATCGAGGTCTAGGTTCCAAGCCCACCCTGTCACCCTTTTGGCTCCGCCCAAAATGCCAACCAATCAGGCTAGCCCCCCAATCACGCCCATTCCCGCCCTTGGCTCCGCCCCTGCGTTCTAGCCCCTCCTTCTCCGGGGGGGCGGGAAAGAGCCTTGGCTCAGTCCAGCCTCCTGGCCCCTTCTAGGCCCAGGACCCTCCTTTCCGTCCTACTTTGTGCAGGCCCAGCTTGAAGGCTTCCAGCACCGGGACCCGGTGGGCCCCTGGCGCTTCCGGGGGCCTAAAGAAGTAGCGCAGACAGGGCCGAAAGCTGGAGCGGGGCGGGGGTGGGGTGGGGGAAGCAAGGGGGGTGGCCCGGGTGGGGACGACCCCTGCAGAGCGCACCCCCTGCCCTGGGGCTTGGGCAGCATCTGGATCGGTCCTCACCCCGCGCCCGCACTGCGGGCCGGGCGCTGTTTGCTCAGGGAGGCGGGCCGGAGGAGGCGTTTCTCTGCAAATGAGCGGGATCCGGGAGGCCCCCGCGGCCCGGGACCGGTCAGGTGTCCTGACGCCCTGAGCCTGGGACCTTGCCCTTGCCATGGCCGAGCGGCGCGGGGGCCTGGGGGCCCGCCTGGCTCGCCGCCTGGCCGGGCTAGGGGTCCGGAGGGAGTGCAAGGGGAAACCGATCCCGGAGGAGGCCAGATCCCGGGATAGGTGAGGGGTTTGGAGGAGGGCCGCTTGGGGCGCCCCTGGGCCCAAGGGTGTGGGTGTGTATCTTGGAGTGTACCTGATGTTCAAATAAGCCTGTATGAGTGTCTGGGAGCATAAAAATATACCTGTCGGTGTACCACGATTTTGGTTATGTGGACTTTATATTATAAAGTTCCTGTGCTTTTATGAAACTTTACAACAAATTTGCAATTTCCTAAATCTGGCAGGTGGCATGCCAGGGAACTCCTGATTTTCTCTCCAGAGATAGTTGAAAGGCAAATATGGTGGCTCCTCCTGCCCCTGTGGACTTTGATTCTCTCATCACAGGCCAGTTTAGCTCTGGTCTTCACGTCCCTTTGTCATGAGTATGACAGGTTCCTGAGTTGGCTTAGACTGCACTGCATTCACCCTTAAATGCCATGGAGAGGTCATCTCAGATTGTAATAACATTAAACTTCTATTTGTCACTTGCTTGGTGCTGTACCTGGATTATCTCATTTAATCCTCACAGCAGCCAGACAAGGCGGGTATTTTGTGTGAGTCAGAGAGGGAAATGGAGGTCCAGAGAGGTGAAGTCAACGCCCCAGTCACACAGCTGGGAAGTGGTGGGGCTGGGACACAGGCTTAAGCAGTCTGACTCCAGGGCCCACATCCTGAAGCACTGGGCTGCTCTGTTGCTTGGAGAGATTTCGGGACTGCAAGCCAGGGGGCCGGAGCTCCGTCCTAACCCTAGATGCCACTGGCCACGTGACCCTGAACAAATTGCGACATCTCTCCTAGCTGGTTCACTGTTACCTGATGTCTGAGAGAAAGGGAAAAGGCTCTGTGGGTGGCCAGGCTGAATGGCTGGGAGGGGCATAGCAAAGAGGACCCCAGTAGCTCACAGGCCCTGTATCTGCAAAGAACATGGCGTGTGCTCTCAGGCACGGGGTGTTTGTGTCTCTGTGCAGTGACTGGGCAATTTGTTCTGATCTTATCATGACAGGGCTGTCTCCAGCCTACCCTGGGAGGAGTGGAGGCGGGTCGTGGTGGGGCCAGAGTGAGGGGAGGAGTTTGTGCTGCTCTCTCACACCAAAGAGAGAAGGGAGGGGAGGGCCTAGCCACCCTATACCTGGAAGCCTGGGTGGCCGCAGGGGGTGCCCACACCCTGCCAGTGCCCTCCCTGGAAGTCACACCCCCTCCCTTTACCCTGTCTGGCAGGAAACTGCCCTATAGGCCCAGATGGCACTGCTCCTCCCTTTCTTTCCCCACTTGAGAGGAGGCAGGGCTGCGGGTGAGTCAGGGACAGGGAGGGCAGGGTAGGGACTTCACATGCTCCTGGCCCAGGGTGATGATACTTCCTATGTATGCACTTGGACTTGGTTCTCACTGGCTGTGGGAATGGGACTCTGGCCCTGAGGCACAGGCCTCGGCTCCCTGCTGATTGTCTGGAGTGGGGGGCAGAGTGTACGGAGGGGCAGCCAAGGCACTTCCTCATCTTGCCCCCTTTAGCGTGGTGATGCCCAACCAACCTTTGGAGTGATACCACCCTAGTGTCTTAACTCCAGGGCTCACTAGCTGGGTGACTCCAGGCAAGTCACTTTACCACTCTGGACCTCAGTTCCTTACCTGAAAAATGAGGACAATAATATCTACCTTTTAGGATTATTTGTGAGGCTTAAAGGAGATTATGTAGGCCTGACACCTAGTGCTAAACCTGGCATAGGGTGGGCCTCAGCAAATGGCAAACTTTTGAATTATTAGGGTACTGTCCTTTTTCTGTATTCTGGGCCTGATACAGGCCTAGTCCCCATTTTGGTCCCAGGCCCATCCCATCCCTGTCTCTCTGTCTCTGGAGGTGGAGTGGACAGCTGGGGGAGGGAGCAGAGAGGAGGCTGCTGCATAGACCTCCCCTGCCCCGCACCCCCACCCCCCAAGATTTCAGGTGCTCATCCTGCCTGTGTGGGCCCTGAGAGAAGAGCGGGGAGAGCCACCAGGTCCAGTCTGGGGGTGGGAGAGGACGAGGCTCCTTCATTCCTTTCCCTGTGCTTCCTTCCCAGGCCCTGGGGTGGCCAGAGCTGCCCTGACCTGGCCCAGGGCCAGGGCAGCACCAGCAGAGTCAGCCTCAAGGTAGGAGAGAATACAAGGGTGGCGGAGTATGGGGGAGCAGAGGCTCTGGGAGGGGCTGGGCCGGCCCTGAGAACCCTGACTTACAGGTTAGGCAGCTGGAGTTCTCTCATCCCTCCTCTGCCACGGATTCACTGTGTGACCCTGAGCAGATCATTTCGCACTTCTGAACCTCAGCTTCCCCATCTGCAAAATGGGAACAGTAATGCCTCTTAGGGCTGTTGTGAGAAATAACGTAGAACCTCCAGTGTGGGGCCTAGATGCTCAGAAGACAGCTTCCTAATGTCGGGGCCCCTGGGGGAGGCATGTAGGGGCAGTACCTGTTCTCAGGACCCCCTTTCCACACTCCCTCCTTTAGCTTGACCTTCCCCATCTTTGACCTCTTTTCCCCACCTCCTGGCATAGCCCCCAGGGGTGATGCTGGGCCAGTGGCTTAACCGTCTGCCTGCAGTTTCCCCATCATCACTGGGGACCTGAGCCATGGATTGGACAGAGACAAGGTTCCCCACTCTCCACCCCCTGGAGGAGCAGACGGCCTCCTCTGGAGGTGGCTCAAGCAGCCATGTATCTCTCTGTGACCCTGAATGCTATCAATTACTAGCATTTAATTGAGCACTGCTGGCACTCCGCATGGATTATCTCATACAATCTTCACAGCACTCCCAGGAAGCAATATTTTTATTATCGCGCCCATTGTACACATGGGGAAACTAAGATGCAAGAGGTATTGCATCTAGAAAGTAACAGAGCTGAGAATCAAGCCCAGCTTGCCTTGCTCCGGGCCCCCAGTTGAATCATCCAACCCTCCTGTTTCTTGAGATGTTCAGCCTCTGGGGAGCGAGAGGCTGCATCTATTTCATAGATGAGTAAATTAAGCCATTTGGGATCAAGGGTCCCCCCAGGAGGAATTTGACCCCAGACTTGGCTTCTCTGTTGCCAGGGACACAAACCCATCCCTGAAAACTGGTGTTTTGGGTGGCAGTGTCCATTTGGGTCTGTGGTCCTGAACCCTCTCCCCTCACACCCACAACTAGGCTGGGCCCCAGGGGAAGACAGTGGACAGAAGTCAGTGTTGTCCCACTTAGGCGAAACCTCTTTCCAGGCTCCATCTTGTCCCAAGAACATCTCTGTGCCCAAGTACCTCCTCCCAGGTGTGTTTGGGAATCTTGGGCTGGGAGGGTACTGGGGAGTTGGCTGCAGGCTCTCTGGAAGCCAGGAGCGGGCAGAGGCCACAGGCATTTGTGGCAGACATGCCCACAAAGCCCCTAATGCCCAGGGCAGCTGGTGCCAAAGGGCTGGAGGCCAGAGGATTCCTGGGAAATCAGCAGTTGGCCTGAGAATCAGGAGCCCTCACTGTGTGACTTAAGTCATGTCAGTGTCCACTCTGGGCCTCACTTTTCCTCATGTGTAGAATGGGAAGGGGTGAGTTAAATGCTGAAGGGCCTTTCCAGAGCGCTGCCTCTTTGTCCAGATCTTGTGGCCTAAGAGGCAGTCTCTCCTTAAGGCAGCTCTGCTTGGTGTCAGAGCTCTACTCAGCTTCTTCTGTGACAAGGAGGGCAGCCGGGGTGTCAGGGGTACCCAGAAGGCAGGGGAGCGATGTTGTCACCCGGTCTCTGCCTCTGCTTTCCCTCAGGCCCAAGCCCAGAGCCTCTCAGAGTTGGACCTTTGGGCAGGGAGCCGTGGCTCCTGGTTTTGGAAGCGACGACACAGCTCAGGGAGGTCTGCTGAGCCACTGGGGCGCCTACAGAGACCAGCAGTGGGCAGCGCCTCTGACCTGGCCAACTCTGCCTCTGTGGGACCAGAGAGCCTGGCACTGGCGGTGACCTCAGCAGAGCCTGCTGGGACCAGGTGTCCCTCATGCCCACCACCAGCTCCTGGATGTTTGGACCAAGGATCTCCAGGCTGCACCTGCCTGCAACCCCTGTACACAGCCCCGGAGATTCCTCTGAGGCCTGAGCCACCCAGCAACCGGGAAGACGTGCGGCCCCGCCCAGCATCCTCCCCCAGGGCAGAGGGGGCAAAGGGTGAGCCTACCAGCGCAGGGCCAGCCCTACCCGAGCCAGCCCAGACTCTACGTGAGTGTCCCTCTGCCAGGAGAACCCGCTACCACATCACCGGCACCCTGCAGGGGCGTGGGCAAGCACCTGGGGAGGAGACTCAGGAGCCTAAACTGGCCCAACCAGCTCCCCACGACTGCGGCCCTGAGGAATCCAGGGGCTGGCAGGAGCCTCCCCAGGGCCCCCGCCCCATCACAGGGTGCCTGGTGGACCTGCCTCAGGAGCCCCGGCTGAGAGCCCCACCACCTCAGGGGAGCACGGCCCAGCAGCAGGAGCTCCAGGCTGGCCAGATGCCTGGGTCCCCGCATAGATGGTGAGTCGACTTCGCCCCATGTGGGACAACGTGGGGTAGGGGAAACCGGCCTGGGTGCCCCCTCTTGGGTCTCTATCTTGTCTCTGGGCTTCTCCAACTCAAGGCCCATTCATTCAGTTCCCCGGCGGTGAGCTGACTCTGCCATCCCCTCCCCTTCCCAACTCTGCCCTCCTTTCCCTCCCCTCATCCAAAGGCTACCTCCTGGGGCCCAGTGCTTCCCTATTCCTCTGTCCACCTGAGGAGGGGGATATCCTGTCAGGGAGAGGATGGGGGAGGGATCACCTTATCCTCAGCAACATCCCCTCATTCCCTTGTTCTGTTCCGGAGACCACATTCCCAGCCTGAGAAGAGGCTCTCAGCCAAAATGCTGTATGTCCTGGGGCAAGTTGCTTAACTTCTCTGGGCCTTGAGTTGTCAGATAGATTTGGTAGCTGGAGATGAGGAAGGAGGAGGTGGTTACAGGAAAATACTTTGAACTCTAGAGAGTTGGGCTGCTGAAATAGCACAGATGATTTTTTAAATAAATTTATTTATTTTTGGTTGCTTTGGGTCTTTGTTGCTTCACGCGGACTTTCTCTAGTTGCGGCAAGTGGGGGCTACTCTTCATTGCGGTGCGCGGGCTTCTCATTGTCGTGGCTTCTCTTGTTGTGGAGCATGGGCTCTAGGAGCACAGGCTTCAGTAATTGTGGCATGTGGGCTCAGTAGTTGTGGCTTGCAGGCTCTAGAGCTCAGGCTCAGTAGTTGTGGCACACGGGCTTAGTTGCTCCGCGACATGTGGGATCTTCCCGGGCCAGGGCTCGAACCCGTGTCCCTTGTATTGTCAGGCAGATTCTTAACCACTGCGCCACCAGGTAAGCCCAGGGATGCTTATTAATAAAGCTTCAATCGCAGCAATAATTACCCCACAGGGTTCTGTGTTGGCGGCCACGGAAACAGGCACTGAGGTTCCCGAGCCTCCGTTTTTAATTTGTGTGGAAATTACTCTCCTGAATCTGCCTGGTGGGCTCAGAAGTGGAAGGACGTGTCCCCTAAAACTCACTGAAGAGGGGATGAACATGGGATCTCTCTAGAACCACCGGGAAGGGCACTGGGCCTCAAACAGGGCTCTGAAAATTTCCTAATGATGATGGTGGTGGCTGTCACTTATGGTTTGTTTTCTAAGCGTAATTCTATTTAATCCTCACAACAGCCCCATGAAGTTGACTAATCCTGCTCTCCACCTTTCCACCCCAATTACAATAGGGAAACTAAGGCTCAGAGAGGTTTCATCACCTGCTCAAAGTCAAGCAGAAAGTAAAGGGGCCAGAATTTGAACCCGGGTACCTGTGTTCTAACTACTTCTCTCTCCTGCCTCTAACGGAGGCCTCGTTGGCCCTGTGCAAGCAGTGGAGTGTTGAGTGTGGTTGCTGTGTGGACTGCAGAGCTTTCTGTAACCTCGTGGAGGCAGATTTGGCGGTACTGTGTCAGCAGAGGCAGCACCAGGGATGACCAGGCCTCTGGGCCGGAGTCAGGGTAATGATTCTGTGACAAGGAAGAGGGACGTGTGCGACCCAGGCTGGCTCAGAGACCCGCTGCGGGGGGAGGTTGTGCCCCAGCTGGGGGAGAAGGGCTGCAGAGAGAGGGAGGGTGAGTGGGAGGGGCAGTCCTTGGAGAGGGGAAAGGAAGGAGCAGGCGGTTCACCTGGGGGACTTGGGCTCCATCTTCCACTCCCTGACTATTTTGGGCACAGGTGGATAATGACAGACTCGCAGGAGGCAAGCGCTCACTTAGAAAGGAAGGAAGCGGACCTCCAGGGGTGTCATCCTTCTCCGTTCCCTTTCTGGGGGAGGGTTCTCTGGGCCAGGATTGGCAAATATGGGGGGGTGGGGAGGCGCAACGCAATTGGGTCTGGAAATGTAAGATGTGTATGCATCCAAGTGTGTGCATCCGTTCAAATAAGGGTGAATTTCAAGGGGAGGAGGGCTGGGGGCTGTGAGTTGACTCTGTGTGTGTGTGTGTACTGTGAATGTGTGTGCATGTGTCACTGTGTTTGTGTGTTTCTGTGTGTGTGTGTGACTTGTGTGTCTGCTGTGTCCCTGTGTGTATATCCCCGAGTGTCTGTGACTGCCTCTGTGTTTGTGTGTCTGACTGCGTACATTGGGGTAAGCAGCTATGTGTGTTTTAGTGCCTGTGTGACTCTGTGCGTCTGTGCCGTGTGTGTGTGTGACGCAGCATGAGCTGTACGCCTGTGGGCTGGTTTGACCTAGTTTGTGGGTGACTCACAGGTAAGTGGGGAGAATCCAGGACGTGTCGGTTTAGAAGAGGCTCTTTCCCACACTCCCCCCGCCCCCTCCTCAGCCTCTCCCTTTCCCAACCCCACACACCTGATTTGGAAGCCACAGGTTAACCTGTAACAAATCCACCTATGGTCCGGGGCCCTGAAGAAGAGAGGGCTCTGGAAATGGGCATTTCTGCTGGCCTGGGAGAGGCATCCTGGGTCATTGGGGTGTGTCTTCAGAGGGAGGACAATATGGGGGAGGGCTATAGGCAGGCAGATTCCTGCATAGTTTGAAGAACATTCTAGCCATCACAACTATTCAGGGATGGGACAGGTCAGCTGTCAAATTGCGACCTCCCTGTCGCTAGAGGTATGCAAGCAGAAACAAATGATCACATGCTTGTAGAATGAATGACTATCAGGGGTGTTGTCCAGGGGTTAGGTTGAAAGAAGCATAGAATCATAGGTCACTGATATATCTGATCTGATTACCAATGGCTTCCTCTGAAGCTGCTCTCCTGTTGCTTTGCCAAAGCCTATGGAGGCTTTCCAAATGTGGTTCCTGTTTTTATGTCTAATTCTTTGACTTCTGGACTCCTAGGATACCACCTCCAAGAGAAAATTGGCTTTGGATGAGCCTAACCAGGGCCTAGCGCGTCACATGACACGATTAGCGCTGAATGAATGAATGAATAAATGACTTAGAACCCAGGCTTTGACCCTTACTATCTGCCATCACGGACAGGGAATCTCAGTGAATGGTAGTTGTTATTGTTATTCAGAAATGGAGATGAGACTTGGGACAGGGGCTCATCAAGGGGTGAAGCTCCATGTGCAGGGGAGTCTCAGCAAGGAGGACAGAGGAGAGGGTCAGGCCTCAGGGAAGGGCTGCAATCCAGGGCCTCAGGTGTCTGAGTGTGTCACTCTCAGGAATTCTGGCCTGGGGAAAGGACTGGGCATCCATCTCAGCCCCTCACCTCCCCCATACACAAGGCTTTTCTGGGGCCACTCAGACCCCGTCCTGGGCCAGGCCACATGCTGTCACAGCCACCAGTGGTCCCCGAGTCAGGTCAGGCTTCCCTGGGCCTCACCCCCATTCATCTCTGCCCCTCATAAAACCTGAGTCGCTGCTGGGGCCACAGGACAGGGCCAAAGTTCTGGGTTCTACCAGCCTCTCAGGAGGGAGGAGAATAGAGAGGGAGGAGGGAAGTTGGGGGCATGGGTCCATTTCCAGCCTTAACTGCCTTTATAATGGTCTGGGGGCTGCCTCACAGAGAGGAGGAGCTGAAGACAGGCTGCTACTGAGGCTGATGCGGAACAAGCTGACCTTTTGGGTCCTTGAGGCCTGAGAATAGGATTGCCCTGCTCAGTGCAGCCTGGAAGTCGGAGTAGCTGACTGGCCCCTCCAGGACTGTGTGGCCTCCTTTAAAAGTAAACCCCCAAACCACAGAGTCTTAGTTTACCAGATACATCAGGGAATTTGATTTAGTGGTTAAGCACTTAGGGTTGGGTTCAACTTTTGCCTCTGCTACTGTGTGACTCTGGGCAAGTTTCCTAACCTCTCTGAGCCTTTCCCCCCCTCATGTGCAAAGCGGGAATGTTTGTTTATAATTTTTTAAATTATTTATTTATTTGGCTGTGCTGGGTCTTAGTTGTGGCACGTGGGGTCTTTTGGTTGCAGCACGCGGACTCTTAGTTGCAGCATGCATGTGGGATCTTATTCCCTGACCAGGGATCGAATCCAGGCCCCTGGAATTGGGAGCACAGAGTCTTAACCACCAGACCACCAGGGAAGTCCCTTGTTTATAATTTATAAATAATTTATTCTGTTTTTTAAAATTGAAGTGTAGTTAATAACAATTTATAATTGTTAGTTTCAGGTGTACAGCAAAATGATTCAGTTATATGTATCTTCAGATTATTTTCCACTATAGGTTATTACAAGATATTGAATATAGTTCCCTTTGCTATACAGTAAATCTTTGTTGCTTATCTATTTTTTTTGCTTATCTATTTTATATATAGTAGTTTGTATCTGTTAATCCCATACTCCTAATTTATCCCCTCCCGTTCCCCTTTGTTTTCGATGTACGTGAGTCTGTTTCTGTTTTGCATATAGATTCATTTGTATTATTATTGTTTATTTATTTGTTTGTTTATTTATTTATTTATTTATGGCTGCATTGGGCCTTCGTTGCTGTGCGCGGGCTTTCTCTAGTTGTGACGAGTGGGGGCTACTCTCCATTGCGGTGCGCGGGCTTCTCATTGCGGTGGCTTTTCTTGTCGCGGAGCACAGGCTCTAGGCGTGTGGGCTTCAGTAGTTGTGGCACGTGGGCTCAGTAGTTGTGGCACACGGGCTTAGTTGCTCAGCGGCATGTGGGATCTTCCCGGGCCAGGGCTTGAACCCGTGTCCCCTGCATTGGCAGGCGGATTCTTAACCCCTGTGCCACCAGGGAAGCCCCCGTATTATTTTTTAGATTCCATATTCAAGTGATATCATATAAAGTTTGTCTTTCTCTGTCTGATTTACTTCACTAAGTATAATACTCCATGTTGCTGCAAATGGCAATATTTCATTCTTTTTAACGGTTGAGTAATATTCCATTGTATTTACATACCACATCTTCTTAAGCCAGTCGTCTGTTGATGGGCAATTGGGTTGCTTCCATGTCTTGGCTATTGTTAAGAGCACTGCTATGAACATTGGGGTGCATGTATCTTTTTGAATTAGAGTTTTCATCTTTTCTGAATATATACCCGGGAGTGGGATTGCTGGATCATATGGTAGCTCTAGTTTTAGTTTTTTAAGAAACCTCCATACTGTTTTCCATAGTGAATAATTTGTTCTTTACGAGGAAGCTTATAAGCCAGTGTTTTAGTTTATAAAGTGAGTTTTTTTCTTTTAACATCTATTTCTTTTTTTTAAATTTTAATTGGGGTATAGTTCCTTTACAATGTTGTGATAGTTTCTTCTGTACAACAAAGTGAATCAGCTATATGTACACATATATCCCCTCCTTCTTAGACCTCCCTCCCCGCCATCCCACCCATCTAGGTCACCACAGAGCACTGAGCTGAGCTCCCTGTGCTATACAGCAGGTTCCCACTAGCTATCTATTTTACACTCGGCAGTGTATATATGTCAATCCCAATCTCCCAATTCATCCCACTTCCCCTTCCCCCCCTCCACCGTGTCCACACGTCCGTTCTCTACGTCTGTGTCTCTATTCTTGCCCTGCAAATAGGTTCATCTGTACCATTTTTCTAGATTCCACATATATGCATTAATATACGATATTTGTTTTTCTCATAAAGTGAGTTTTTATTCTTTCTCTCTTACTGGATGCTGACAATAACCCTGTGAAGCACATACTCTTGTTATTCCAGTTCTGTGGCTGGGAGCCCTGAAGCTTGCCGGGGAGAAGTGGCTGCCCAAGGTCATCCTGCTAGTGAGTGACAGGGCCAGGGGGAACCCAGCTTTGCTAGAGGCCAAAGCTGTCTTTCCTTACCTCCCTTTATAGTGATCAGAAACACAGTCAGAACATCACTTGCCTAATTCTCAGGTTTTTGGTTTTCTAGTTTTCAGCTCCTGGAGGACTAGCCCCAGGGCTCCTTGGGCAGAGTCCCAGCCCCATCCACAGACCAGTGGGTCAGACCCATATGCCTTTCTGCTCTCTCTCTTCTCTCTCCTTCTAGGCTTAGGCCTTATCTTCACCCGTTGAAGGACCCTGGCATAGGAGAACACCTGAAAGTAGGGAGAGGGGTGGGAGATCTGAGAGTATCGTGCCGGTTTACAGATAAAGAAACAAAGGCCCCAAAGCTCACATGATTTGCCTGAGGTTACTCAGCCTGACCTTGGCAGGGGGAGTGATTCTGCACTGCAGACAGCCACCCTGACCACGCCTGACCCTGTCTCTCCTCTTCCCGGCACCCTCTGCAGTGAGCTGGACCACAGTGAGCCAAGGGCACCTCAGGATCCGTCGCTGGGGCCCAACAAGGAGGAGGCCAGTGGGCCCCCAGCTCGGGCCAAGGCCCGAGTGATGAGCACCACACTGACATGGCGGCAGCGGCCCCCTACCCAGGAAGAGAGCAAACTCCGTTTTCACAAGGTGTCCCTGGTATCAGGGGCCTGGCTGCAAGTCCCCCAGGAGGAGATGTCTGAGTATGGCCACCGTCGGGAGGAAGTCAATGGCTTTGCTGCACGGGAAGAAGAGACTATGAATCACCAGGGTCCCGTGGACGGGGCTGGCTCCAAAAGTGTCCAGAGCCATGGGCCCATCTTTTCCAAAAAGTACACACTGCCCCCCAAGGAGAAAAGGCCAGTGGGAAGGCCAAAGGAGGCTGTGGACCAGGGTGATGGCAGTCCCCAGGACCCCAGGACTGAGCCACCGAGCCCAGGAGCCACGGCCAAGACTGAGTTTTTGGCGCCGGTGCATGGGCCCCATGAGCCCAGGCCCAACCCAGGTGTGAGTCTCACCGGCTGGAGCTCCCGGAGCCTCGAGGAACGGCGGGTGACACGCACTGTGCGGACTACCGTGGTGGTGGGAGGGCACGTGCACCGACAGGTGAACAGCTCTGTGACGAACTCTGTGGGGCTAACGCTTCCGAGCAAGGCCCTGCCCAGGGGCCGCAATGCTGCCCGCGTGGTGCGGGCAGTGGTGGTGAGCCCCCGAGCCGAGGACTCACCCAGCCGCAGCCAGGCCCTGGAGCTGCTAAGTAGCCTTGTGCCTGCTGGGCGGAGCCCACCCGCCAGCGGGCTTCCCAGGCCCCTGGCTGCTGTGACAAGGAGTCCAGGTCTGGGCAGCACAGAGGGTGCAGCCCCGGGGCAGCTGCCTGAGATGGGGACAGCAGAGCCAGAGGACAGATCTGTCCTGGCTCCCACAGGCTTCCCGGACTATGCCCACCCGCCTCAGAACCAGGATGTCCCTGCAACCCACCCGGACCAAGACCAGGACAAAGTCCCAGATGCCAGGGTCCATGAGGTCCCAAGAGTGCAGAGAGCGTCCAGCCCCACCCAGCTCCCTCTACAGACCTCTCAGGGCCACACACCCGTACCCTCCTCTCCCAGACTCCAGACCCAAACCCCCTCCCTGGGCCTAGGTCACCCCCCAGAGCAGCCTGAAGTACCTACTCATGCTAGGGCCCAGCTGACTCTCGAGCCCAGGGGACCCCAGGCCTGGTCCTCCGTCAAAAGGGAAGGGCATCCAGATCCCCCTGCTGCCACCAGCCTGCCCACGGTGAAGACTGAGGTTGTTATAGTCCCTGGACAATCTCTTGCTCCATCCTCTACAAGAAGGAAGGCTGTCACCAGCCCAGGAGGTCTTTCTGCTCCATCCTCCCCAAGGAATAAGGTTGTTCAGGACCCTGAAAATGTCCCTATCTTCTCCCTTACCCAGAATGAGGAAGTGCAGAGCCCTGGGGTTCCTGCTGACTCATCCCCTGAAGCAACCAAGGTTGCCCAGGCCCCAGAAGGCAGCCCTAGCACCCAAAAAGCGGTTGTCCAGAGTACTGAAGGCAGCCTTGCCCCTCCTCTCACCAAGGAGGAGGCTGGTCAAGGCCTGACAGCTCCTGCTGTCCCTCCCCCCAAACAGGAAGGGGAGGTTCCAGAATCTGAGGAGAGCCCCATCTCATCTCCTACCCAGAAAGAGGTTGTCCAGGGCCCTGGTGCTTCTACTGTCCCATATTCCACCCAGAAAGTAGTTGTCCAGGGCCCTACTGCTCTCATTGCCCCCTCCTCCTCAGGGGGCAAGGTATCCCTCAGCCCAGGAGGCCCCCCTGCCCCAAGGCTGATGGGAGCAGAGGTCAACCTGGAGTCCCAGCTTGTCCCTGACTCCACCGAGGGCAAGACGTTCCCGGAGCCGTCAAGGGAGGAGGAGGAGGTGGCCCTGACCGCTGACCTGGAGATTTTCCTGGACACCCTGCGGAGTATGGAGCCCCCCGAGATCCTCCGCACTCACCGGCTGCCACGAGCCCCCCGCTCCTCCTCCCTGGCCATATACGCCACGCTGCCTGCCATCGAGGAGGACCAGCCTGGGCCATGGGAGCTGGGACCCAGCCCCCAGTGGGTGCCCACACTGGAAGAAAGTGAAGAGGAAAAGGGAGAGGAGGAGGAGGAAGAACCACAGAACCCCTACCTGAGCGACAGTGAAAACCTCCAGCGCAGGCAGGAGAAAGCCAGGCCCAGCCCCTCCTGGGACTCCCAACCTGCCCGACCCCCCCAGGTCTCTTGCTCTCTTCTGGAGATGATGAAGAAGCACACAACAGGTGCCAAGGGCGCCCACCCAGAAGTCGGGCCAGAGTGGCAGGCAGGCAGCCGGCCCACTTCCCGTCTTGGAGGCAGCCTTCTCTTTGGGGATCTGGTGCCTGCCCTCAAGGAGGCCCCCACTTTGGAACCACTGGGCACAAAACCATCCGCTCTACCACCCAATGGGGCACCAGGGCTCAAGAAGATGCCAGGACAGCTGCCCCTGCTCTACAGGGAAAGACCACCTCCAGAGAAGCCCGCATGTGCCCAGTCCCCGGAGGGGTGGGTAAGTGAGGCCTTGGGTGGGCAACGGGGGTGGGGGGGGCCTGGCCTCATCTTGGCCAGGGTTTGGATGGTGTGAGGACCATGATACTGGGGGGCAGAGTCTCCAGGGGCCAGGGGTGTGGGTCTGAGGTCTAGTTCAGTGTGACCACATTTCTCTGGGCCTCCGTCTCCCTATCCAAACAGCAGATTTGCACTGTGGATTACAAAGGGCTTGATATCTTGGAAGCTGGGGAAGGGGACAGCTTCCAGGGACAGAGTGATGAAGGCACCTGGGGGTTGGGAGCAAGTGTAGCATCCTTTGTGGGCCAGCTCTTTGGGGATGGAGGGCCATAGGGAGGATGTGGGGTTCCTGGCATGGCAGGTTGGGGGAGACAGTAAGGAGGCAACCCCATAAGATCTATCACCGTTCTCCATTCCAGAGCTCAGCATTGAAGACCCAGGGCAAACTGAACACCAGGCCTGGAAAGGTAGGGTGTGTGTGGGGCAAATGGGTGGGGCAGCAGGAGGTGGGGGGCCTGCGGACAGGGCCTGAAGACCCCCTCTGTGCCTTCTCCAGATGATCCTCTTCTCGGAGCCTGGCTGCCAAGGCAGCAGAAGGGAGGTTTGGGAAGACACTGCTGATGCTTCCGGCTGGGCCCGTGTGGCTTCCATACGGGTGGTACGAGGCTGGTGAGTGCGGAGTTCCTGGCGGGGTCCTGCGTGTGAACCTGGGGGATGTGAGGGCAGTGGGAAGTGCCCAGTGAGAAGTGCCTGGCACAAACCCCCTCAGCTACCCAGAGACCCTGTCTTGTGGGTACATCGTTTCCCCACTCAGTGACCCTAGGTCTCTGTGCCCGCAGCTGGGTGCTGTACGAAGAGCCGGCGTTCCGGGGCCAGAAGCTGGTCCTGCCTGAAGGAGATGTGGAACTTGGAGCTCTGGGGCCAGCATGGAGTACCCAAGGCATTGGCTCCCTGAGGAGGGTTGTCCGGGTGAGTGGCTGGGTGTGGGGGACCAGATTTTGCCCATCTACCCTAAGACCCAGGCCCTGAGGAGGGAGACAGCCTCAGGTACCTAGAGTTGGAATTTCTGGGAGAGATCATATGGGATCGGAGCCTGGAGAGGGTTTATCATGTTCTCACCTGTAAAGTCCCGACCTCGGAGCCAGTGGGGAAGAAAAGGATTCTGGGTGTGCTCAGCCTGGCTTGGGGAGGCAGGGGCCAGGCAGAGGCCAAGCTCCAGTAGCTCCAGCTAGTGCTGGAGAAGGATTCAGTTAGAGCAACAGAAATGGGTAGGGGTGGCTGTGAGCACTCACCTCCCCACCCCGGGCCCAAGCTTTCAGGCCCATGGCCAGAGCCAAGGTGCCATGGATGTGTGTTGATTCACGTGCTCACAGATGCTCTTTCATGTCAGCTGTGTGCCCAGCACCACGCCAGGCAATGAGTAGGTTGGGAGATTTGCTCTCTGCCCTGTAGGACTCATGGTCAAGCTAGGGTATGAGGGCTGGGTTTGAAGCAGAAAAGCCATATAAACAGATTAGAGATTTAGAAACATCCCTCTGGTTGCCAGGAGGAGAAAAGACAGGGATTCTGGAGACATGAAGACCAGGAAGGGCTGTGATTTCCAGCCGAGGCGAAGCTCTGAATTTTGAGGGAGGGGTATGTGGTTTGAAAAGGCATAGTCTTATTATAGTTTCACATCCGTAAAGTGGGGAAAAATAATATTGTTCTCATAACACAAATTTACAAACTGCTAAAATTAAGCTTGACAAAGCCGTCTTGGCCACTAGGGAGACTCAGATGAGAAAGCAAAGATCTAAAAGCAGGGCCTAGCCGATGTTTTGGGTTTTTTTTTTTAATTTTTTGTTGTTGTTCTTGTTGTTGTTTTGCGGTACATGGGCCTCTCACTGTTGTGGCCTCTCCCATCGTGGAGCACAGGCTCCGGATGTGCAGGCTCAGCGGCCGTGGCTCATGGGCCCAGCCGCTCCGCGGCATGTGGGATCTTCCCGGACCGGGGCACGAACCCGTGTCCCCTGCATTAGCAGGTGGACTCTCAACCACTGCGCCACCAGGGAAGCCCTGTTGTTGTTGTTTTTAATGGAAGGACAAATAACCCTGAGTCCAGAGCTGTTGAAATCCTCCCGGTAAGAGAGGATGAGAATCTTAACTAGGGCAGTGGCCCAGCCACGCAAAGGAGGGGACAAGAATTTTCAAAGCCTCTCCAGAAACACACAAATATTTGTGGACAATTTACTGTGAGCTTCTCACAATAAATTCATCTTCACGTGGGAGGTAATGAGGTACAAGAGAAAAACAAGGGCTTTGAAGTCCAGTGGACCTGGGTTCCTTTGATTCATTCAGCACTGATTGGGTGTCTAGTGTGTATCAGGCACCTGGGACGTGCCGGGTTGCAACGGTGAACAAAAACCGCAGTGCTCTGTTCTTGGTCTTGCTACTTACAGGCTGTGCGCCCTGGGGCGGCCCACTTAACTTCACTGAGCCTCACTTTCCTAGTCTGCGAAATGCGTAATAACTCTCGTTGGGAAGACCAAATGAGAAGGGGTAGGACAGGCCCTTATATATATGCCTTGCACCCAGTAGGTGCTTCATAAACATCTGATGAAGGAGTGAGTGAATGAAAATGGCCCTAGTGAGGAAGAGACACCCAGAATGCAGAGAGGACCTGCAGCTTCCTGGGATGAGGTGCAGCTTCCTGGGATAAGGAGGCCAGTCTGGACAGGCATGGAGATTTGTATACAGTCTGGAATTGTATACAAAAGAAGAGTCAAAGTGAGACCTCAGGAAGTGGCTGTCTATCCCGCCCATCCCTCCACCAGGCTGGAAATGAGGCTCCCAGAGGCAAAGCAAAGGGCATGGCACTTGGCAGGCTCCTACTGGGAATTTTGGCCTCAGATCCCAAAGGGCCAGTGCAGGACCAGTGAGGGCTTTGGTCTCAGGCTTGTCTGGCTGACCTTGCAAGAGAACACCCTAGTCATTTCTGGCTTCTGGGGAGAAGTCCCCGGGAGTCCCAGCTGGACAGACTTGGGGAAGAAGGTGTGGGTGGGGGTAGTCTCTGAGGGCTGTTGTTTTATACTTCATTTTTCCACCCCTTTCCTTCTGTAGGACTACATTACCCCAGAGATCAGCCTGTACTCTGAGGAAGGCCTCAAGGGGGAGCAAGTGAAGCTAACCAAGGCCTTGGAGGACTCCCAGGGCCTGGAGAGGCCTCTGCAGGTGGCATCTGCCACTGTCTCTGCAGGACTGTGAGTCTGGGCTGTTCTGGAAACCCTACATTTAACATTCACTGTGCTGGGTGCTGGGGACACAGAGGTGACAGGACATGGTTCCTGCCCTCAAGAAGTGCTCAGTCTAGGGGTGGGGCCAGGCAAGCAAGCAGACAGTGGCAATCCAGAGTTCCAGGGTGGAGAGACATGGGGCTGTGGGAGTACAGAACAGCACCAAACCAGCCTGAGGTCAGAGAAGCCTTCCTGGAGGAGGAGACTCCTCAGCTGGGATGAGTCAGCCCCAGAAGAATCTAAGCTCCATGAGGGCAGGGACTTTGTATGTTTTGTTCACTCCTGTATCTCTGATGCCTGAAGCAGGGCCTGGCATGGGGTATAGATGCCCCTAAATATTTGTTAATTGAATGAGTGGGGAAAAGAGTATACTAGCACCTTCAAAGGCCCAGAAGTAAGAGACTGACTTTGAAAGTTCACTCTGGCCAAAGAAAGCAGCAAGTGGGGAGATGTGAGGTCCAGCAGGAAGGCAGGGGGACAGGACAAAAGGCCTCTTTGTGCAGCTGGGCAGTATTGTGAGGCTAATGGGGAATTACCAGGGGTTTTTAAGCGGGTCCGGCTGCTGGAAAGAACTCTCAGCCGCTGTGTGCAATTAGAGAGGGCCAGGTCAGAGGAGGGGAGATCAATGGAGTGGCTGCTGCAGGAAATTATGGGGGCCTGAAATGTCCTCCAGAGTCCCCTTGATGGGGGCCTCTCCCCCAAAACTTCTTTCCCACCTCTACCCCTTCCACCCCACCCACTAACCTGTGTTCCCGGGAGTCTGGGGTGCAGCTGCCGCTCTGCCTCCCCTCAGGTGGCTTCTATACCCCAAGCCCTTCTTTGAAGACACTCCCTGCATCCTGGAGCCTGGAGAGTACCCCACCCCAGAGGCCTGGGGTGCATCAGACCCCAGTGTGGGCTCCCTGAGGCCCATGAGATGGGTAAGGAGCAGGTGGTCCCAAGCAGCCTTGTCCTGTAGTCTGGGTGAAGAGGCAGGGCCTGGGAGCTCCTACTGGGAATGGGATTGGAGGAGAGGGAGGATTAGTCCAAGGGTTGGGGGAGAGGGAGGACATGGGGTTGGCCATTGTTAGGGGCCCCAGGAACAAGTAAACCCTAGGTCACCAGCCCCACCTGTCTTCCCGCACCTCTGGGCTGGTGTCTCAGTTCTGTCTCCTCTGCAGGGCTGCCCAAGTGTGGAGAAGCCAGGGGAGCCCAAGGTAAGCATCTGGGCCTCAGGGTCAAAGAGGACCTTTGGGTGGGGTGTTTGTATGTGTGTGGCTATCAAGGCCTGGACTAGAAGGTGGGAGAGGTGGGAGCTGGGGGCTAGAGGCTGGACTGGGGAGGGGTGGGGTGGAAACCCGATGGGCTAACTGGGAACTGGCTTTTGATGTGTAAGGACCAGGTCAGAGGTCAGAGAAGAGACAGGAGTTAGGTAAGGGCTTGGGGCTCAGTGAGGGAGTGGGAGGGCTTAGCTCTGGGTTGATGCTGGGTAGAGTCATCCTGGGGTGGCTGGGTGGGTCTGGGTCCAGATCACTCCCCACCAACCTCACACAGCCCCTCTCCCCCGCAGGCTGTAGTGTATGAGGCCCCAGGCTTTCAGGGCCAGAGCTGGGAAGTGAGCCGAGACATCTACAACCTGCAGCAGCCAGAGGACGGCCAGAGCCCCAGCTTGGCCTCTGTGGGGTCCCTGCAAATTCTTGGGGGCTGGTGAGGACTCAGGACCCTTCCTTCTACCTCATCCTCCCCACTAGCCTCTACCCTCCAGGATGAGAAGTGACCTGGTCTGCCTAGGGGTGGGGGCAGCTCTCTTACACATCCATGGGCTTCCTGTGACTGAGTCTGTTTGTCTGCCTCCCCCTTCCCCCAGCTGGGTGGGCTACGAGAAGGAGGGTTTCCGGGGTCACCAGTATCTGCTGGAGGAGGGAGAATACGCTGATTGGTCACATTGGGGAGGCTATAACAAGGCGCTGACCTCCCTGCGAGTCATCCGGACGGTAAGCAAGAGCAACTGGGACATCCCTCTGCCTGTGGCCGCAGCCATACTTACCCCAACACAACTTGTTGAGGGAAGAATTTGCGCCTCCTCTCCCTGTTCTCTAGAGCACCTGGAAGTGTTCCCTGAGGTCTAGCCTCTCTCCCTCCTGCTGCCTTTCCCCAGCCCACAATGACCACCTCACCGCAAAGTCCCTTGGTGGACTGCGTCCTTGGGGTCTGGGCACTCCCAGGGGTTTCCGTCGGTGGGCGGGAGAAACCTGACTGTCCCTGGGGCCCAGGACTTCGGAGACCCGGCGGTGGTGCTGTTTGAGGCCATGGACTTTGAGGGGCATGGCGTGGAGGTGAGCGAGGCATTGCCGGATGTGACGCTGGCGGGACACGGCCCCCGAACGCAGGCCATCCACGTGCTCAGCGGCGTGTGAGTGACCGAAGCTCCGGGAGATGGGCCGGCCGGGGGCGGTTCCAGCAGAGTCAGTGGCTCCTCCATGCTGACCCGCGCCCCGCCCTTCCTGCAGGTGGGTGGCCTATGAGGAGGTGGGCTTCTCCGGGGAGCAGTACGTGCTGGAGAAGGGCGTGTACCGCAACTGCGACGACTGGGGCGCGAGCAACAGCGCCCTCGCCTCTCTGCAGCCGGTCCTGCAGGTGTGTGCCCGCCGCAGGAGCGGGGCCTCTTAGAGGGGAGGGGCTTGGCGTCCCCCCGCAGGGTGGGGCGGGAGTGGAACAACCGGGCTTGGAGCTCCTGGGGGCTGGGCCTCCTGGAAGGGGCGGGGCTAATACGGACCTGGAGGTGAGGGACCTGCGAAAAGGGTCGGGAATTCTGAAACCAGAGGAATTGAGGCTGGGGGCCAGCACACTCCTTAAATGTCGAAACTTCGGTCCCTTCCTTCAGGTCGGGGAGCACAATCTGCACTTTGTCTCAAAGGTAAGGAGCTGGTGGGGGCCTATGTCTCCTCTTCCCTCATTTCAAATCTCTCCCCCACTTCCCCATTCTCTCTGTCCCACTCCATCACCCTCCTTCACTCTCATCTCTTCCCGTGTCTGCCGCCAGATTCAGCTTTTCTCCGGTCCAGACTTCCTGGGCGACCACATCTCCTTTGAGGATGACCAGACCTCTCTTCCCCGCTCCTTCCAGCCCCAGTCTTGCCGGGTCCACGGCGGCACGTGAGGAAATGGGGAAGGGGAGACGGGAGTGGGAGGGGGGCGGGGGGCACCTGACCAGAAGCACTTAGCTCAGCTTGGAAATCGAGGCTGTAATTAGAGGTCTTTGTTGCAAATGATTTCCTTCCTTTGGCTTCCTTGAGATTAGCTATTCTATCCCGAATCATTCAATCTTAAAGCAAACAAAGCAAAATAAAGTTTTAGTAGAAAATGTACAAACTGTAGACAGTATAGTGTAAATTAACAATAATTTATTATTACCTAATACCCAGTCCATGTTCGAATTCCTCCCGTTATCTCAAAAATTGCCTTTGTGAAATTGGTTTGTTTTTCTCAGGATCCAGACAAGGTCCACACATTGCATGTGGTCCATTTGGTCTATAATGTATAACAGTACCTTTCCCTTCTTTTTATTTTATACCATTTATTCGTTTAAAGAACCCAATAATTTGCCCTGTGAGTTTCCCATCTTCTGTATTTAGCTGATTGCTTCCTGGTGGTGTTTTAATTTTGTTCCTCTGTGCCCCATACTTCCTGTAAACTGGTAGTTAGATCTAGAGGCTTGATGAGATCCAGGGTGTTTTGTTTTGTTTTGCTGGCAAGAAGACTATTAGAGGTGGTATGTATACTTGCCACTGCATCACATCAGGAGGCACATGTCTAGCTGTCCCATTTTTAATGATATTAAGATCCCTACATTATAAGATTCCTCCCTGACCTTTCACCTAAAGATTTTTAGCATCCATTGATGATAATTGCCTAGACCCATTATTTCTTTAGAGGTTACAAAATGATTTTCTAAGTTTTGTTATTCCCTATACATATATTGGCTGGAATACTTCTACAAAGAAGAACTTTCCCTTTTCAACTATTTGCTTACCTGAAATAGTTTATACAAAAAAGGCAGTTTGATCTTTTCCGAAGAGTCAGTGTTTGCCCCTTTCTATCAATTTTCAGAATAATTTCTGAATTGGTGCCCTAGCAACCTCCAGAGCCGACCAATGAAGATTTTTTAAAGTATTGTTATGAACTCACGGGTTTTTTATGTATATGAAATGCTCCAGGCCCTTGGAGTCACTTGTTCTTTTGTGTACTCAAATTGTTTCATCTTTGGCAAATGGGAGCACCTCCAAATTGCTTCCTGGGTATTTTTTATATGACCCCAATAGTTTTTTTTATAACTTCCTTGTTTTTCTGGTACAGTAAGATGTTCCAGGATCATTTTGTACATTTTTTGCCTCAAACCAGGAATCATTTCCCAAAGAATCCTGGTTGCTTTTAATGCATAATGCTCTTTAGAGACCAAAATCTGCATGCTAGGTGTTTCAAAATTATAATACTGATATTACTACTAACAGTAAAAACCAGTGAATGCTGTTTGAAGTCTCTCTGTTGTTCTTTTTGTCCTCAGAACATTCACCTACATCCCATTAGGTATGTACAGTTCAAACTATTGTGTTTTTAAGACATTTGAAATAATACTTTTTTCTGTGCAGTTATGCCACCAACCTGATATACAGTTAGGTTCATTTATTTTGTTTACTTTAATTTTTATGAATACTTCTCATTTTTACTTAATTCTGTTTTCTAATTACATAAAATATGTGTAGTGTTCCTGTCTTAGTCAGCTTGAGCTACTATAACAAAATACCATACATTGGGCGGTTTAAACAACAGGAATTTATTTTCTCACAGATCTGGAGGCTGGAAGTCCAAGATCAAGGTGTTGGTTGATTTGGTTCCCTGGTGAGGGCTCTCTTCCTGGCTGGCAGATGGCTGCCTTCTTGCTGTGTCCTCACATGGCTGAGAAAGAGAGCTCCTATCTCTTCCTCTTCCTATAAGGACACTAATCCCATCATGGGGGCTCTAACCTTTTGACCTCATGTAAATCTAATTACCTCCCAAAGACCATCACATTGGAGGTTAGGACTTCAACACTGGAATTCTGGGGAGATACAAACATTCAGTCCATAATATTTCCAAAGTCAAGACTTAAAAAAAAATAGCTTTCATCTCTGTCCCTCCTACCTTTTCTACTCCCTCCCCCTATAGGTAATCTTTTGTGCGTGTGTGTGTGTGTGTGTGTGTGTATGTGTGTGTTTAGTTTATTCATCCATTGTTTCTATTTGAAGATATAAGCAAATATGCACTCATATAAATTTACATATAATTATAGAAACCAAATATGTTTGGTTTTCCTCCTCCTCCATTTTCTTACACAAAAAAGGATACTACAACCTGGTAAATACACTAAACACCACTGAATTGTACACTTCAAAAGAGTGAATTTTATGGTTTGTGAATTATATCTCAATTTTTTTTAAAGGAAGCATACTGTAAACACTGTTACGCACCTTGATTTTTTTACTTAACAGTTTGGATATCACTTTATATCCCTTTAAGAGCTCTTCCTCATTCTTTTTGACTGCTATGTTACACTCCAGATTCTTAGTTTATTCAACCAATCCCCAATTGATGGACATTCGGCTGCTCCCACTCTGCCACTGCAAACAGTGTGTAATCAATAGCCTTATGTATGTGTCATTTCATGTTTTTGAAGGGTGTCCTTGGGATAGATTCTGAGAAATGGGGTTGCTGAGTAACTGTGCATGGAGTTTTGCTTGATGTTGCCAAATTTCCCCCGAAGGGCGGTATGATTTCATTCAGTCCTTTCTTAAGTCTGACCTTAGTCCCTGCTGCTGCATTGCCTGTTTATCCTTGTCCTCCCCTGGACCGAGGGATCCCCATCAAGTCTGCATCCACTCTGCTGTATCTCAGGGGGGCCTGGGCAGGCCAAGGAGAGGGTGGGCTCAAATATCTACTCACATCCCCCCACCCTTCCCCTTCCTTCCCCAGCTGGATCCTGTTTGATGAGAAGAACTTTGAGGGTGAGCAGCACATTCTCTCTGAGGGCGAGTTCCCTACTCTCACAGCCATGGGCTGCCGGGCCGCCACGGTCCTGGGCTCTCTCCAGAAGGTGCCCCTGGTAAGTGCCCCGCTCCAGTTCCAGGCACCCCTGAGGCAGGGGTTGCTGCTGGGGCAGCCCCCACACAGAGCCTCTTCTCACTGTTGAGTGGGCTTTGGGGCTTAAACCCAGTGTTCAGAACCACCCCAGGACCCCTCGACCCCAGGGCTTCAAAGCCAGGTCAGCTTCCTAGGGATTTATTGAGCCCCTGCTGAGATAGGTCCTAGAACCCTGCAATATATCAGACATAGCCCTGCCTTCAAGGAACCCAGAAAGATTACAGCTCAGAGTGCTGTGTCCTGAAACTGAGGTGGGACAGGGCCAGGAGGGGCTAGAGCTCACGGGTGGACTGGGGGCAGGGGCGACCAATGAGGTGGTGATTATGGGCAGGGAGGAGTGGAACGGCAAGATGGCTTTGCTGCATGGGGGGAACGGTGGGCGGGAGGAAGGCAGTGGGGCTGCTGCTACAGTGATCCAGGACAAATGATGACGTCCTGGACTAGGAAGATGTGGAGAGAAGTGACATGGGCTGATGAAGGACCTGGAGTCTGTAGGACTTGGTTATGGACTGGGTGGCCAGTGGGAGTAGCACGAGCAGAACAGCTGGTGTTTACTGTACCATGCTCTGGGCAGTGTTTAAAAGGCTTCCCATGCACTAAGGCATTTAATCCTCACCACAGCCCTATGAGCCATATAACTATTATCTTCTCCCTTTTTCTGACGTGAAAACTGAGGCACAGAGAGGTCACGTGACTTGCTTCAGGTCACGCAGCTGGTAATAGACAGAGCCAGGTTCTGTACAACTACATGCTGGGCTCTGAAGACAAACAGACCTGGTTCTGAAGCCTGGCCTTAGGGCCTTGAGCAAGTGATTTACCTTCTCTAGCCTCAGTTTCCCTCTAAGTGGGGATAATAATAGCACCTGCTTATAGGGCTGTTGAGAAGTTATAATGAGATCAGGTAAAGCACTTGGCACAGAACCTGGCATGTAGTAAGCCCTGAATACATGAGAACTGCTTTAATGACCAGTATTATTCTTGTCACTCATCTTAGAAGTGCCATTTACTGGGGAGGAGGTTTGAGAGGCAATGGGGGTTCCATCTGGCACATGCTGCATCTGAGAATCTGGGGGACACTCAGCTGGCGGTGTCCAGGAGTCAGGGGCCCTGTGGGGTGGAGCTCGGGAGGGAAGAGAGCCTGAAAGACCATTCTGGGAATCGGGGTGTCTGGAACTAGAGGAGCTGAGTCGGGGTCTCTCATGGTCTCACCCCTTCTCCGTGCCCCCGGCCACAGCACTTTTCAGAGCCATCCATTTTCCTGTATGGCCTGGAGTGCTTCGAGGGGAAGGAGATCGAGCTCGGTGGGGAGCTGCGGAGCCTGCAAGCCGAGGGCTTCAACAACCACGTGCTGTCTGTGCGGATCAAGGGGGGCTTGTAAGTGTGCCGCGGGGATGCGGGGGCTGCGAGGGAGGGAGGGAGGTCGGGGGCCTCCAGGTCTTCCCCCCACTTCTCCTGCACTCCCCTCCATGCCAGGAGGGAGAGGGGGGAAGTGCAGGCTGAGAAGGGTCACTGGCCCTCAGGGCTTGGACCCCAGCCCGAGGTGCTCTCCAGGACCCTCCTCTGCCCTGCAAACCCCAGAGCTCCCTCCCAGCCTCCCTCTCTACCCGCTCCCGGGACCTGAACCCCAGGCAGAGGAGTCCGGGCGTGAGAGAGGAGGAGGTGGAGGATGTTCTGACGGCTGCTCCTCCTCTTCTACCTGCCTGTCTGTCTGTCTGTCTATCTTCCTCGCTGTGTCTGTGGAACTTGCTGGGCCCAGCTGGGTGCTGTGCCAGCACAGCAACTTCCGGGGCCGCCAGTGGCTGGTGGGCAGCTGCGAGATCACCAACTGGCTGACGTACAGCGGGACCCAGAGGGTGGGCTCCCTCTACCCCATCAAGCAGGTAGGTAGCATGTCGGCTTGAGCACGTCTGGGCCAGTCTGTCCGGCTGTTTGTCTGTGCGTTTCCCATGTTTCCCAAACGCAGCCTTTGTGTACTTTTGTCACAATTTTTGTCACACCATCATTCCTTTTGAACTATTATCTCCCTTAATATTTTCCTCTAAACCAACTAACTTTTTTTTTTTTTTTACTTTATCCTATCCTAAGGAGTAATGCCCATAAGATCATGGGTTTGATGTGTATGGATGATTTTTCCTTAATAGACACTGTGATAAATTCATTACCATTAAATTTTTAACGGTAAGGCTTATCCACATAAGCCTGAAAATTATCTCCTGTACCACCCACCAGTGGTAAGCACACCTCACTTTGAAACACTGTGTCTGTACTTGTGTTTCCGTATACCTGTGAGTGCATGTCTGGACATGTGTCTCATTTATGTGCATGTGCATGTATGTGGAGGCATGGCCACAGAGAGTGTGTGTGTGTGTGTGCACGCACGCGCATGCCCATCTGAGGGTGTTTCTGTGTCCGTGATGTCACTTGTATCCGTGTGTCCTCTGGAGGTGATCTGTAGGGGGATGTTTGTCATCCCCTCACCCTGTACATCTATGAGAGTATATTTATGACTGCACGTGCCTGTACTTGTGACGCCGTTGAAAGTGTGTGTCTTTGTGTGAGGAAACTTGTGTGGTCCCTATTTCAGACTCTTATAACATTGCTAGAAGGAATCTTGGAGATTATCTACAACCTTCACATTTTACAGATGGGGAAATAAAGGCCCAGAGAAGTGGACAGGAATTTGCTCTGCAATCTTCACAAGTATTTTACCTCCATGGGCCTCAGTTTCCTCATCTTTAAAATGGGGGTGCTATGTATGATAGAGTTGTTTAGAGGATTGAGGATAATAATGATGTAAAGCCCTTAGAACAGTGCTTGAATGGTTAGGCACCCAACAAACGTTAGCCGTGATTATTATTATTACTATTACTGTCACCACCATCCGAGACCCCCAGGTGATTTGTGGCCGAGCCAGGTCTGATGTCTGACAGCCCAGTGTCCCCCCTGCTGTGGTACCTCTTCAGCATGGGTAGTGCATGCATTTCTCTCTGTATTCCCATACACATCCAAACTTTTGGCAAATATAAGTACCTGGCGTGGAGTTGGCTGGGGGAGCAAATAGTGTGAGTGTACATGTCGACGTGTATCCATGTGTTTGTGTCTGTGGCACTCCTGTACAACCATGTGGATCTTGGGTGTATCTGCCAGTGTTCTGTGTGTATCTCTACAGACGTGGAACTGTGTGCGTGTGCACTATGTATGTGCCCCCAGCACATGCGTGAGAAAGAAGGAGTGACTTAGAAGCAGGGTCGAGGATGGTTTGGGGCAGGAGGGAGAGCTTGGGAGCTTGGGATACTGGAGGGTCCAGAGTTGAGGGCATTGGGGACCCAAGTGGGAGCATCCCTGCCCAGAGACCCCTAACTCTCAGCTCCCCCCACTCACCAGCGCCGGGCTTATTTCCACCTCTGGAATGCGGCACTGGGGGGATTCCTGGCAGCGCCGGACCACATGGAGGACATGAAGGCGGGCCGCGTGCTGGTCTCTGAGCCCCAGGCTGGAGGCAGCTGTATCTGGTACTACGAGGATGGGCTGCTGAAGAACCAGGTACCAGTTTAGGGACTGGGACAGGGTCACCAGGGCCCCAGACCCTCACAAGCCTACCTTTGGGAGTCCCAGCCTGTTCCCAGTCAGGAACAGGACCCAGCCTTGGGCCAGAGAGACAGAGAGATACACAAACATGCAGGCTGTGTACCCCTGGGCACTTCGGGCTCTTCTCTGGGCCTGTCTCCCGTCTGCAGAACAAGAACGTTGAACCAGATGCTTCTAAGGGACCACTCAGCTCTGATATCCTGTGACAGATTTGGATCCTATTAATAATGATAGATCCACTCCACAAACATTTCCTGAACACCTGCTATGTGCCAGGCCCTGTTCTAGGTGCTGGGAGTATAACAGTGAGGAGACAGAAACAACTCCTGCCCTCCTGAAGCTTGCATCCTAGTGTGGAGAGAAAGAAACAAATGAGTAAAATATCTTAGTACCTTAGGTGTTAAAAAGTGCAATAGAGGGAAAATACAATAAGAAAGGAAATTAGGAACTATCAGTAGCTCTGACAAGGGGAGCCCTTCCCGAGAAGGTGGCATTGGAGGGAGGCACCTTGCAGGTTTCTGCATGTGAATGCCTCATGTAATCCCTAGAGGGCACTAGGGGGCAAGTTCTATTCTACTTCCCATTTTATAGGTGAGGAAACGAGAGCACAGAGAAGTTAAGTAACTGGCTGAAAGTCACATAGCCAGTAAGTATGTGGAAGCTTGTCTGCTGCTAAAGCCTGTGCTTCAGGAGTCAGTCATGGAAGGCTTCCTGGAGGAGCTCATATTTTTCCAGCCCTTTTATGGTTTCTCACATTGAACCCTCACAACAGCCGTCCCCAAGGAAACCAGAGCTCGGAAGGATTAGGAGATTTGCCCAGGGTCACAGTCCATACAAGCGAGGGTTCAAAGCTGGGTGTGTCAATGGTGTCTTGGGTTTGGTGGAGTCTCTGTGGGGAGGGCCAGTGCGTGACGACCTCCTGGGGCCTCAGGTGGCCCCCACCATGAGCCTGCAGGTGATTGGCAGCCCCAGCACAGGCTCCAAGGTAGTGCTGTGGGCTGAGAGCCGCCTGCCCCGCCAGACGTGGAGCATCAGCGAATCAGGCCATATCTGCAGCCAGATGTTTGAAGGCCGGATCCTAGATGTGAAGGGTAAGTTGGGCATGTGTGTGGGAGAAGGCCCCTGCAGGCAGCAGAGTCCCCAGCTCTCTCTGACCATCTCCCTATCTCTTACCCCCTCCCCCAGGTGGCCAGGGCTACGACCGGGACCACGCAGTGCTGTGGGAGCTGGCCAAGGACAGGGCGTCCCAGATCTGGACTGTCCGTGTGCTTTGAACCTCCCCCCCACCCCCCAGCCCTGGAGGCTCTCTCTGGGATGAAATGTTTTTATAGGGTTTTTAGTTGTAACATAAACTGTTTTATAATATGCTCCCAGGTATCCTCATCTCTCTGCACCTTGATATTTGGGGGTGGGAGTGAGGATTTGTTCACCTGCTTTCTTACTTGCCTGCACTCAGGTGGGCTTCTTCCCTCCCAGCTCCAGTTCTGGGGCCCAGGTAAGGCCTCCGTCTGCCACCAGAGGGAACAGTGGGAGGCAGGCTAACCGCTGAGTGTGGTCTTGTACGCAGTCACCCCAAATGTGTTCTCAGGTCCTGCTCTGAGCCAGATTCGGCACTGGGCTGTGGGGACACAAATATGAACCAAGCCTCTGGGTCCCCACCCTCAAGCCGCTCACAGTCCAGTGGAGGATGCCGATGGGAACGGTGATACACTCAGTGACTGGGTAGGGATGGAAGTGAAGGGATGCACAGGGGAGGAACCTAAACCTTTTAGGGGCACAGGGCAGGGAACCCTGCTCGGAGGAGGGAACCCTCAGCTAAGATGTGGAGGATGAGGAGGGGTCAGCCAGGCTAGAGGGTGGCAGAGGGATGCAGACAAGTCCAGGGGCAGAAACTTGGAAGTGCAGTGCCGGGGGGACTCAGTGGGCGGGGTGGGAAAGGCAAGTGGGAGCTACACCTCAAAGGGCCTTGCCCACCCGGGCTCCTCTCAATTTCCCCCAACTCTGGTCTTAAGTCCTAAAGGTTTGGCCCCCAAGAAGCCAGAACAGGGGGTCTTGGTCCCTAACCCAGCTCAGAGAGGGCAGGACATAGTCTTTCAATCTGGTAGACACTTGTCCCCTTGGCCAACATCCTCCAGGAAGAGGCAGAGATGGCCGAGGCCCTTGGGGGCTTCTCCAGAGTTCCCTTCCTACTCTTCAGCTCCCAATTCCACCAGCCCAAACCCAGAAGGGGTAGGAGTGGTTGGAACAGCTGTTTGTCCTTCCTGCCTTCCCAGCCCATGGGTAGGCAGGGAAGAAATGGACAGTGGCCTCTTCATCTTTTTCAGCCCCCAGTGGTTGGAGACGTGAAGACAGGAGGATGGCTGTGAGGCTGGGAACCCCTATAGGCTGGGTGGGGGGCGCTTCTCTCTGAATCTGTCATTCTGAGGACACCGAGGCAGTGGAGTGGGGGGCTCTCTGAGCCTCCGCAACTGGGAATGTCCAGGGTCTGGGAGGGGGTGGGGGTGGGGTCCTCTGGGACCATCATTCCTAAGCTCCCAGGGACAGGTAAGCAAATGCAACTAAAGGGAGGGTGAAGATGGCAGTTTCTGGGTCGTGTCCCTGCAAGGGGATTCGAAGGGGAAGGGCCTCTGCATTTGGACTTTGGTGCAGGGCAGGTGAGGTACGAGCTCGCTGGTGCCACCTCGCCTGCTGATGGGGCTATAGGTGGCCCCTTGGTGCTGCTGCAGACCCGGCTCTTTGGGCCTGGTGACGTCCAGTGACCACACACAGGACCCCACTCCAAGTACATGACAACTTTATTGAGCCCCGGCTGGGTGGTGCTTGCCCCTCCATGTCAGTATCTCGCTGTGTCGGCCATGGCCCCCCAGGCTCTGCCTGTCAATTCCCACAAGCTGCTCATCTCTAGCATCAGCCCCTCCCAAGGATGGGGCGGGGAGGGGCTTCTCTTGCTAGTGATGGTGGCAGCTGTCCTGGGGGCACGGGGCTAGGGCTGGGCTGGGGCATGTCACCTCATCTGAGGTGGAAGAGCTGGATGAGGATGTTAGTCAAGAAGAGAAGGATGCTGCCGCCGCCCAGGCTGCCGAGAGCTGGGGCCCCATTCCTGGGTTTCTGGGTGGTGGTCTGGTTTCCCAAGACTCCAGTTTGTATCTGCAAGAGAAGTGCGGCAAGCTCACGGGGGGTTGAATCTCATGTTTGATGTTTACAGACAGCTCCCCCACCCCGAGACTGTAGTTCTCAGTTCCCTGCCCCAGTGACTACAACTTCTGCCACAAGGTTCTGTGGGGATGGTTGGCTGCTTCCTGCCTCAACACAGGCAGGGTCAGAGGCGGTTACTGGTCCTCGTCCCACAGAACCTGCCTTTCACGTCCACCAGACCACCAGCTCCTCCAGCATGTAGGAGATAGGGGAGCCTGTGGCCCCAGCCCTTGACCATCCAGGGCCTGAGCCTCCCTGAACCTCAGTTTCTTCATCTTGTGAATGGGGAGAAGAGCCCGTCACAGTCATGGGGGTCACATGAGACAGGGCTGGTGAGAAGGCACCTGGCAAAGTGTAGGTGGGTGGGGAGGGTGTGACTTCTCCCCTGAGGAGGTGGCCAGATGGTGATCAAACTGTTCTCAATGCTTGATCAGGCTGCAACTAAAACTGCCCCTCGTGGAGATTAAGCTGTTTTTGATGGTGATCGAGCTGTTCTTGATGCTTGATCAAGCTGTTCTTGGTCGAAAACTTGATGGTTCCCATCTCCTATGCTGACTAACATGTGAGATGCTGCCAAAGCTGCCTCTTGGAATAGCAGTTGATCTCGCGAGACTCTATCTGTTTCTGGAGTGGGAGATTTCTATCTTAGCATTGCCGAACACGCAGGCTCCTCTCCCGGGGAGCTTCCTGCCACCTCCAGAACCAGATCAGGCTCCATTTGGACATTTTCCGGCCCCCTCCCATAGGACCATTTCCCCGGGTTCCCTGTGGGTTGATGCCATCCTCACTCAGGGCTGTCTTCCCAAGCCTCTCAGTCCCCTGTTATTCTGCAGCACCCCTTGGGTGCCTCAGTGTGCCTGGCACCCTGTAAGTGCTCCCCAGCCTCGGGTACAGGAGACAGTCCTGCTCAGGGGCAGCCCTCAAACAGTCTGATCCCAACCAGAAGGACTGGAAGGCTGGGAGCCAGGCCCCCTGAGCCCTTGGTTCCCGTGCTGGAGCCTCGGCTCCCGTGGAAGAAGGCTGGGTGCCCAGGAGCCTGCATGCCCTCTCCCCCATGCCGGGCAGATCTCGGGAGTCCTGGGTGATGGTTCCGGGGGCTCTGGGGTGCTGCTCTTACCTGAATCATAATCAGCAGGCTGATGGTGAATAGGAGGAAGAGGAAGCCTTTCATCTTGGGAGTCTCTCAATGGCCCTCTTTGTAGCAGCTTTTGGAGATGAACGCAGGGCTGTCTGCAGGCCTCTTTTGGCTTGGCTGCTTTTGAATGAAAAGGAGGCAGGGAGGCGGGGTGGAGGGAAAGGAAGGAGGGCCTACAGGGTGGGGTGGGGTGCTACTGCTTTCCTAAAGACCTTGGGGTGGAGCGTGCTAGGCCCTAGGTTCTACAGCCCTGGCAGATGATGGGCTCTGGAGAGGGACTGAGGCACATCCCAGGGGATGGGAGGTAGGCATCCACGAGACACCTGTGGGGCAGTAAATAGAACCCTGGGCTTGGAGTCATGCATAGCGGGGATTGAATCTTGGTTTAATCACCTATCAACTCCAAGACCCTGGGCCAGAAACTGTACCTCTCTGAGCCTTTAACAAAAGAGCTGCCAGAGAATTAAATACAGTATAATTAAAAGGAGATTGGGGCAGGGGATAGGCACTGAAGGAGGAAAGGCTGGGATAAATTTAGGTTTCAGGATAAGGTTGTAGACTGTTCCACAGGTTCAGAATGAAGGCTTGGGGAGCATGAAAATTTGGGGTGGTGGGGGAGGAGATTTCTGTGAAAACGAAGGAGCACTGTGTTAGGAATCCAGAAACCTAGCTTCTAGGTGAGCCCATTCCCCCTGGGTCTCAGGTTTCTCATTTCAAGTGAGAAGACTGAAGTGGATTATTTCTGAAGTTTATTAAGACCTAGTATCTTGTGATTTGGATGAAGAAAATAACAGATTGTGTATATCAATCTCAGATGGATAGGAGGAGGGCTAGTGGAGGGACCAGAAGTTAATAAACTGCTGGGGAAGGGGTTTGGGGTGGGGTGGCTGTGAAGTTCTAGCCAGGGGTGGGGGATGAGGTGAATCACAAAGGTGCCTGGACAGTGCTCCATTCTTTATACATCCTCTCATTTTATTTTCTCAGTGGGGTTCTGCAGTAGGTTTTGTAATTATCCCCATTTTCCTGATGAAGAAACTGAGGCTTGGATATTAAGTGACTTGTCCAAGGTAATAAAAGGTGGAGCCAGTTTCATGTGAAATTGAATCCAGGTATGTCTGAAGCTGCAGCCATGTATGTAACCTCTGGGGCTTTCCTAGAAGTCACCAATTAAATCTTGGTTCCCTGACCCACTCCCTCCTGGAGGACCCAGGGATTGGCTCTACAGCCCAGCTCCAGCCTCACTTACTCTCCCTTCCTTAGTCTATTCTGTGTCTCATTTGCATGCCAGATAGTGAAAAAAATAAACCCTCTCACTCCCCTTCTATGCTTTTGTGTCTCATGTATGAAGCCTCAGAAAAACCTGAGTGGGCCTTTAGGGCCTCCAGCCCTGGCTAAGAAGAAACAGAAAAGAACTGAAAGTCAAGGGTGGAGAGAGAAAGCCAGGAAGTGGCGAGAGAGGGGTAGGAATCTCGCCCCGCCCCGGGGAGGTGGGTAAGGAAGGAAGTGGGTGGAGCCCTCAACTACCCATCACTGCCCACCCCCATCAGCTCCTTCACCAGAGGCTTCTCCTGACCCTCTGTTCAAGTCTCAGCTGCCTTTGGTGCACCTGTTGGGGTGGGTGATTCTGGGGGTTCATGAGGGTCTGTGAGGCAGAGATACTAGAAGGGCACTAGCCCAGGAGACAAGAGGTCCATGTTGAAGTCCAAGATTGCTCTGCTGAAAATTGGCGCCATCATACTGGGCAGTCTTCTCCCTTCTTACAAAGAGGCAGCTAAGATGGGCTAAACCCTGGGGCCGGCCAGGATGCCTTTTCTTCATGCTGTGGATTCTTGTGAGGATACTTAAATGCCAAGCTCATATCTGCAAAAATATTCTTAGAAACCTGAGAAATTTCTTTTCCACATCCTGGGTCTCTGCTGTCATTTGAGCTTGAGCTGCTAGTGGTGGGGGGATCTGGGTGCTGGAAGGGTTTTTAGGGTCATCAGGACTTGGGGCATGAAGGGATATCTGGAGTCTGTCAGTACCTGAGAGAAGTGGGGCTTCAAACCTTTTCCTCTCTTGCCCTCTGAGCAGTTTCATTCTGTCTTGACACCATCTGGATAGACAGAACCCTGGTCGCAAAGCTTAAAGAGCTTAGAGAGACCCCCATTTTACAGATGGGAAAGTTGAGGGCCCAAGAAGGGCAGGTTAATGGCAGAGCTGGAGATAGAACCTAGTCTATTTCTTGACTTCCCTGTCCTACTGTACACCTTCTCCCAACCTGACTTCATGGGAAATCTCAATCCACACCCACTACAACTCCTTCAAAGAGAGGGAGTTCCTCAGTGTTCCAAGAGCTCCTTCTGTTGGTCACTGCACTAAAGGTTGTGTCTGCTAAGAATATGGTCTAGTAGCTTGACCCAACACCAGGTCCCTCTAGGTCTCATCACCTCTTTAACTCAGCAGAAAACAGAATATGGGACTTCCCTGGTGGCGCGGTGGTTAAGGATCCGCCTGCCAATGCAGGGAACACGGGTTCGAGCCCCGGTCTGGGAAGATCCCACATGCCGCCGAGCAACTAAGCCCGTGTGCCACAACTACTGAGCCTGCACTCTAGTGCCCACGAGCCACAACTACTGAACCCGCATGGCACAGCTACTGAAGCCCATGCGCCTAGAGCCCATGCTCGGGCAAGAAAGAGAAGCCACCACAATGAGAAGCCCGCATGCCTCAACGAAGAGTAGCCCCCACTCTGCAACTAAAGGAAGTCCAACGCAGCCAAAAATAGATAAACAAATGAATAAAACAAAACAAAACAAAAAAACAGAATATGGCAGTTAGGCTAGCTGAATGAATGGGTGAATATAAGGTGATCACTCCCACCTCCAAGCCTTGCATACCTGTATTCATGCAGTCAATAAATGCTTATTATGGGGCAATAGCAGACTAAGTACTGGGGAGTTATCAATGAAGAAAATAATTAAGGGGAACAAAGAGGTGAGCCCTTTGTTTGGGGCTGCTTTTCCCCTAAAAGTATTTGCCACTTCCAGAAGAGACAGCTGAGAAACTGAGCAGAGCTTTCTACAGATTTATGGGGCTGGGGGAGAAAAACTGTAGTTCAAGACCTACTAGGAAATGGGGGCGCTGGTAAACTCCCTCAACCTCCACTAGGCTTTGGGTTGGGACCATGAAAGGTTACACCTGAGGAGTAAGAGTAAACAGGAAATAACAGCCCAGCCCATCATAGAAACTGAAGACAACGTGATCAAAAAACAAAAAACAACAACAAAAAAAAACCCTGAAAAAAACAAAGAGGAACAACATATAATAGAAACAATTACACAGAAGATCCAGATAATGGAATTATCAACCAAACGTTTAAATAACAATGCTTAGTGTATTCAAAGACATATAAGACAAGACCACAAATTAGAAATTATAGAAAAGAACCAAATGGAGGGGCTTCCCTTGTGGCGCAGTGGTTGAGAATCCGCCTGCCAATGCAGGGGACATGGGTTCAATCCCTGGTCTGGGAAGATCCCACATGCCACGGAGCAACTAAGCCCGTGTGCCACAACTATTGAGCCTGTGCTCTAGAGCCCGCGAGCCACAACTACTGAGCCCGTGTGCCACAACTACTGAAGCCCACACACCTAGACCCCGTGCTCCACAATGAGAAGCCACCACAATAAGAAGCCTGTGCACTGCAATGAAGAGTAGCCCCCACTCGCTGCAACTAGAGAAAGCCCACACGCAGCAACGAAGACCCAACACAGCCAAAAATAAATAAAATAAATTTATTTATAAAAAAGAACCAAATGGAAATTCTAGGACTTAAAAATACAATAATAGAGGGCTCCCCTGGTGGCGCAGTGGTTGAGAATCTGCCTGCTAATGCAGGGGACACGCGTTTGAGCCGTGGTCTGGGAGGATCCCACACGCCGCGGAGCGGCTGGGCCTGTGAGCCACAACTACCGAGATTGCGCATCTGGAGCCTGTGCTCCACAACAAGAGAGGCCACGATAGTGAGAGGCCCACACACCGCGATGAACAGTGGCCCTCGCTTGCCACAACTAGAGAAAGCCCTTGCACAGAAACGAAGACCCAACACAGACAAAAGTAAATAAATAAATAAATAAATTAAAAAATATATACAATAATAGAAATTAAGAACTCAGTGGATAGTTTTAACATCAGATTAGACACAAATGAAGAGAGAATTAGTGAAGTAGAAAATGATACTAAAATCTTACAGCATAGTATAGTTGTTAAGTATCTGCTGTGTGCCAGGTACTGCACACACTGGGGCTACAGAAGTGAAAAAAAAGGACATAGTCCCTGTTATTATGGAACTGACATTTGAATGGGGGAAAACATTAAAAATTTAAGATTTCAGTAAATGCTGTGAGGAAGTCAAAAGGGTGGTGTGAGAAAAGGGAAATGGGAGGAGGACATATCGTAGGTTAGTGTTCAGGGAAGACCAGTCAAAGGGAATGTTTGTGCAGAACGAGAGGGACCTGGGTGAGCCAAACACCTCAGACCATTCCCCGTCCCGGTTTCACAGTGTTCTTTAATGACTGTTCCCGGGGCCTTGCACAGTCTCACACTGGGCAAGTGCTCAATATGTACTTGAGCTCAGTGACAGAATGGAACACAGCAAGGATGGAGAGAAAGGAAGGGGGTTGCAGCACATATTACAGTCTGAGCTGCCCTGCAGCTTTCATCCCCACTGAGAGGGCTGTGATCCGACAGCGCCACAGAACATTCCAAGGGGAATCTTCTTCCGTTTGTTCATCCATCCATCCGTCCGTCCATTCATTTCAGACAGTTTATTGACACCTACTGTGTATCAGGTAAGATGAATGAGTAAAGATCCCTTCCCTTGAGGAGTTCACAGTCCAAGAAGGAGACACGTACAGAAAAAAATCACAAAAAGGAATAAGGAATGCTCTAATGGCAGCAGGCCTACTGGAATGTAGAGTGTAATTCTACCTGGGGGGAGTGGGGGTATTCATGGAGGAGGGGACATTTGAACTAGTTCTTGAAGGATGGAGGGGGATTTTCCCAGGGGGAAAAGGCAAAGGAGGATGTTCCCATTGGAAGGAGAGGCCTCAACATAGGAGAGAGCATGATAGTTTCTGGAACACTGAGAAGGGTGAAGGGCAGGACACGTAATATGAAGGTCCTAAATGTCAACAGGATATAGGGAGGGCTTGACCCAAGGCACCCGTGATGTGGGTGGAGAAGAGGGGGAAGGTGGGAGAGAGAGCCAGGTTTTTATTCTGAAGGAATGCTTGGACTGAGAGGACCACTTTCTCCACTATTATTTACCTCTCTCTCCTGAGCTGCTAGGAGTTGATAAACTCTTGTTTTGTTTTGTTTTGTTTTGTTTTGTTTGCGTTACGTGGGCCTCTCACTGTTGTGGCCTCTCCCGTTGCAGAGCACAGGCTCCGGACGCACAGGCCCAGCGGCCATGGCTCACGGGCCCAGTCGCTCCACAGCAAGTGGGATCTTCCCGGACCGGGGCACGAACGCATGTCCCCTGCATCAGCAGGTGAACTCTCAACCACTGCGCCACCAGGGAAGCCCGGAGTTGATAAACTCTTTAGCCCCAAAGGGGTCATAATTGATAAGGGTTTTTCAGGAAATGACCTAGAAGCAAAGTGGACTCTATCCTCAAGAACAAAGGCTCCAGAACCCTGTAACCCTCTAACCCTGTAACCCTCTACTTCCTCATCCCACAGGTGGGGAGCAGACCCAGAAAGAGCCTCCCTCCTCCCATTCCAGGGCCTTTGCACCATTGTCAGGCAATGAGCATCCACTCCAGGATGGAATCAAGAAGAGGCCAAGTGGCCCCACCCCAGAAGTCCAGAGGGAGTCCTGGGTGAGCTTGGAAGCTGGACAAATTTTCCTCCAATGTCCTTCTAACACTTAAATCTTTTTTTTTTTTTTTTTTTGGCTGCACTGGGCAGCACGCGGGATCTTAGTTCCCTGACCAGGGATCAAACCCGTGCCCCCTGTAGTAGAAGCGCGAAGTCTTAACCAGTGGATGGCCAGGGAAGTCCCTAACACTCAAATCTTATGTAAGCCTGGAGACCTTGGAAAGATTTCCAGAATCATCTAAGATGGGAGATGGAAAAATATAAGTCAGAAAAATAACTATTAGGCGAGCTTAGACTCTTGTTTCATTTTCATAACTTTGTTTTTGGAAAACATTTTTTTAAAAACAATATGACAATGTTATGAGAAATTTAATTTGCATGATAACCCTACAAGGTGGGTTCTATTAGAACCTCTATTTTCCAGATATGGAAACTGAGGCTCAGTGGAGTAGCTGGAGCAGAAACAGCCAGCTAGTAAGTGACAGATCCCAGCCCCGTAGACTTGTTAAGTATTGGTGGCCCATAATATTTCCTCAAAAAATGATGGCCATCACTATTTTCCAAGTTTCTATGAAGAAAATGTATACTTTTATAATAAGGCCCTGACTTCCCCCAATAAATGTTTTTTAAAAAATAATAAAACTGGGGACTTCCCTGGTAGTGCAGTGGTTAAGAATCTGCCTGCCAATGCAGGGGACACAGGTTCGATCCCTTGTCCGGGAAGATCCCACATGCCGTGGAGCAACTAAGCCTATGCGCCACAACTATTGAGCCCACGCGCCGCAACTAACGAAGCCCGCGTGCTCTGGGATCCATGTGCCGCAACTACTGAGCCTGCATGCTGCAACTGCCGAAGGCCGGGCGCCTAGATCTCGTGCTCCACAGCAAGAGAAGCCACTACAATGAGAAGCCCACGCACCGCAACGAAGAGGAGCCCCCGTTTGCTGCAACTAGAGAAAGCCCGTGCTCTGCAATGAAGACCCAACGCAGCCCAATATATATATATATAAAATAATAATAATAAACTGCCCGCCAGGTTAGAGGGCTCCCACCTCCCTCACAGGAACGAGATATTTGCTGAATGTCTGCCTACAGCAGAATCTCAGGCCATGCTTCCAGCCCTGGGTAAGAGGGAGGTATGTTGTAAACTCTGATGCTTGGGTAAATGCCAGTTCACTCCCCAGTCTTGCTGAGGTGGGAGGCAGCGGGCACACCAGGACCCATGAGGCCAGAGCCCCCTGCCTCCCATTGCTGTTGGTCCTTGCTTACCTTTAAGAGCAGAAGGAACATGAGCAAGGTGACAGTAAAAGGTTGCTAGTCCCCTGACTATGGCTCCAACCCCCCAAAACACTTGGCCCCAGCATGACCTCGAACTTTCTCATCTATCTCAAACCCCTGAGAACTTTCTGGGAGCAGCTTAGTGGCAAGAGAGCTCTCCCATCTCCAACTTCCAGTCACACTTTCCACCTGAACCCTTCCCTTGGCCATGGACCTGTACCACCTGCACCTTGGCTTACCTTTGCCTGCCTGCTTTACTAAAGTGGGAGCTTCTGGAAAGAGCACAGATTCTGGAGGCAGACAGTTCTGAGTTTGCATCCACTTTTCTGCCTTCTACCTGCATAGTCTTGAGTAAGTCACTTTACTTCTCTGAGCTTCAGTTTTCATCTGTAAAGCTCATAATTTTGGCATCTGGCACTTGCAAGACACATTAATCGGTAGCTTCCTTCAGTCTTCAATTGGTGTGTAAAGAATGCCTCAAGGAGCCTGCCCTGCCCTAAATGCAGTAGATGAGAAAGTCAAATGGAAAATATTAGTAAGTGCAGTTTGAGACACGCAGAGAAAGGGCTTTGGTGGTTAAGCCAAGGCATAAGGAAGTGGGTGCCAGAAATCATAGACACCCAGATCACAGCTGGAAGACTGAGATAATGATAATGCTAGTTAAAAGCAGGAAATGTTTTGAAAACTTATTCTGTATCGGTATTGTGACAGGTACTCTGTATGCATTATCTCATTTAATTCTTATGGCAACTCTGTGGGAGTGGGTATTATCCCCACTTTACAGAAGAAATTAAGGTAACTTGCCCAAGGACACACAAGTCAGGATCCACGACTCCAGAGGCCTAAGTCCATGCTCTTAACTAAACTATCTCTAGTTGCTTTAATCCAAAACCTTATTTTTTCATGTGAGGCTCAGGAGGGGAAGTGTTTCACCCCAAATCACACAAAGTGTCTTATCCAAAGGCAGGGGGAGTCTCACCCAAATTTTTACACAAAGGTAATAGAATATGAGCGTCCCTTCAGGGCGCCGTTTGGTCAAGAAGTTAGCAGAGAAATTCAGATTTAAGAAACATTTATTAAGTACTTGCATCATTTCCATTCATGCTTAAAAGAACTGCCCCCTTAGTACTGTACTGATCAGATGAAAAAACAGAGGGATAAATGTAATTTCTCCCCAAATCAATCTAGCAAAACAGTGGCATTGTCGGGATTACACATTCAGGTCCAGAGGCTTCCAGCAGCTTCGTGTATCTAATCCCAGGTTCTTTGCTTTCTGTGCCTTGGGGTGACATGAACAGGCCCTCCATTTCTCCGGAACCCGAGTCCGCTCAGAGCGGTGGATTTTGGGATTTACAGTATCCAGCGATGAATTTAGACTCCGTGGGCCAATAGAATTCGAGCACAGACCGCTGTACCCGCCTTTGCTGCCTGATGGTTGCTCAGGGACACCCCTCGAATTAGCCAATGAGAAGCGCACGGGTCCTGGTCGCCTGGGAAACCGTGTAACAACAAGATGGCGGCGCCGCGGACGGCTCTGCAGCCCTGCGTGGTGAGTCACAGCCCTAGACCTTTCTGCCCATAGAGCTCCCCACACAGGCTACGGCCCTCACCCCGAGAGCCTCGAGGACACGCGAGACCCGCGGCCCGGCTCCCCCAGCTGACCCCCGCCCCGCTCCCTGGGAGCAGATTCGGGCCCCCGCCTACCATGGCTACGTGTGGAGGCAGGGGGGCGGTGACGCAGCTCCTAGGGCGGGACTGATGGTAGAAGTCACGTGGTGAGCGCTTCCAGCTGGGGATTTAGGGGTTGAAGGCGTACAGCCTGCTGGACCTTGTCGGCGCTGGAGAGCACTGGGACCTGTGGGGGGATAAATTTGACTCCCAAAGATGTAGAGGCATAACACAGAGCTTTCCTCTCAAAGCTTGAGTCTGAAGGGGCAGACAGCCTAACCTTTAGCAGCCTCTGGCTTGAGGGGGAAGACACAGTCCTCCCAGGAAGACTCCAAAGTGAAGGGAGTAGACGTGGCTTTGTCCTCAGGGTCCCCGGTCTGAGGGAGGAGACACAGCCCTGCGCTCAGGAGTCCCCAGGCTGATAGGAAGATACAATCGTCGTCCTCACGGGTCTCCTATAATCCATGGGAAAATGGATCTGGAGACAGTGTGTTGGATTGGCCTGGAGTGAGACTGGAATGGGGAAGTCAGTTTGGGGCCATTGTGACAGCCCCAAAGAAGGGCAGTGAGAGTCCCACTAGGATGGCCAACAGTGGTCATGGAGAGGAGGAGCTATGTGTGAGAGACTTGCAGAGTTTAACCTGCAGGATTTGGTAACTGATGGGATTAAGAGGGAAAGAAGGAGGGAAAATTTTTGTGCTTGGATGATGGGGTCCCATTAAGAAGGGGGAAGTGGGAGGAGCTTATTTTGAGGGAAGATGTTGGTTTTGGTTTGGAGACCAGGTCCTTTTCTTTCCTATGATAGCTTTATTGAGATATAATTCACATACTATATACTTCACCCCTTTAAAATGTAAATTTCAATTGTTTTTAGTATATTCATAGAGTTGTGCAGCCCTCACCACAATCAGTTTTAGAACATTTTCATCAGCCCGAAAGGAAACCCTGTACCCTTTAGCAGTCCACCCACACCCTTCCCATCTCACTTAAGCACCTCCTACCCTAGGCAACCACTAACCTACTTTGTCTCTATGGATTTGCCCATTCTGAACATTTCATATAAATGGAATCATAACAACTGGTGGTCTTTTGTGACTGACTTCTTTCCCTTGGCATAATGTTTTCAAGGTCCATTCACATTGTAGTATGTATTTCATTCCTTTTTTGTTGCCAAATAATATTCCATTGTAAGGGTATACCACATTTGTTTATCCATTCACTGGTTGATGAACACTTGGGTTGTTTCCATTTTTTGGCTATTATGAGTAATGCTGCTTATGAACAAATATACAAATTTTTGTGTGGATGTAAGTTTTCATTCCTCTTGGGTATATAACTAGGCATGGAGGCCATAAGATGACTCTGTTTATCCTTTAGAGGAACTGCTAGACTGTTTTCTACAGCAGCTGCACCATTTTACATTCCAACAAAGGTTCCAATTTCCCCTCATCCTTGCCAATGCTTATTAATTTCTGTCTTTTTGACCAGTTTCTTTTGAGGGGTCATTATGGTGATGAGAATTTGGAGAAAGGAGGGATAATCAGGTCTGGTGGGAGTTCATGCAGGGTAGTTTTCGCTACTAAAGGCACAGTGCCTGGGGCTTTTTAGTGTGATGAAAATGTTCCAAAACTGATGGTGATGGTGGTTTCATAACTCTGAATTTATGAATATACTAAGAACCAGTGAATTGTATACTTCAAAAGAGTTAAGTGTGTGAATTATACTTCAATAAAGCTGTTTTTTTTTAAAAGGTCACATGCTATTTGATCCCATTTATATAACATTCTTTTTTTTTTTTTTTTTTTTTTTTTTTTTCTTTTTGCGATATGCGGGCCTCTCACTGTTGTGGCCTCTCCCGTTGCGGAGCACAGGCTCCGGACGCGCAGGCCCAGCGGCCATGGCTCACGGGCCCAGCCGCTCCGCGGCATATGGGATCCTCCCAGACCGGGGCACGAACCCGTATCCCCTGCATCGGCAGGCGGACTCTCAACCACTGCGCCACCAGGGAGGCCCCTAACATTCTTGAAGTAAGAAAGTTATAGAGGTGGGAAACAGAGTAGTGGTTGCCAGGGGTTAGGGATAGTGGTGAGGAGGAGGATGAGTGTGATGCTAAAGGAGTAGCACAAGGGAGATCTTTGTGGTGATGGAATAGTTCTGTACATATCGTTTTTTAATATAAATTTATTTATTTTTGGCTGCGTTGGGTCTTCGTTGCTGTGTGCAGGCTTTCTCTAGTTGCGGCGAGTGGGGGCTACTCTTCGTTGCGGCGCGTGATCTTCTCATTGTGGTGGCTCCTCTTGTTGTGGAGCATGGGCTCTAGGCACACAGGCTTCAGTAGTTGTGGCATGTGGGCTCAGTAGTTGTGGCACATGGGCTTAAGTTGCTCCACAGCATGTGGGATCTTCCCAGACCAGGGCTTGAACCTGTGTCCCCTGCATTAGCAGGCAGATTCTTAACCACTGCACCACCAGGGAAGTCCTCTGTACATATATTGATGGCAGTGGTGGTTACACAGAATCTATACAGGGGATGAAATGGCATAGAATGATAACACAGATTATACAATGTCAATTTCCTGATTTTGATACTGTGTACAATAGTCATGTAAAATGTGACTATTGGGGAAAACTGTGAAGGATACACCAGACCACTCTACTATGGTCCTAATTTCCTGTGAATCTATAATAATTTTAAAGTAAAAAGTTAAAATATAACTAAAGAACAAATAAAAGCAAAGAAAAAAAAGAAAAGGAGTTAGCCAGCCAAGGGAAGGGTGTGGGTAGGAGTGGGGAGACCATTTCGGGAGATGGGGTTCCAGGCCTGAGGAGCCATGTGTGCAAAGAAAGCCCTGGTGCATTTCAGGGCCGACAGTTCAGAGTGGCTCAAGTGGAGGGTGGGATGCGGGGGGACCGTGGGTGATGATGGGTGAGGTCCGGAGACACAGGCAGCAACTAGATCATCCATGTTAAGGAATTTTTAATTTTTTTTCTGTGGGTAAGAAGGAGCCACTGGGAGTATTGAGCAGGGAAGTGACATGTTAGCTTTGGGTTTAAGAAGATTCCTCTGGCAGTGTATGGAGACTGGTGAAGGGAGCCACAGGGGCTGTCACACTTGGCCACACATACCCTGAGGATGCCCGGACAAGACGGCAGGAACCAGGCAGGCCGGGGGCAGGTTTGGGAGGCTGGATGCTGGATGATGGGGATCAGGAAACTCTGGCCTTGTCCTTGGAGGGCACCTCTGAGAAAGGGGCGGGGCATGAGTCCCAAACTCCAGAATTAAGACCAAGGGAGCTGCCTCCTGGTGATGCAGGTCCCCTTGCTGAGCAGATTCAGGGGCTGGTGGAGGCCAGTGCCACACATTTCCAAAGTGGAACGAAAGAGTTGATTCAGGCCCTGATGGAGGTCATTTGATTCTTCGATTTCTAGATATTAGCCACGTGATATTTAATTCACTGAATAGAGCAGTGACTGTTAATTGCATCCCTGATGTTCATTCATCCTTCCAGAAGGAAGAGGAAAGGAAGGGAAATCAACATTTATGAGGGCCTTCTATGTGCCAATAACAGCAGCAGCCACAATTCACATTTTTAAGTAATTCCTTTGAGCGTTTCACTGGGCTAGGTGCTTTATGTGTGTTACCCCTACCTGGCTGGTACTATTACCATCCCCACTTTACGCTAAAGGAAACTGAGGCACAGGCTATACTGGAATGGCAGAACCTATCCAGGGTCTGGGCTCTTGACCTCCCTGCCACGCAGGTGGTGTCTTGGTAGAATCCTGCCTTGGGGTTGCCCCTCTCTGGCTCTGAGAAGTTGGAGGTGGCACCTGGTTCTGGTAGGAGGGGAGGAGACACCTGGGTGTGATGACAAAAGCCCCAGGTCTGCTTGGTAGTCTTGTGCCAGGGCTTGAAGTCTGGGGAAGTCCCAGTCTTCCGGCCCACCTCTGCACCCCATCCTACCCGCATCACCCTTTCCCAAGCACTGCTAGGCCAGAGACCTCCAAGAGCAGAGCAGAGAGCTGGATATCCAGCGGAGCAGGTGGACATCACGCATTGGGACCCTGAGGCCAGGCTGCCTCCAGAAGCTTCTGCAGAGGCAGTGGGAAGAAGTGAGGGGTGCCGCTCCCTGGACAGTGCTCCCTCCTGGGAAAAGTAGCCAGGGCAGAGGAAGTTTCAGGCCGCTGCCTGGTCCTGAGTGACTGTCCCCAAGGGCTGACTTCTTTCTTCTCAGGGAGTTCCTGACAGCTAGAGACTAGAAGTAGAATTATGAGCTCACCTTTGGCCTCCCTTGGCAAGACCCGGCGAGTGCCTCTGCATTCGGAGCCTGTGAATCCGGGGTAAGGAGCCGGCCTCATGGGATCTTTGTGTCCATGCCCCTGCCTCCTCCCACCCCCTCCCGTGGACTAGGAGATTGACTCCTAGTGTCCTGAGGAAAACGATAAGAAGTTATGTATCTCTCTCTGATCACCTTATCTTTCTCGAACCTTCTTCTGGGAGGCTCTCCACGTGTCTAAGCACACACTGGGCTGTGCCATTTAGTGAGGTGGCTCGGCATCCCTCTGTTTATTCACTGGTCATGAATTAGTTCTTCAAACACTGATGGCCCACCTGTTCCAGGCCCGGCCACATGCTGGGCTCTCAGTGAAGAGAATCCTGTTTGTCCATCTATCAGTTTCATCTTTTCAAAGCATTTTTTACCTCTCTCCTTGCTCTTCTGAAGCCCACTTTGAGTCATTTGCATCATGGCCAAGGAAGTCCAGAGAGGTTAAGTGACAGGCCAGGGGTCCTGCAGCCATTTCAGAGCAGAGCTGGGGCTGGGCTCCTGGGCTTGGAGACTCTTGTAATCTTCTCTCCAAGGCTCTGCCCTTCAGCTCTTCACCATCCTTCTTTGTTGGGAGGAGTCGGACACCCTAAAGCCTGCCCCTTGGCTCATCCCTGGGCCGGGATGGGATTTGGGGGTGGATGTCCTCAGGAGACACCTTCTTTAGGATTGATGGGGGACCTGGTGCCAGAGCCTCCCCCGAAGGCAATCCAGGGGGTCCTGACTTGTCTGTCTTCCTTCTCCTTCCTGCCCCATTCCCAGGAGGCGAGGGATAAAAATTTACGGAAATGGTGAGTGTGGGCTCTGCCCTCGTGTCCTCCTCATGTCCTTGCGGCTGGGCGGATGGAGAGAAAGAGCGTGATGAACTCCCATCAGCCAGAGTGGCTGGCCAGCTGCAGTGCTGTCTGCAGCTCTCGGATTTGGACACCCCACACCCTTAGTGGAGATGTCCTCACTAACATTTGAACCCCTCCACTCACCGTGGGGTGGGCCATGAGGGGGCAGACCCCAGCCCTCCTTCTCCGACAGCCACCTGCAGCCCGTTACAGCCTTTTCTCCCTGAAGCCAGTCCTCATGTTGCTGCCCTGCCTCCTGCAGGCTCAGACCTTCGCATCCCAGCCCTCCTTTAGCCCCCACCGTGGTGCTGGCATTGGCCACCCAGGTCCCCCCAGGGAGCCAGGTTGGGAGAACTCCAAGAAGAGGCCTGTTCTGGTTGGATCCTTGCTCTCCAGCATCCCAAGTTTTCCATCCTCATATGCTGGGGGGACAGAGAACAGGCTGCTTCATCTTGACCAGGGCCCAGGGCCCCCGTTTCGCATGGGCTTCAGCCCCAGAGCAGTGACCTGGGCATCCCTGTCTGCAGAAGATGAGGTGGACATGCTGAATGACGCGCACGGCTCAGAAGAAAGGATCTCTGTTCCTTCCTGCTATGGTGGCATAAGTGCCCCTGTGAGTAGGCAAGGTGAGTGCAGAGGCCCAAAGGGGTCTGTGTCCCTGGCAGCAGGAGAGGCCCTGGGGAAAGGGAGGCCCTGAGAGGCATGGCACCTTCTCCCACCTGCTGGGCCTGAGGCCGCAGCTTCTACTCCTGGCTGACTGTGGCCCTGGGCCTGCACCCCAGACCTGTTCAGAGCCTGGCTTGGCGTAAAGCCACACAAAGGTCTGGCCGTTAGCTCAGGAGGTCTGGCAAAGCCCCAGGGCGGGGCTTCCCTGGTGGCGCAGTGGTTGGGAGTCGGCCTGCCGATGCAGGGGACACGGGTTCGTGCCCCGGTCCGGGAGGATCCCACATGCCGTGGAGTGGCTGGGCCCGTGAGCCATGGCCGCTGAGCCTGTGCGACCGGAGCCTGTGCTCCGCAACGGGAGAGGCCACAACAGTGAGAGGCCCGCATACCGCAAAAAACCCCAAAAAAACAAAAAAACAAAACAAAACAAAAAAGCCCCAGGGCAGGCTGTGGCTGGCACCTCTGGAGTACACCTGGCTGGAATCCCCATCAGGAGTGATGTCAGTGGCTCTAGGATTCAGGGTCCAAGAGGAATGAAGGGCCTGGGGGTGAAGCTCAGCCTCCGGGCATCTGCTTCGTGCTTCCACAGGGCTCTGGACAAGGCCCAAGTCCCCTAGACGGTCCCCCTAGCCTGACCCACACCATCCGCAAAGGGCTGTGGCAACACTGCAATTGTGGAGGTGCCCAAAGTAAGATGGGGCTCACTGGGGCGGCTTCCCAGAGGAGGTAGGACTGAGCAGTCCTGGGCGCAGGGGACGCATGGGCCGGCAGGGTGAGCTGTGTGGTGCACTGGGCAGGGGCAGGGTCTGAGCTGGGGGTCTGGGGGAGCTGGGGATGAGGTGAGAGTTTTCCACTAGCTGTGATATCTTGGGTAAGCAGCTTCCTGTCTCTCTGTCTCCGTTTCTGTCTCTCGGTCTCTGATCCTCCACCGAATGCCCCCTCCGCTCTACAGGTAGGGAGGGGTTGAGGTGGAAAAGGAGACCGGAAGAGCCCGGCCCCACAGCCGTTCGGTCCCAAAGCCAGGATCTCCATCACCTCAGGGGGGACACTTTCAACAGCAACCACGGCAACTGGCTGTTCCCCAGGTCCCTCCGGTCTCCCCCGCCACCACCCCTCAGCCCACTCTCAGCCGGGGGCTGCCCCTGCCAAGCTCACAGTCAAGGACTTGCCTGTCCTGTCTCACTTCTCTGCAGGGAAACATTCCACACAGCTCCCCGCTCCCTCTTCTCAGAACACCCCGGGCTCTTGGCCTCCCTGCCGTCCTCCTGCCTCCTAGGCTCTTCCCTCTCGGATCTCTGCCAGCTCCAGCTTTTCCGTGTGATGTTCCTCCTGCCTGGGATCGCCTCTCTCTCTCAACTCTGCCTCAAACACGTGCTGTCATCCGTGTGCTGACAGTTTCCAAATGTCTATATATCAGTTAAGAAGCTTTTGACTAAAGTCAACGAAAACCCTGATTCAACCAAAGAACATCAGGGGACTTTATTATCCCACAGACCAAGAAGTCCTAGGGAGACAGCTCAAAGACATTGTCAGAAGTTCAGGTTTCTCCACCTTTCCACTGAACCATCCTTGGGCCTGTCAGCTCCACATGGTCACGTGGTTACAGCTGCATTTCCGGCTTCACACAGAGAGAGACAACATCCAGGGGAAGAAGGGGGCCTGTTTCTTCCCATGTGTCTCTCTTGTTTTCTTTCACAAATGTTTTAATTTGAAAATTTGTCAGCAAACAGAAAAGTTGAAATAATAGTACAGCAAACACCCATACGTCCTCAGCCTAGGTTCAACAGTTAGTGACATCTTGCCATACTTGCTTTCTATCCATATACACATATGTTATGAACACAAGTGTATTTTTTGGATGAGCCATTTAGAAATCAGTTGCAGATATCATGACATTTCAGCTCTAATTACTTCCCTTTGCATCTTCTAGGAGTAAAAGGAAGTACATAACCACGATGCTGTGATCACACCTAAGAATATGAACAATCCAGTAACTCTCTAACATCCCAGTGTTCCAAAATATCTCTCATAGCTTCCCCCCCACCACCACCGATTTAGGTTCTAATTGAGGGTCATGCACTGCATTTGATTGTTATACTTCTTTAGAGCAGAATCCCTGCCTCTTTTAAAAAATGACACTTTTTGAAGAGTCCAGGCTACTTGTCCCGCAGGATGTCCCCCGTAGTGATTTGTCCCGTGCTGTTTAACTTGCTCCTCTATCCACCGTATTTCCTGTGAATTAGGGGTGAGATTAGAGGTGTGATTCAACTGAGAGTGAGCTTTTTTTTTTTTTAATATTTATTGGAGTATAGTTGCTTTAAGGGTGAACTTTTTGACAGTGTTTCAAGGTGATGTAACCCGTATGTTGTACCACTCCCTCGTATATACATCTTCGGTGCATTACAGAATCTCTGTGCCTCAGTTTCCCAAAACAGTTCATTTCCTCAGAAAAGCTGACATATGAAAAGTGTGTAGAACTGTCCCCATTATCTCGGTGGCACCTGTTGTTACCACCCTTATTTCCGCTGCTGGGGAGCCCGCTCCCTCTCCCCTCCCCTGGACCCCCATACCTCAGCCTCAGCTCAAGGCCCGGGCTCTAGGACTTTGTCTGGTTGGCAGTCCCTGTGTACCACGACTCGGAGTTGATGGCCACCATGGCGAGGAAAGTGCAGGATCTGGAGCGGCAGGTGAAGGCCCAGGAGGATGAGATGCTCTCCAAGGTGGGGCCCCAGTGGGGAGAGGGCCAGGGTCTGGTCTGAGGGGTGGAAGGGCCTGGGCTGGGGAGGCCAGTGAAGCTACTATTGCAATAGGCCATGGTGGATGGGTTCTAGAACAATCTCCCTGACCAAACCGCCCAACTGGAGGGCCGGGTCTGGCCTGGGACTGACCTGGGTCCCTGTGACCTGAGCAGAGAGGCTAGGGGTCTTCTCCACGTCTGAGCAAGGCCCGTAGACCTCAGATTGGGTGGCGGCAGTGGCTGCTGAGTGCTGGGCACTTGGGGGTGCCCACGCCCTGCCCCCACCTCAGTGGGACCACAAGGGCCATCTGAGCACCGGAGCAGTGCCAGAGTGGGGCAGGGGCTTTAAGCCGGGTCTTCCCATCTGGAGGGGGCTCCCTTGGGCTCTGGGAACCACCAGGTCTGCTCCCCTCCTGTCTCGTTGCTGCAGGATCGGAAGATACGGGCCTTGGAGGAGCTGGTGGAGACCCTCCAGGAGCACCAGGGTAAGAGGCCGTCTCTGTGGGCTGGTCAGCCCCCCTTTGTACCCCCTGGGCCGGCGACCTCTGGGTATCAGGGCTCCAAGAGCATCAAGCTGAGTCCTGTGGTGGACTCTGGGCAATGGAGCCCAGAGAGGAGCTGTGACACTCAGGGCGGTGCCCTTCTGTGTGGGACTGAGTCCCCTGAGCGCAGCCCTAGCCCAGCCCTGGGCACAGGGCCTGCCAGCCAAAGCCTGGAGGAAAGGCAGCCCCGTCAGGAGCCTCGCTCGGTGGGCTGGCGGCCTCCCGAGAGTCAGGGCGTCCCCTCTCAAGGTCAGGGCGAGAGGCCAAGAGGTGCTTCTCCGGGGATCCCTTGAGTTCCGTGAAGCAGCTTCTCCAGATGACCCTCAGGCCAAAGCTCTTGTCATGGCCAGAAGTGGCCTGGCAGCCTCCGTGCGGGGGGCTCTGACACCCCTCCCCGTCTTTTCCTGAAGGCACGGTGACCTCTCAGCGGCAGGAGGAGCTGGAGACCAGATGCGCGCAGCTGCAGCGGCAGGTCGGGGAGATGGAGGTGAGGGAGGTGCCGGCCCAGGGCTGTCTGCCCCCAGGGACCGAGTCAGAGCCCACCTCTCTGGGGTCCCCTCACCACACATCCCACACAGGGGCCCGGGGCACCCCCCACCCCATTTCAGGCTTGGGCTAGCCCCTCCCCCTTCCTCAGTGTCGTCTTGAACTACTCTCCCCTCCAGCCACGGGGACCTGCCTCTGCTTCTTTGACCACATCAAGCTCTTTCCCACCTCAGGACCTTGGTCCGTGTTGTTCCTTCTACCTGAAATTTCTTTTTCTACCTTCCCCTGGCGAGTTTTCACTGATCCTCGGTCTCAAGTCAAGGCGGGAGCCCTTTCCCAGGGGACCCCCTTCACCTGTGACCAGGGCAGGTGCTCCACATCTCTCTTCTTCTGGGGACCGTGAACTCCACGAGGGAAGGAGGGAGGGACCACTTTCCTCCTGTTCGTTGCTGCATGCCCAGGACCTGGCAGGGGCCTGACCATGCGTGTTTACTGCGTTGGTCATGGCCATTCCCTGCCTCTGGATGTGGCATCTCACTCACCCAGTGTCACCTTTCTTGCCCTCGTTCACACAGCAAGGCTTGAGCTGGAGGGACCCCAGGCTCAAGGGAGGGTCCTAGGCATGCATACATCCTCAGGGCCCCCCTCTGCCTCACCGGCCCCACCAGAAGCTCCTCCTGGGGTCTAGCCTCTCCCTCTCCACACCGAGTTGGTTTCCAAAGCCCCAACCTAATTTAAGACTACAGATGCAAACCCCCAAGCAGCAGCTGCAGCTGAGGGCCCTTCCCACCCAGGCCTGTTCATACCCGGGGCTGTGGGTAAACAGCTGCTCCCTGAGCGGCCTGCTAGGACTGCCGGCAGCCCGTGGGGCTTCTCTGAGCAGCTGCCACAGGAGTGAGGGCTGCCCCCTCAGGGCAGAGGGTATTGGGGCTCCCACGTTCACGTTGTTCACACATTTGTTGCTTCATTAATTTAGCAAACTCAGACAAAGTATCTCCTGTGCGCCCGGCACCCTGCCAGGCACTGGGATGCAGACAGGTCCCTGCCTTCATGGCGCTGACAGTCTAGAGGGGACACACATAAACAAGTACACAGGAAGAGACACAAGTACGAAGTATGGTGAAATATTTAAAAGGGTAACATATTAGAGACTAGCTGGGATGTGAGCCACTCCCTGCCTTGGGAGGTGGGAGCAGGGAGGCATGACTGTTTGGGCCAAGTTCATTGTGAGATGCCTGTTGGACATCTAAGTGTAGATGGCTAGAAATTTGAAATGGAAAAGGAAGAACATATGTTACAAGATTTGAAGTCTGAAGTGTGCCCGCTGGGTTAGTCAGTGGACAGGTTGCTGCGGGGTGACACTGGGCAGGAGATCTAGAGGATGAAGAGGGGACCAGGAAAGGAGAATCCAGGCTGAAGAGATGAAAGCCTCCACCTCCCGCCATGTAGACTTGGCTTGTGGCTGGGAGTTGTGGGGAGCGAAAGGGAGAAGGAGAAGAGACCATAGGGACCACATCCCAGGGGGGCGGGGCGGGGGCGGGAACAGAATCCTCAAGAATGGGAAACCATAGGAAGGTTTCAGGTAGAGGAGCGGGTGGGGGAACGCAGGTAGACGCGCAGTTTGAGTTGTCCAGGAGGGAGATGACCACGGCTTGAACTAGGGGAGAGGGAGCAGAGTGGATGGACTCAAGTCTGCCTTGGAGCCGGTGCCACAGGCCTTGTGGGCCCTGGAGGGCAGGGAGAGGATCGGGTCACGGATGAGGCCCAGGTGGAGGGGGTGCCATTGACAGCCCGCAAGGCTGAAGGGAAAGAGGTTTGGGAGTGGGGGCAGGGAGTCATGACTGTTTGGGCCAAGTTCATTTTGAGATGACTATTGGACATCTAAGTGTAGATGGCTAGAAATTTGAAACTGAAAAAGAAGAACATATGCTGCAAGAGATGAAGGCAGGGCTTCCCTGGTGGCGCAGTGGTTGAGAGTCCGCCTGCCGATGCAGGGAACGCGGGTTCGTGCCCCGGTTCGGGAAGATCCCGCATGCCGCGGAGCGGCTGGGCCCGTGAGCCATGGCCGCTGAGCCTGCGCGTCCGGAGCCTGTGCTCCGCAACAGGAGAGGCCACAGCAGTGAGAGGCCCATGTGCCACAAAAAGAAAAAAAAAAAAAAAAAAGAGATGAAGGCAGAAGTGTGCTCGCTGGGTTAGGTAGGCAGCGGGCAGGTTGCTGATGGCTGCTTGTTAGCAGTTGCAGTCAGTTGTGGAGATGGAGGCCGGGCTGGAGTGGGTTGAGGGAAGGAGTGGAGGTGAGGAAGCAGCAACAGGAAGCATAGACAACTCAGTTTTCCTGTGGCAAAGGCGCTGGGCGGCCAGCCCTAGAGAGGCCACATGTGGGACATGTGGGTGGACATGTCCTCTCAGACCTGCAGAGCAGGTGTCCCTTCCTCTCCTCCCACTTGGGCCAGACCCACATGGCTCCCCGCTGCCATAATGGCTGACTTAAGCGAGTTCCTACTTGTGCCAGGCCCTGTGCTAAGGACATGACGTGAATTACCTTAGTGAGTCCTCACAAGGTTCATTTTACAAGGAGAAGCCTGAGGCTCTGGGAGGTGAGGTGGCTTCCCAAGGCCACAGCCAGGAAGTGGCCAAGACCCCCAGGCCTATCGCCCCATCCAGTCAGCTGGGAGCTGAGGCCTGAGGCTGGGGGCTGGGCTGATGCCGCCTTTTCCCCTGGAAGGGGCTGAGCTGACAGTGCCTCCTACATCTCCCTCTTCTCTCCCCACAGCGGTTCCTCGGTGACTACGGCCTGCAGTGGGTGGGCGAGCCCATGCATGAGGAGGACTCGGAGGATGGTGAGAGGGACTGGATGACAGCCAAGAAGTTCTGGAAGCCAGGTAGAGGCGGGGTCCACCCCGGCCCCTCCTGCAAAGGGAATTCCCCTACAGCTCCCGATGGCCCACAGCTGTCCAGAGGCCAGCTCATTCATGCCCCTCCTCCCAGCACAAGGTGCCCCAAGGCCTCCCACAGCTTGCCACTGACACAGGGGCAGGAGGGAAAGGCCTCAGCCTCCATCCCTGACCACCTAACCCTAGGCTCTGCTTGCTCATCTTTCTAAGGCTCCAGGGACCCAGGGATACAAAACGTAACAAGACCTCATTTGTCTCAGGCACCATAGTTTACAAAATGTCACATATTCAAAAGCTGTGGCCTTTAGAAGCAATCCCCCTGCTTTGGAAGCTGGCCCTCAGGCCAAGGGCTTGGCCCCCTCTGTGGACTCCCTTTCCAGGTTCATTTGTAGCAAACTATTGAAATCTACCTGCATCTCTGGGCCTCCACCATGTTTTATTTTTAACTCAACTGCTAATATCCCGAGGGATGCACTCCAGAGATTTGGGGCCATAGAACTGGCTACTTCCTTTATATATATAATATATATATATTATATATATATATATAATATATATATTTCTTTTTTTTTCTTTTTTTTTTTGGCTGCATCGGGTCTTCGTTGCTGTGTGCGGGCTTTCTCTAGTTGCATTGCGGTGAGCGGGGGCTACTCTTCGATGCGGTGCGTGGGCTTCTGATTGTGGTGGCTTCTCTTATTGCAGAGCACGGGCTCTGTGGCGGGTGGGCTTCAGTAGTTGCGGCTCACGGGCTCAGTAGTTGTGGCTCGCAGATTCTAGAGCACAGGCTCAGTAGTTGTGGCACATGGGCTTAGTTGCTCCGCGGCACGTGAGATCTTCCCAGACCAGGGATTGAACCCGTGTCCTTTGCATTGGCAGGCAGATTCTTAACCACTGCGCCACCAGGGAAGTCCCAGAACTGGCCACTTCTGAAAGCTGGGTCCATTCTCTTCAAAGAATGGAGGTCGTTGCCTGGAAGGTAGTTCTCCAGGCTCTGTTGGTCACACCTGGGTCCTCACCGCCACCGCCTAGCCCAGGTGTGACTTGGGTACTCGAGTTCCGTTCTCTGAGCCTCCAGTTCCTCATCAGTAGATGGGTGTGTATTCTTTCCCATGGAGTTACTAGGAGTCAGTGGGTTGGACGCAGCACCTAGCACTGACCTCGCATGTCATCAGCCCCACAAGTGGGAGCTCTCATTGTCTTCCACGGTCAGAAGGCAGTGGCAGTCTCATGGGAACATGAGCTTGGCTCCCGGGGGACTGTTTGGAAGACAACTGTACTTTCTTAACTTCATAAGTTTCCTGCTGGGTAAAAACCCAGACTGAAAACATGAGAGTCCCACCTGCTGCACATTGGCTAGATACCCCTAAATCTCAGGGGAAAACCCCCTCACCCTTGTTTCAAAAACATCACTTCCCATTTGCACCATATTTGCCACTTTTAAAGCATTTTCACAAATAGACTTGGCATGGGCCAGGGGTTATTCCATTTTACAGATGGGGAAACTGAGGCACTTAAGCAGTCTGAAGACTGTTGAGTGAAGGGGGCAAGACTTAAGGCTGGGAGCCCACTGGGAGACGGTTACAGTCATCCAGGCTGAAGATGAGATGATGCCCAGCATAAGGGTGATACTGGTGGGGCTGGTGAGAGGGGCAGAGCAGAGAGACTTAGGAGGGGAATCCGTGGCCTTGGCGATGGCTCGAACATTAGGAAGGGGGTGGGAGGGACCTGGGATGACCCTGGGGGTCACGGCTGTCGGGGAAGATGTCCCCTTTGGGACACGGCAAAGCTGGGGAGCTGTATGGCACCCGGGCCATGCCAGGAGCTGAACCTTGGGCTGAGTGCTATGGGAAGTTCTCCCTGGGTGAGAGGCGAGACCCTGGTAGGCAACTGCCAGAAGCTGTAAGAACGCCCCTTCCTGGGGTCTAGGGCCAGAGGCCTGCCAGCACTATGGACACACACACGCACGCACGCACACACACACACACACACACCCCACCGCTGTGTGGTGAGCTGGGCTCAGGCCTCATGTGGCCTTGCTGACTAGTTGGAGGGCAGACTTCCTTCTGGCCAGTGGGGGCCTCCCTGCTCCTTTGGGGAAGGGGTGAGACCAGACAGCTGGTTTCTGGACCTGGTTCTGTGGATTCTACTCTCTCCTCCCAAAAAGAGAGCAGCTCCCAACTGCTCTGTGTTGTTTGTTTTTGCTCAGAGTACGGCTGTTCTAAAGCCACTTGTTATAAAGCCTGGCCGCAAGCTCCTGATTTGTGTCTTTTTCTTCTTTTGCCTTTTGATTCTTCAACATGGAGGGGCCTCAGTTTAGCTCTTCTGACAGATGAACAACATGTTTTTCATTTCTAGCAGCTTTTCCTCCTGGGACTGTCCCCTCCACTTTCCTGGCTTTTTCCCTTCCTCTCCCTATGGCCTTGTCCCCACGTGTCAACCTGCTCCTGCCCCTAGGGCCCTTGGGTCCATGAAGCCAGCCTCTGGCTGACCCTGATGCTCTGGCTTGTTTCTCTGGATCTCCCTCTGTTGCTACCCCTCCCCACAGGCCCTGGGACAGCAGGCCAGTGGATTGGTGAGCCAGGGCGTCTGTATTAGGCAGACTGGGGCTGCTTCAAACATTCTAGAGCCTGGGACTCTGAGGGAGGAGGGTCAGTTGGGCCCATGAAGGGGCTCAGGGGAGAGGAAGCCTTGCAAGGGCTTGGCCTCAGGCCCGATCATTCACCCCTTCCCACCAGTATGTTGAGTAGCAAACAGGATGCCTGTGCCAGGTGCTTCAGGGTATGCGGAGACATGAAAGGGACAGTTCCGGCTCTGGTCCTACCACCTTCGGGTCAGGTGTTGAGCCTCAGGGCTGAGAGCTCCAGCCAACTCTGAGCTCCCGCCCTCCTCCCCCCTTCGCCTCTGAGCTCCTTATCCACCCCCCACCCCTCATCAAGTCCCTGCCCTCTCTCTACATCTCCCCCTCCCCCTCCCAGCACCCACCTCCCCAACCCTTTTCCTCAAGCCCAGGCTCCGGCATCTGTGTGGGAGCCTCTTCCCTCCCCTGCTCAGGAAGCCAGGCTGACTCCTCCATGGGCTGTCCCTGGGCTGCCCTTGGGCCCCTGGAACTGGCCTGACCTAGACCCCAGGCAGGCTGGACTCCTCCCACCCGCCCTCCCACTATCTCGGGCCTGTGCTGTGTCCCCCAAGTGCCCTGCCCCCTTTTCTCCCCTCCTGGGAAGCTCAGCTCAAACCCCACCTGCTCTAGCACATGTGCGTGGAGTGCCTGCTCGGCGCCAGGCACTGTGCCGCCCTGCAGCTGCCACGGGAGCGTGGTTAGGGGCTCTGCGTTGCAGTGAAAGCCTTAAAGGCTCTGGCTGAAGAGGGGGGCCTGGGTCAGATCGTACCCTGTGTGGGGAACCTGCCTCACCTCTGGGTCCACATCCTTCTCTGTGAAGTGAGGAGATGGTACGATTGACCCCTAGGCCCTGAACTGAGAGCACTGAATACCCCAGCGTGGAGCGCGTGGAGCCTCTCTCAGGCTGACACGCGGTCGGTGAATGATGCCCATGACCATTTACTGCCCCGCCCCTGCTGTGCTCCAGAGGGCCTGCACAGGGCTAGGCCCGAAGGCCAGGGCACGTGCACATGCAGGTGATTGGCAGGCATTGCCTGGGTGTCCTTGGCCTGGACGGTCAGAGCCCGCTGGAACGATCCTCTGTACAGGATGAGGTGGGGACAAGCAGCGTGATGATCAAAGCAAGAGCCAGAGAAGTCGGCTCCTGCCGAGTCACAGGCTGGCTGTGGCCCTGGCGGTGCCCAGACTCTCAGAGCCCGTTTCCCGCCGGCTCCTCTGAAGAGCAGAGTGAATGTAGGTGAAGTCCCCAGAGCAGGGCCTGGCGTGCAGGTGTGTGGAAACAGTGGGTCTGTTTCCTTTCACAGCCTTCGCCTGCGGTGCTTAGACGGGCCTGCTGGGGCGCGTCGGGCACTGCCGGGATTTCACGGCAGCAGGTTGTCCTCCCAGTGAGGGTGCGAGGGGCCAGCCCAGGGCAGGCTCACCACTCACCTGCGCTAGGGGCAGGGTCTGGCCCTCCTCTGGGCCCTGCAGCCCCACGGTGGCACTTAACACATGCCACTGTCACTCTTTGTCACCCTGTCTCCTTCATTCAAGTATGAGCCTGAGGAGGGCAGGACTCTGGGCATGGGCGTGGCCATGCTGCTCAGGGCCTGGCAGGGCACGGGCGCTGCGGACATCCTTGCTGGATGGCGGGGTAGTGGGGTGGAGGGACGGATCCAGTGCTTCTTGAGCACCCACTCTGGGCCAGGCCCAGGGCTGGATGCTCTTGTCTGTGTTCAAGGAGTGACCGGTGTAGCTGGAAAGACCAATAAGCAAACAAAATGACACCAGCCTGTGATGAGGGTCAGGAGTGGGCCCAAGGGCTCCAGAAACCCAGGAGGAACAGAGGCCCAGGCTCAGGGGCAGGGGCTCCGGGCAAGGCTTCTCCAAGGAGGTGGTGAGAGAGCACCTGAGCCCTGTGATGATCAAGAGGGTGGGGTGTTAGTGACAACAACAGCCCTGTCTGCCAGGCACTTCCTGTGAGCCTCACAGCAACCCTGTAAAGTGGGGCTGTTATTGTCTTCATTTTACAGAAGAGGAAGCTGAGGCCCAGAGATGTTGGCCCACGTGCCCGGGGTCACACAGCTTGGAAGTGGTAGCCCGGGCTGTATGGCTTCAGAGTGAGTGGGGGAGCTTGTTGAGGGCAGGCTGGGTGGGGAGCCAGGGCTCTGAGGGTTTTGGGAGTTGGGCCAAGGAGCTTGGACTTGATCTCCATACCTCTTCACTCCCCTTTTAAATAAAATCATGGGCTCTCAAAAGTTGGATGAGGCCTCAGAGGTGATCTCCCTGCACTGTACCCCTCCTTGAAAAGGAACCCCAGTGAGCAGTATCTGAAGAACCAACACTGGGAGGCAGCCTGCGTGGTCACTGAGGACAGAGGCTTAGAGTCACCTGGGCCCTGCAAGCTGCGTGACCCAGGGCATGTCACCTTACAAGGCCCAATTTCCTCATCTGTAAAATGGGAGAAGGAAGACCTGCCTCTTGGTGCTTGGCACATAGTAAATGCTGAGTCATCATCACAGTCAGTTCACCCCTGGATCTTGCGGGCAGGATGAAGATTTCTATTATCTACCCAGTCCCTGGAAAAGAAAGCTGCGGCTCAGAGAGGAAATGCCTCACTTGACCTCTGACCTGCCTCATCCCATGTGCTGTGGCTGCACGGGGCCAGGCTTCTGTTGAGCACTCCCGGCTGCGAGGTGGCAATGCCAGGCTCTTCCTGCCTTATTCTCTTAGCCCTGGTTTGTCCAGAGCGGTGGTTCCTTCTCCCGGGCCCCTTGTCTCACCTCCATTCTGTCGCATCTGATACCTGCCAGCCCCACCCTGCTTTCACTTCTCCACCCCCGAGCCCTGGCTGAGGGCCTTCGGGGCTGATTTTCTCGGCCAACTTTTCTTTTCTCTTTCATTGCTTCTTGGCATCCTCCCTGGGTTTCCACCTGCCCCTTCCCCTGTCGACGCCTCAGCTCCTTGAAAAAGCCCAGGCCCCAGGAGGCAGGTGGATTAGCAGTCCGCGCGCACATCTGAGTCGTCCTATTGGCTGTGCTGTGTGGCCTGCCTTGGCCAAGTCATGTGACTTTCTAGGCCTCACTTTCCCATCTGTAAGAATATAGGGATGGGGGCAGGTGTTGAAAGTGATGAGCTTTTCTGTTGTTATTTTTAGGTTTACCTAGGTGTTCTGAAAGTACTTAGTTAGTTGTTAAAGGAAAATAGTGTCTGGATATTGTTCTGGCTCATACCAGGGATATCCAGGAAGTTCTGTGAGTTTTTCTTGGGACTCTCAGGGACTCCAGGGGACCCCAGGAAGAGCGGGGCGCAGGTGCAGCCCCTGCAGCAGTAGATGTAGGGGAGAAGGGAAGGCCAGCTGGGGCCTACCGTTTCAGCAGCCACAAAGGCAACAGGAAACAGGGCCGCCCACATCTGTACTTCCCCGGTACAGCCACTGCACCACTGTGGGGAAAGGAATTGGGTCCCCAGAGTCCTGACCCACATCCTGCCTCAGCCTGGCTGTCCTGGTGAAAAACAGCTTCCAAGAAGGCCCAGAAAGTCACCAGTGTGTTATAGGGTTACACCCTAGTAGATGACTTAGTTCGGGGCCAGATCCCTTCAGGACTGAGAACAAGCTCCTGGCCTGTCCCCCAGCAGCATCCCACCTGCCCTGTATCCGTTCTGCTCTGGCGTCTGTCTCGGCTTCCTCATCACCCCACCTGCACCCCGTGAACCTTATAAATAGCTCTATGGACAACACATTTTTCAGAAGAGGAGGCCAAATACATGTGCAGCTCAAGGTCTCCCATGTCTGTTCTGTCCAGCAGGTGTCCTGACCCTCACCTCTCTCTCCTGATGGTGCAGATGGGTGGGAAAAACAGACTCCAGAGTCGATCCCCTCTTCTAACTTGCCAAAAGTGGCCTGAGGCAAATCATTTTTCATCTCTGTGGGCCTGTTTCCTCAGGTGTAAAATGGAGATAAATAACCCCTGCTGCGTGGCCTCTGGGTTGGCCTGAGGTCCATTTGTGCACGGTAGAGCTGGTAACAATAACTAACACAGATAGATACTTGTTGGAATTCTTACGTGGTCATCTTGGACCCTCACAGCCATCCTGGTCCTATCATGATCCCCTTCTAGAAGAGAATGCTGTGGTGCAGAGTGTTAAATGACTTGACCAAGGTCACACAGGTAGAAGTGGAGGAGCTGGAATTTGAGCCCAGACAGCTGGGAACTCTGCACTGTGCCTTTCAGCTGCTCACCCAGCGCCTGGCACATCTGATCTGGGATCTGATCCCGCTCCAGCCACTTACTGTGTGTGTCCCTAGACCAGCCATTAACCTCTAACCCTTAGTTTCCTAATATGGAAAATGGGGATGTTTATAGTCCCTACAGCATAGGGTTGGTATGAAGAAAGAATGGGATAATAGATGTTAAACCCCTAGCACAAAGTAAATGCTCACTAAAAGACAGCTATTATTATTATCTAGTGTTAGCTGTCCTTCCTCCTCCCCAGGTGGTCACTTAAAGAGATGCTAAGGCCCCTGCCCAGCATGGGAGGGGGCTGTGGAAGCCAGGGATCTGGAGCACACAGCAGCCATGAAGAGAGGCTCATGGGTGTCAATCCTCTTTGCCAGGAGACTCACTGGTACCCCCCGAGGTGGACTTTGACAGGCTGCTGGCTAGCCTGAAGGATCTCAGTGAGCTGGCGGTAGACAGTGACACCCAGCTGACACCAGTGCCCAGCAGAGCGCCACACTGTGTCCTTGAGCCCATCCCACTGAAGCTCTACCGGAATGGCATCGTGATGTTCGATGGCCCCTTCCGGCCCTTCCACGATCCCTCCACACAGGTAGGAGTGACGGGGAGGGGAGACAGGCCTGTGCACCCTCAAGCCACTGTGGTGGCCCACCCCCTGCTCACCATTAGTTGGAGATGATGGGCCCAGCTCACCCCCAGCACCCAGGCTCATGCAGAGCCTCCAGAACCGCCCCACCCCCCAACCATGTCCTGGGACTCTGTTTCCAGAGTCTGATCCAGAGAGTAATTGGCCCCATGATTCCGGGGCCCAGAGCCTGCCATCTAGACAGGAAGCAGGGTGTAGGGCACCGCACAGGTCCAGCCAGGCCTCACCCTACCTCTCCTCCTGCAGCGCTGCCTCCGAGACATATTGGATGGCTTCTTCCCGTCAGAGCTCCAGCGGCTGTACCCTGACGGGGTCCCCTTTAAGGTGATGGGCTCTCCTCAAACCACTCACTCCCAGTGTGGGGATTTTGGAGGGGGTGGGAATGCTTCCTCGGGCATCACCTAGGGACACTGCCCCACCTCAGAGACCCCAGTCTGATGACCTCCAGAAGGAGGGTGAGCCTGAAACAGGGCTGGGAAGGGAGCAGGGAGGCTGCCGTGGCCATACTTGCTGCATCAGCAGTGGGGAAGGCATGTAGCTGAACAGCAGGCAGCGCCCCCTTCTGGCATCCTGAAAGCAAAGCCCTCAGCTGCGTGGGATCACTGCCCCTCCTCCCCAGCATTCAGGACGCCTGGACAGCCTGGGGAACGTGAGGAGTCCACACAAAAGTGTCCTGGCTCCCCCCAGAGGCTCCTGGAGCCTCCTGGTTGGGGTGGAAGGTAGTGCCGTTGGGGGGCAAACGCTGGGACTAAAGGACTTGAGATGGAGCCAGCCCCCTGCTGTGGGGGCAGTCGGCAGCGAGATGAGGGTGCTGTGATGGGAGCACATGAGGCCGTGTCCCAGAGGGTGGTGCGTTAGTTCCACAGTGAGGGCGTGTGAGGGAGTGTGTGCCACCATGGCTTGGAAAATAGCGTAAGTCACGACCAGGGGTGTTTGAGGTAGTTCATGCCAAGCAGGGCTTTGCCCTCTCCTAACATCCTCATCCCGCCCCTCCTGGTCTGCTCCCGAGAGGGACTCTGTGAGGAGGATGTCAGTACTGTGGCTCCAGCTGGAGTGATGAGGGGAGCTTGCAGGAAGAACAGGGCTCAGGTGGGTGGGAGCAGCATGAACTGCAGCTCTCCTGCTCTTTCCCAGGGCCTTAGTTTCCTCATCTGTAAAATGGGGATTGCATCAGACCATCCCTTGGGCCTATTCCTGGGGCCTCTGTTTGGGCAAGTAGGGGTGGGCATGGAGCCCAGGGCTGAAGAGCTGTGTCAGCCGCTGTTTCCCTTCCTTCTTGCCAGGTGAGTGACCGGCGCAATCAGGTCTACCCAGAGAATGGGCTGGACCTGTTCCCAGGCGAGGGCCGAGTGGTAGGCTGGCAGAGGATTCGAAAGCCCTTGGACAGGATGGAGCACCCAGGTGAGCTCGGCCCTGAGGCTGAGCCAGGGGGTGGGGGCACTGTGCAGGGCAAGCTTCAGGTAGCCTCCTCCACCATCACACAGTCTGTGCCCTGGCCAAGGCTCCCAATGCCCTCTCTGCAGGCTCCAGGATGACCGCCGAGAAGTTTCTGAACAGGCTGCCCAAATTTGTGATCCGACAAGGCGAGGTGATTGACATTCGAGGCCCCATCCGGGACACCCTGAAGGTGAGAGGCCAGCCCTGGCTCCCCCAGCCTTATTGGCGGTGGGGCGGTGGGGTGGGGTGGGCTTTACCATCAACCCTGGCCCAGCCTACCGGAGCAGCGGCTTACCTAGAGGCTCAGGCTTGAGGGCCCCTGAGGATGGCCTGGATGGAGAGATGAGTTCCTCAGAGCTGTTCCCTTGTCTCCTGGAAACGATGGAGCTGGTGAGCTCTCAAGACTGTCTCCTGGTCTCTCTGAGCTGGGACCGGAGAGCAGCTGGCCAACGCAGGAGTGTGGCTGTAAGAGTGGGAAAGTCAGGGGAGTCTAGGCTGGGGGTGAGCCCAAGTTCAGGCCACCCTCTTGAGGTCCAGACCAAAATACACCTTCCTGGCCTTCACAGGACTCATCATCCTCTCTCCTCACTCAGTATCCTGCTACCCCTCCCTCGTCTCCACCTGTGAAAGATACCAAACCCCTTTCCCAGGACTCTGCTTTCACCACTGGCCAAGTCCTGTCAGATCTGTCTATCCCCAGAACCGCTCCCGAATCCATCTCTTCTCTCCATTCCCGCCGCCCGCCATCCTAGCCTAGGCTCCAGAGTGTCTCCCAGGCAACTGCAGTGGCCCCTCACTGGCCTCCCACCTCCACTCCCGCCTTGCCAGCCATCCTCCCCCAGCAGCCTCTGTGCTCTTTTAAAAATGCAAATTGGATCTTGGCTCTTCCCTGTTGAAACCCTCCAGTGGTTCTTAGGTAAGGCCTGTCATTCCTTTCTGGTCCTCTTCCCACCTCTAACCTTTTCTTTCTTCCAGTCCAACCTGATTCCCAGCGTCAGCCACATGAATGCTGACACTTTCTCAAATGTATCACCTCTTCTCAGAAGTCTTCCCTGACCTATGCTCTCTGGGATATCCTTGCCCCCCATTCCATTTCTTCATCCTTCAGTCACAGCTCAGGTGTCATTTCCCCAGGGAAGCCTTCCCTGACCCATGCTAGGTTAGGCACCCAGCCTGGTCACTGTGTGGGGTTCTGTCTTCCCCACTAGAATGAGGGAAGGGAATGATGGGGCTACCTTCCAAAGCTTCCCTTCTGTTTCCTCTCCTTGGGCCCCCGTTTACACAGAATACTCCCTCCCCCTTTGGCTCACTGGTCTCATCCCTCCCTGGTCAGGAGAAGTCCCCTGTAGGGGTTGGGGGGAGAGTGTGACTGGCAGGGCCCAGGGCTCTGTCCACTCCATCGATGCCTTCCAGAACTGCTGCCCATTGCGTGTCCAGATCCAGGAGATTGTGGTGGAGACACCTGCCTTGGCTGCTGAGCGTGAGAGGTGAGGGCAGAGTGGAGAGGTGAGGACCCTGGGACTGGGCTACCAGCGGGTATTGACGGCCTTTGGGTCTGCAGGAGCCAGGAGTCTCCGGGGTCACCCGCGCCCGCGCTCTCCTCGCTGCGCATCAAGTCTGAGAATGGTGAGCAGGCCTTCCTGCTGATGATGCGGCCGGAGGACACAGTCGGTGATGTGCGCACCCTACTTGCACAGGCCAGGTGGGCGCAGGGCTCAGCTGGCGGCCGCAGCAGGGCTCTGGCCCCACGACCCGGCCTGATTCGTTCTTCCCTGTCCCCAGGGCCATGGAGGCCACTACCTTCGAGATCTTCAGTACGTTCCCGCCCACAGTCTACCACAATGACACTCTCACGCTGCAGGCCGCGGGCCTAGTGCCCAACGCCACGCTGCTGCTTCGGGTACGCCGGGCTCCGCCGCCCGCCCCCGGCCCCGAATAAAGCGCCCATCCCGACGACACCGGCTGCTCTGCGAGGCTCTCTTGGCAGGGCAGCCCAGCAGCACTAGCTCCGCCGAGGAGGGGGCGGCGCTGAGCTACCCCTCTGTAACTCGAGCCCCAGCTGGCGGGCCTGGCCGCTGGGTCTTTGTCCTCTAGGTTCCTCTTTCTGCCCAGAAGGGCTAAGCTGCTCCAGGGGAGAGAGGGCACGCCCCAGCCCAGCGCCTCATGTGCCAGTGTGCGGATCCCTGTGCACAGACACGTGCAAAGCCACAAACACATGGGGACTTTAACACTATGCACCAAAGCCACTGCCCCAACGCTGGCAGAACTGAATCTGGACACCCACTTCCATGACACACCCACACCTAGCCGAGCTGTTGGGACACAGGCCACGAGGCACAGCCACGTTACTGACTGGCATGCAAACGTGCAGTATACACCAAGGCAATGGACACCATCACGTGCAGGTGCACTGGAGGGTGACCCACCCACATGCTCTAGAAACCGTTGGTCCACACAGGTATGTGTGTGCTGGACATATATCCAAACACACACACTGTCAGTCGCACACAGAGGTGCCACACAGGAGCACAGCCTCAGCACAATAACATCTACCAGACTTGCTCAGAGCAGGGACCCAGGATGTCCAGGCCACACCAAACAAACAGACACGATGCCAATGGAATGGAACATTTAATTGTTTCTGCGGTGCTCCCGGATGGGGATTGCGGGGCCTTTGGCAGAGCCCTGGCTAATGGAACCAACAAAGGTGCCCATTAGCCAGTGCCAGGCAGGGTGGCAGCCTCAGGGCCAGGCTGAGGACAACCAGCACTTGGGCTGTTGCTTAAGACAATTTCTGAGACTAGTGGGTAAGGAATGTTGTCTTTGAATAGAGGAGAGGGAGCTACAGTTAGAGAGGGGAGGCGATAGGTCTTGGGTTGAGGGGAGGGGCTCCAAGGTTGGAAGGTTAGGAACAACGGAGTTGTCACAAGGTCCTTCATGGGTGACGGCTGGGGGGAATGTGACGGAGTCTAGGGGGCTGACTCGGCTCAGGCCAGTTTCAGGAACTCCTGCAGTGTGTTTTGTTCCACAGCCTCCACGAAGAGCTCATAGTCCTGGGGGAGGGGACAAGAGGTGGTCACCTGAGTGCTGGTGCTTTGTCTCAGGTCTGACTCTGGCTGGTATCCTCCTACAACACTCCCTCCACCTCCAACCCCCAGGCCCATACCCCACAGTACTGGTCCCCGTTGACAATCTGGGGTGGGGTGGCCTTGGGGTTGCCCGCCAGGGCTCGCATCTCATCCCGCAGGGCGTTGTCTTGGGAGATGTCCACTAGCTGGTACTGGATGCGCTTCCCATCCAGGATGCGGGTCACCTCGCTCTGCTGGGACTTGATCTGGGGGCAAAGGGCGGGCAGGCGTTAGTGAGCAGACTGGAGGGTTTATGGGGGGAACCCTGGGCAGAAAAAAAGGGACTGTGGCCAGGAGCTTTTGTCCCCATGTCCCGCTCCACGCCCTAGGGGAGGGTTCTGGCCACCAGGAGTTGGGAGGAGGAGTCAGGATTGTGGTGGTATGGAAGGAGAGAGGGACCACCAACCATGAGGAGGGGAGTCAGAGTGAACATAAGTGAGATAAATTAAGGGTGGGGAGAGCCAGGAGCTCGGCAAAGAGAAAGCAGGGCAGGCCTGGGTGGAGACGGGTAAGGCGCCACCTCCACCCCAGGTACACACACACACACACACACAGTGGAGGAGAGGAAGGGCAAGATAAGGACATGGTCACGGATCAGCCTGGTAGTGGGGGTGCAGAGGCCCCAGGATGCCCGAAGGTGTTCAGTGTTCAGGATGGGGCCGGGGGCCCTGCCCCACCCAACTCAGGAGGCCGTGCCCAGCCCCTCGCCGCCCCCGCCCTGGGGGCGGGTCCCAGGCGCCGGGTCCAGAGCAACAGGACCACCACCAGCGCTCTACCCGAGGACGCGCACTCACTTCGCGGGAGCCGGTGACGGACGTGCTGTAAACGCGCAGGCCGCTCATGCTGCGGATGGGCCGACGGGCCGACAGGCAGACGGGGTGGCGGTGGCAGCAGCTGCACGGCCTGGAGACGAGGCCGCCGCGCTCGGGAGCGGTTTCCTTCCTGCTCAGCCCGCGAGTCATCGCTCTCGGGACCAATGGGCGGCGCGGACAGGCGCGCGGCCGGGGCGGGGCCTGCGCGACCCCGCCCCGCGCAGCGCCGGGCCCCCTCCCGCCCCCCTTGCGGACCGGGCGCGCCGAGGACCCCCGTCCCACGCACGGCCGCCCTTTTCAGCCCTCCGAGCTGGGGCTGACAGTGTGAGGCTGGGGAGCGAGCTGACGGCAGGAAGGGTAGGGGAGGGCGTGGGTGAGGGTTTGGCAAGAGGCCTCCCCTTCAGCCTCGCGCGGGTTTGCTGCACCCAACTAACTACCCACCCCCGGTGCCACGACAGCGCTGCTCCGCTCCGGGCTTTTAAGTCTTGGGCTGTTTTCAAACCTAAAGTTCCCCAGCTAGGGAGCCTCGCTTCACGGGCTGCCCAACCCCAACACGCACACACTGCCCCAGGGGCCACCCACACGTAGCTAACCCCGCGGCACACCACAGCACGGAGGGCCTCTGGTTAGAGAATTCCCCAGAGCTCCTCTCCGCTCAGATCGGCAGGTTTAGACAAGTGAGGGTGGCGGCAGGAGACGAGGCACACCCTCACAGAGCCAGATGGAGGCCAAGGTATGAAAGAGGCTTCTAGTTCTGGACTGGGTGGAGGTAGAGGTTGGTGTCAGGACTCCTGAGAGTCTGGGCCCTTGTTAAAGATCCACCGCTGGTCTTGGGGTGGCCCCAGCCCCACCCCAACTCCTCGCAGCAGATGGCACAGGGTGCAAAGGAAGCAGCCAGCCCAACCTTGGATACTCAGCCATCTGTCTGGGGTTGGACATGACACCCCTCATCAGTCCTCCCAGGTCCAGGGCTCCGAGAACAGCCCAGGAAGACAACCCTAGCTCCTGGAGGCAAACACAGAGTCCTGCCTTGCTCTGGGGAAGCCACTTCCTTACAGCAACCCACAGGCAGCAGACTTCCTCCTCAGAGGATTACTGAAACTCAATGACAAACTTGCTCTGTGACTCAGGGCAGCTTCACCCAACAGAAAGTGCTGTGGGAAGAGATCTTATCTGTCCCCACAGAAAGACAGAGGAGCAGAAGTGGTAGAAATAGACTTGAGGCTGGACCTGCCAAAGTTCCCTCCTTGCTGCTGTTTGGAGAACTTGGCTAAACACCCAGGCTTTGGCTCCAACAAGCCAAAATGAGGGGTAGAGTATGAGCTGATGGTGATGGAAAGCAATGGGAAACCGAGGAGTCTGTTAAATTTTTATTTTGTAATCAAAATAGGCAATACAAACCAGTTGACATAACAAGGATTCATATAAATAACTGCTTATAAACTTTATGAGGAAAAATACCCGTGAGCATGGTGGCTGGGCTGCCAATACAGGGTAGAGACCAATCAGGCAGCTCTGCCTTTAGGAGGCAGGAGCCCAGAGGCTGAGGGGATGGCTGGGTGGGGCTGCTCTGAATGGAAGGGATAAGTCACTCCATAAATAAAACACAAACTTGTAAAAACACTTAAGAAGGAGTCTCATTCAGGCCAGGAGTGAGGTCCAGGATGCTGCCCTGCCAGCCCATAGCTTAGCAAGAATCTCCCAATGGCTGGCTCTGGACTCCTGAACTACTCAGTGCCCCCCCACCCCTTCCCCACACACGGCCTGGCTTGGCCTGGCTCCAGACCTAGAGGCGGCCTGGGGCTGGCCCAACAACCAGATACAATCAACTACGAGATGCTCCCCCAACGAGGAGGCAAGAGAAACCAGAAAGCAGAGGGTCCAAAGATCCCGGAAAAACAACGAAAAACACTGAAAGCTGTACCTTAAAGCTGACCTGTACCGGGTACTCTGAACTCTCAAGGAGCCCAAAGCAGGAAACGGAAAGGACCCCCAATCCCAAACACAAGAGGCACAAATCAGAAGGCCGGGCACGGGCCCCAGCCCCGGGGGGAAGGGGGTGAGCAGCTTGATAGTTGCCCTGCGGTATCCTGGGGGAAAATCCTGCCCAAACCCAGAACCATAGAGGAGTGAGCTTGCACTCAAGGGGGCTACCTGGCCAGCCTGAGAACAAAGGAGAAAGGGCTGTGCTAACCACACGACCAGGGAGGGCCCCAAGGGCACAGGACAACTAGAGTGGGGTCTCCTGTAAACGGGCATGGTAGCACAGATGAAGAAGCCCTGGTTATAATCCCTGGGCTCCCAATTCTAGTTAGTACTTTGCTAAGGAATAGATCACCCTGAGGCATCTATGAGAACAAGAGCCCTGAGGAAGAAGCAGTGGGACTGGGCCTAGGAAAACCCAGAGCCAGCTCAGGTCCCAGGAAGGCTGGCACATGGGGCCTGAGAATTCTCAAATGGCCATTGTTACCGGTACTCAGCCTTTCCTGGCCCCTCTAAGGAACTCTGGGCATCAGCACGACGAAGGTATGGAGTGGGAATGAATGTGGAGCCATCCCAAAGGATGGAGAAAGGAGGTAAAGCGGCCTGCTTGCCTTTGACGTCAGCCTGCAACTGGGAACAATCTGTGAGGACTTACCAGTCTACCTGCAAAAGTTAATTAACTCACCCTCAAAGGGTGAATCAGGATGACAGGACAAATGCAATCCAACAAGACAAAGCCAGAGTGGGGCAGGGCAAACAAAATTCTCTAATCAGCCCTTGGCCCCAGATGCAGGCTCATACCTCCCCTCCATCCCTTCTCTCTGGGAACAGCAGCAGACAGGAGGCAGGAGATTGTCAGGGCAGGACCTGCTGGACCAGGCTCTCAGCAGACCAGATTCTCCCTTGGGGAATACAGCCTGTCCCACCCCCAGCATTCCTCACTGTGTGACACAGTTTTCTCCCATGTCCTGGGCGTATCTGTCTGACATGGTGGTCCTTAAGTCCTCGATGTCACGGCGTAGCTGTTGAACCTCTTCTAGTTTCCTCCTGATCACATCCGGCTTCTGAAAATCTAGCTGAGTCCCTGCGTGCTGTGTAGCTGGGGAGGAGAGCATTTCGAGAGATTATTAGTAAATCACTCAGGAGACACTTTCCTGTGGAAAGCGCAGTACGGATATGCAGTACCATAAGGCCTGTGGTCTTGGAACATGGCACTTTTTAAAAAGCACCTAGGGATAATGGGCTGAAATCTTGCTGCCTAAGGGCCACGTTTGTGTTTGTCCTTCACCCAGGTACCCCATAAGGATGCCTGTTTCCAAAACAGATTTACTGAACATCTACTTTGAAAAACACATAAACTCCCAGAGAGTGGTGACCAGGTCTACGGAGCCCAGTTCACACATTACCAGTAATGATGGGAAAGGTGGATAGGGGTGAGAGGAGAATGAAAACCACTCTCTCCTGGGTCCCAGACTGGCCTGAAGACTCACAGTGAATGCCCAGAAGCAGGGAGAGATTGGGGTCATGACCCTGGGCCCTCTGGGTCACAATGCTACAGACAGCCTGCAGATCTTGAAGGCAACTGGCCAACTCCTGATGCAGCTCAAATGCCAGCTGGGCCGTGTCTGATGAAGATGGGGACCCTGATTGGGCCTGGCGCAGGTGTTCTTGGAGCGTCAGATTCTTCTCAATGAGGTCCTGGTTCTGTACTGAAAGCTGAGCAGATAGAGGTGAGCACATTAACCCAGGCCCAGGGAAAAGCAGAGTATCTGCGCATGAGTGTGGATATATGTATATATGTGTGTGGAGGGGAAGCTATGAGTCAAAGGTGATGTCCCCCCTCCTTGCACTCCCCTCTTCTCCCCTACATATCAGGCCTAGTTTCTCCTGCAGGTAGGTTGGGCCCACAGGGCTGCAGCATTGGAGGGGAAACTGCACCTCAGCAGACTGAGTCAGCAGCCTCCAGGTTTTTCTGTTCAGGAACCAGAGAAGATACTCCCGGCCCCTCGGAACTCTATCTGAAGCCAGTCCCTCAGCCAACTCTGTTAGCCAGGCTATCAGAGAAGGTTTAACGTGAACTGTGAAATCTGAGAAGACACTGGTTTCAATCTCTCCCTGCCACCCTGACAAAAGTGGCCACCAGCCAGCCGGATCAGAGTGTGTCAGAGGAATAAAGCAGGCAAGAAAGACAACAAGACAGCTAGTGGCCACTGGGTGGGTAGGGATGGGGCGGGGGGGGCTGAAGAAGCTGGGGACCTGGAGGACATAGTGCTGAAACGTGTCCTGCCTTTTCAATCCTTCACCTCAGTGGAGTCAGGCTTCACTACAGAGACCAGCTATTCACGTCTATCTGTGTCTCTTTCCCTCCCTTTCCCAGAACAGCTTAATGCACACTCCTTCCCTTCCTACCTCTATTCTGTTTTAAAGACACTGAATAGAGTTTCTCCTCCAGTCCCCGCCCTTCACCCACACTGGGCCATGTGACAATCCTAGTTCTGGGAGACTCCTTCCTCAGCACTTGGGCAGTGACCTTGGCCGCCCCCTGCCGACAACTCTGTTTACTCCATGAGGATCACCAAACCTTCAATCTTCTTGAACCCTTTATCCCTAACCCCACAAACCTGTGGCTGAGGGAATACAAAATAAGAGAGTGATCTTCCATATCCAAAAAGCATTCCTGGGTAATTATGGCCACTCAAAGGCTTAGGACCTTTAATATAAAGGATGATGCAATGTCCCGTCTTACTCCTCTGCCAAAAAAGCTTAGCAGCGACCTCCCCAACGTGGGGGCTCCTGTGGGAGAAGGGATCGGGAGGACACACAGAGAAATCAGGTTTGTAAAGACAGTACCAAGAGGCCTAGCTGTTGCTACTCACCTCTTTCACAGCTGTGCGCAGCTGCTGCAGGGCTGTCTCCCTCCTCTGGGCCTCCTCTTTCAGGGCCTGGCTTGTTCCTTCTTCTTGAGCCACTTCCTGCTCTAGGCTCTGCATCCCATGGCAAGGAGGGTGGGAGAACACATCAGGGGTAACAAGTCTACTTCAGACCATATCGCCTCTGGTCTGGACTATATACATAGTAAAGCTCCACCCCGCCCACACACTGCTGCTAAGAGATTATTTTACAACAGCCCTGACCTGCGACTTTGCATCAAAACCCTTCTCTAGCCCCTGACCAGACTGGCCCTTACTTACTTTTCTATCCTCATCTCTTTCTACCCTCCACACAGCCTCTACTCCAGTCACACTGAACGACTAACGGTCCTTCATCACCAAAGGTTCCAGTTCCCAAACTGTTGTTCACTCCTCTTCCCCTTTGCCCAGAATGCCCCTCTGCTCTGCCAGAACCTTCCTTAATCTGCAAATTAGATCCAATTAATCCTAATACTGCCCTGCTACTCATACCTCCATCATAGCTCATGAATACATTTGTTGGCTGTGCACATGATTCCTCCCTCCACTAGACCATAACTTTCTTGAGGGCAAGGAACGTCCATTAAGTTGAGTTCAATTATTTATCGAGCAATTACTGTTGACAGGCACTGGGGATACTAAAAAGAATACCAAACAATCCCTGTTTTTGAGGAGCTCAAAGCCAAATGCCCTTGACAATACTGTGTATTAAATGTTTTTGACAGAGATGAGAAGGGGTAGAGAGCACACTCTCTCGGGCACCTCATCTAGTTAGAATGCGTGCGTGCATGCGTGTGTGTGTAGGGGTAGTCAGGGTCAGGAGAGGGGGGTATTTATATTTGTTATCTTCTGCCTCTCATTCTGGTTCATTCCAATTTCCCCCGAGTTTTGAAACTGACTTGAACAAATAAAGTATAAATAGTATTTCTGAACTTTTCCATTTTGTATTAATAAAAAATTTAGCAGCCAAGGAGAACGTCTCACCACTATGAAACACCCAAAGTGACCATTTTGAATCCACCTAATTCCACCAAAGTCTCAACATGGGTAAATATACTACTTTAAATGCTGTGGAACCTCAGAGTTCCAGGAAACATACTTTGAGATCCACTAAAAACTACTAAAATCCTGGGATTTTAAATGGATGTAGGGAATTCCCTGGCAGTCCAGTGGTTAGGACTCTTCACTTTCACTGCCAAGGGCCTGGGTTCAATCCCTGATCGGGGAACTAAGATCCCGCAAGCCGAGCGCCGCAGCTAATAATAATAATAATAATAATAATAATAATAATAAATGGATGTAAACACTCACTAGGCTTGACTATCTCCTTACAGGACTTGAAATATGTGAACTAAATAGACCCCCATAATGGCAAGGGTAGGACTGCAGCTTTCAGTTCTTCCTCAGTGGACGTGCATCTCTCCTGTTTGGTGTGAAAACCTCTTTTAGAGTCCAAAGAGAACCTGTACCTAGGATTTTTTGGAGAACCCAATTAAGGACACTCCTACTCTGGCCCAAAACAGAAACCAGGAGTTGTCTTTGATTTCTCCTTACTCTTCAACCTCCTACGTTCTATCAGTCACTGGTTCCTCTCAATTTTACCCCTAAAATTCATTTACATCTGTCCCCTCACAACTCCTTCTTGCAATGCTGCCTTATGCATCATCCTTCATCATCTCTCACTAGGATTTCTGCTACAGTCCACTGGCCTCCAGCCCTGTAAGTCTCCAAGTGCCAATATTCTTCCACACTCAAGCCTGAGTTGCAAACCTGACCACATCACGCCCCAATTAAATACTATAGTAGATTCCCATCACCTGCCTAAAGAATAAAAGCTAACTTGGTTGAACAGTCCCAGCCCTCCCATAGCCCAGTTCTCCATTTACCACCTTACTTCAACAATATCAAACTGCTTGCAGCTCCATGTGCAAACCCTGCTGTTTCATGCCTTCATGTTCCTACCTATGCTGTTCCTTCTATCAGGAAATATCATCCTATCCTGCGCCTCCTCATTGACTGGCTAACTCTTCCTCCTCCTTCAAGAAGGCTCATGAGGGCTTCCCTGGTGGCGCAGTGGTTAAGAATCTGCCTGCCAATGTAGGGGACATGGGTTCAAGCCCTGGGCCGGGAAGATCCCACATGCCGCTGAGCAACTAAGTCTATGCGCCACAACTACTGAGCCTGCACTTCAAAGCCCGTGAGCCGCAACTACTGAGCCCGCGTGCCGCAACTACTGAAGCCTGCGCACCTAGAGCCTGTGCTTCACAACAAGAGAAGTCACCGCAATGAGAAGCCTGCACACTGCAACGAAGAGTAGCCCCCGCTCGCCACAAGTAGAGAAAGCCCGTGTGCAGCAATGAAGACCCAATGCAACCAAAAATAATTAATTTAAAAAAAAAAAAAAAAAAAAAGAAGGCTCATGAGCTCCAGAAACCCTTCCTTGACCTCCCTACTTCCACTGACTCTTTTATGCTCCCCCAGGGTAATATGGGTGCTCTAACAGTAATGTGCTAAAACCCCTTCCCAACAAGAATGTAGGCTAAAAGCACTGACTGGGTCTCATTCTTGTGCTCCTAACACCGAGTAAATTGCATGGCAGAGAATAGTGTTGGTTGAATTCTAGAAATTCCATCATTAAGTCCTGCCCACCATGTCCCAAGGACTCCAGCTCACCTGTACTTCTGAACGCAACTGATCAATCTTCTGCTGTTGCTTCTCCACAATCTGAAAGGCAAAGTTATCAAGGAAGGCTGTAAGCACATGCTGATAGTGAGGTCAGAGGGCAAGAGGCTGTACTAGGATCTGTGGTCTGGCTCTTAGCCCAACTGGCTACAGCCAGTCAATAGTGAGAACAGAGTGAAGACAAGTTAGCTCTACCTACAGAAATATAACCCAGACTCCCTATCCTGGCTAACTAGCTTCACACTCCTGTGCTCTAGTCACAAAGAGATTTAAACAAAGAGGAATGTAGTGTGGACCTATGACCACCATGGGGAAGTCAGGTGGAGAGAGACACCCTCACCCTGATGATTGTAGGCCAGTAGAATCAACTTCATATACAGCCAGTGTATATTCTGGTTCTTTGGTAAAGGACATGACTGAAAATTCAGTTTAATGAAGCTTGCCCTATCCAGGGCTGTGATAGTTATCATTACTTATAGCTTTGGTCACACTGACTGTTCGAGGAGAGAACCTACAAAGGCCTAGTTTCCTGTCCTTTGAGACCTCAGGTACTCTCTGAACCATTTCTGGGTCTTCTTTTTTGCTGACCTTCAACCAGTCTCACTGCTAGGCCCTGAGCTCCTTCTTCTCTGCTGAATTAGAGCCCCCAAACTGGGTAGAACTTTGCCCAGTGCAAGAGGTTCTGAATAGGGCCTGAGCCATGAATGAAGTGCGCCAAGCTTCAGCGTACCATTTTGGAGCATATAAATTTGGATGTTCAGAGGCATGTCCTTCCCTAACTTTGCTTGCCAGTCATAAGGATGAATATCTAAAATGCAAATTTATTATGCAGGGATGACTTCTCAGAAACGAGAGAAAAACTCTGGGCAGCAGATCCTAGGGGGCTCAGGGTCAGAAATTCATGGTTCCTTACCAATACCCAATCTTTTCTTTCCTCTAAGCCTACCCCGTTACAGCCTGGACACCCTCAGTCACCTTTCGAAGGGAATCACATTCCTTCTGCCAGGACTCCATTTCCACTTGGGGACCTTCTCCCCGTTGAGCTGTATCTTCTCCACTGGCCGCCTCCACACACTGCTTATCTTGCAGGCTGAAAAACAGTGGCCTCTTAAAGAACTCTGAAGTTAGAGGGATGTGGCTTTGATTCCTGATTCCGCTATTTACTGTACGTTTCGGGGCAAGACATTTACGCCCTTCCAAGCCATAGGTGGGGATAATGTCTTAGGTCTGTATAACGTAGGGAGTGCCACACAGAAGCTGCTTGCTCAGTCTGTGCTAGTTCCATTCCCTAGAGGCCAGCATCTATACAATGTGCTACCAATTCTCTACCTGCCCAAGGTTTTTTTATTCTTTGTTTTGATATTTAAAAGTAAACATTCATCACATGTATTTAAATTATAAAAGTCACACGTATACAATGCAGAAATTTTAGAAAATACCAAAAAAATCTTTTTCTTTTTGCACATACAGTCTGGGGCAGACCCAGCCATGTCCCCTAACCTCGCTTCTGACTCCAACCAATGGTCTCCTCCCATGGATCCCCACAATCACTTTCATCATGGCCCATCTGCTGAAATAAACAACAGGGTCACTGTGGTTGAACATGGGATGAGAAATCCAATCCATCCCATTAGCAGCTGGATTTGGTCCAAGAGGCTGCTGAAACACAGCCACTACATTTTCAGAAACTGCTATTAACATGGAGGAGGCTCCCAAGACACCCTGAGAGTACATTATGGCATCTTGTTTTGTTCTCAGAACCTGCTGTGGCAATCGAGAGCAATCCCTAGGGCTAAGGAGAAGAAACAGATGCTCCTGGTAGGTTTTACCTTGCAAAATTCAAAATGTGGATAACCCCCAGTCCTCAGCACCAGGAGCTACTTTTGCAAATATAGATACTCATTTTCCAGTTTATAAAGTGCTCCCGTTCATTCAACACATACATATTCAAGGATTATTATCTAGTATTATTATGCCAGGTACTGGGTTGGAGCCCTCCAAAGGATACAGTGACAAATCCCACCCCACTGCACCACTATACCCCCCACATTCCATCTCAAAGCATAGTCCTTGTCCATAAACAGCTTTCCTATCACTTACAATCCAAAGAAAATGAAGCTCAGAGAAGTGAAGTGATGTGCCCAAAGTCACACAGGTAATGAGTGGGGTAGCCAGGACCAGAACATAGCTCTCTACTCCTTTCCTCAACCCCACAGGGGTATTTACCTATGTCTAGTGGAGGAGAATTCTGCTTCCCTCTGTCTCAGGCTTTCCAGTTGAACCTCCTTCTCTCTGCAGGCTGCCTGGGTCTCCTCCAGCAAACTCTCCAGCTCAGTCACTCTCTCCTGCAGCTCTGTGCTCTTCAACTCAGAATCCTTAAGCTGAAAGACAGGATTCCATGCTTAGATCAACAGGCCAAGGAAGACTCTGTCTGGGTATCTCAAAAAATTTGCAGTTCAGTTGTGATATGAGTGTGGACATGACTCCTTTGGGATTTTCCTTTCAGGAAGCCACAAGGTAACTGCATGCAGCAGAGGCTGAGAAAGCCACCCTGCTTGGCCACTCCCTTCTTGCCCCAGGTATGCCCAGACATTGCTGCTACCTGCTGGCTCTGCTTCTGATGGTCTTCCAAGGTGGGCAGGTCAGCCAGGTAGCGTTCCAAGGTCTCAATACGCTGCTGCTTCTCCCGGTTCTGCTCTGATTCCTTCTGACATTTCTTTTTCAAATTATTGATATGTTTATCACGACCCTTGACCTATTGGGAAGAAATGTCGAGAATCTGTCTTCATTGACTCCTCCTCTACAACCCTGAACATCAACTTTTTTGAAGTGATGTCTTTGCCCTTAGGGCTATAAATGTTTTCCACTACAATGAATGCAAGAAGCTGATAAAATTTTGCCATTTGAGATTAGGGCATAAAATGCAGAGTTAACACACGAGAACCTTCTAATCAAGGGCAGGGAAGGGGGGCTCCTTTGGGAGTTTTCAAAAATTGGTAGCTCTACCATATAATAAGGAATTTGGGACTTCGCTGGCAGGCCAGTGGTTAAGACTCCGCACTTCCACTGCAGGGGGCTTGGGTTCAATCCCTGGATCCCTGGTTGGGAAAATTCCACATGCTGCACAGTGCAGCCAAAAAAAAATTTGTCTGGTCTTTGTCCAGCTTCCTGGGAGGCAACTTCTAAACTCTTAGAATACCCCAAATAATAGAACAGGAGTATCTTTGTTTTTCTTAGTGGACCAGAGTCCACCATAAATGCATTTATGCTAATGAGATGAGCCAGAAAGCAGACTGGTCACTATAAAGACCGATGGAGTTGAGCCCAACTCCCTGTGAAGAGGGGACAAAGACAGGAGATTGAGTTCAATCATGCCTACATAATAAAACCCCAATTAAAAATCCTGGACACCGAAGCTCAGCGGAGCTTCCTGGTTGGTGAACACATGGATGTGCTAGGAAGATGACAGGCTCTGATTCCAAGGGGGAAAAGGTATAGAAGCCCTGCTTTGAGGACTTTCCCAGACCTCATCCTATTTGTCTCTTTATTTGGCTTGTCCTGATTTGTATTTTTATAATAAAACTGTAATCTTAAGTAATCCTGAGTTCTGAGTTGTTCTGGTGAATTACTGAACCTGAAGGGGTCATGGGAACCCCTGGATTTATAGCCAGTTGGTCAGAAGGCAGTCTAGGGAACCCAAAACTTGCAGCTGGCATCGGAAGTAACAAATAAGCATAGTCTTTTGGGGGACCATGCCCTTAAACCTGTGGAATCTAATGCTAACTCTAAGTGGTCTGCATCAGGACTGAATTGCAAAAGTAAATATAACTGTATATACAGTAGACATACAGCTGGTCTGGTCTGTTCTGGTGAGATAGGTAATGCATTCTTCCCTAAGCACCACATATGATATAAAGCTAAGCAATCATCTGGAAGGGCTAATGAGACTCTAAACTCCTTGAGAGGAGGGGCTGTGTCCATTTTGCTTATTATCATGTCCCCAACACACAGCACAATGCTTGGCACTGAGCAGGCAATCAATTAAGATTTGTTGAATGGGGCTTCCCTGGTAGCGCAGTGGTTAAGAATCCGCCTGCCAATGCAGGGGACACGGGTTCGAGCCCTGGTCTGGGAAGATCTCACATGCCGTGGAGCAACTAAGCCCATGCGCCACAACTACTGACCCGCGTGCCACAACTACTGAAGCCCACGTGCCTAGAGCCCATGCTCTGCAACAAAAGAAGCCACTGCAATGAGAAGCCCGTGTACCGCAAAGCAGAGTAGCCCCCCCACACCGCAACTAGAGAAAGCCCGCATGCAGCAACGAAGACCCAACACAGCCAAAAATTAATAAATAAAACAAATACATTTTTTAAAAAAAGATTTGTTGAATGGAAACTTTTTCTTCACTATTATGGCTTTTTCTTTGGCTTATGAAAAAGGAAGGGGGAGGAAGTAAGAGAAAGCAGAGAAAAGGTAAGGCAGATCTACTGATGCCAAAGAGGCACAGGCCTAATTTAATCCAAAGATAACACAGTACTAAGAGGGATCCCTGAAGATCAGTCAAAACCTTTACCCCAGGTACAATCTTTAAGCTCCATGTGATTCTCCAGATTCTCACATTTTAATATGCATCAGAATCACCTGGGAAGCTTATTAAAAATGCTGATAACCAACTGTGAATTTAAAAAATGGTAGACTGGCCAGAGATGTTTATCTTTTCTCTCTTCCAAAACATCTCTAAACAACAGGAGGAAAATAAAGTACTGATTTTTAAAAGTCAACAGAGGAGACAAAGGTATACAAGATACTTCAACATGTTTTCAGAAGATACAAGTGAATGGGGGGATAAATGACTTGGAGCACAGGAGTTATAACCTGCAGTAGGAGTTACAGACAACTTGGGAAACAAGGTGCCCTTCACAATCCCCAAGAACCCCTGTACTTGAAGCACCAGATACCTGAGGGAGGTATGTATCAGCCATAGACATGAAAAATAGGGGGATTCACTAGAAGTCTACATTCAGGTTAGCTGGATACCATTCTCACCCTAGGTTTCCCCAAAAGGAGATTGGAGATTTATTCTCCGGAGAAGGCAACTGAGAGAGTCAAGCTCAGGGACATCAGTCACGGCAGAGAGAGAGAGAGTGTGTGTGAAGCACTGTGTTGAAAATAAGTATAAGTAAAAATCTATGTATAGAACTGTGGGACTTTAAACCTAATCTCCTCAGTGTTGAGAACCCAAAGGCCAAAATCATTCCTGTCCCCAGTCTCCCCACCAGGCAGCAGGCTGAAGATTCTTTCCTAGAGAGAGTGAGATGAGATATTCAGATACTGATATTTGAAGGTTCCCAAGTGAAAAGGGCAGATTAAGCCTGATCATCCCACAGGGAAGCCCACCACGCTACTACCATGAACCCAGAGCTTCCACGCAGCTTTAAAATACTACTGATACGTTGGGTTTTTTTGTTTTTCTGGCTGCAGCGCACGGCATGTGAGATCTTAGTTCCCCAACCAGGGATCGAACCTGTGCCCCCTGTAGTGGAAGTGTGGAGTCTTAAGCACTGGACCACCAGGGAAGTCCCTAAAATACTACATTCTTAAATATGAGCACTCTTTCATTCAAGGATCACCAAGCCTCTAACATGAAAGACACCAAAACAAAATAAAAAGACCTGAAGGAAACAAGAAACAACACCATGAGCAGATGCAGATATCCCAAAAGGTATAATCAATATCATCAGAGAAAAGATATTGCATTCATGAAACAAAAACAGCAAAAAATGCAATAAAATACTATTCAGAAATATAGAGGTATATATCAGGAGAAAGAAAGAGCTGAGGACAGATAATTCTGTGGAGTGGGGCTGGGTACAGAACCACTAATTTTTACTATAAATATGTTGATATTTGATAACATGTTGGTTATTTAACTTAGATACATGTATTATTTTGATTAAAAGTTTCTTTTTTAACAAGCCTCTAAGTCTATGCTGTACCAATGGCACCAACCTCACCTGGGAGCTTATTAGAAATGCAGGATCTCAGGGCCCCCTTCCCTCCCACAACTACTGAATCTGTATGTGTATTTTTATCATGATCTCCAAAGGATTCTTAAGCACATTAAAGTTTAAGAAACACTGCTTTAGCTGACTTTGATGCAAGTGGTCCAGAACTAAACATTATTAAACTGGTTCCCCAAGAATGTCTGCATTAGTGCAACCTGTGAACAGAACCAAAAGATTTAGCTCCTTCTATGATAACCAATCTCACCCTAAGGCAATTCTAAGAGCACTGGCAAAAACGTTAAAACTCCCCAAATACCTGCATATATGGGATTCTTCACCTACTTTTTAGGTAGAGTGAGGAGAAACCAGGCTGAATGATGTACCACAGGTACATCTTGCCACAGTACAATCTCGTATGACTGCCCAGGCTGATTTTCCACCCAGGCCAGCCGGTAGCCCATCACAACCTGGGACAGTGAGGGATTATACGGCTTTCCCTGTCTGTGGTAGTTTTGTGCAGATGAAGCAGAAAGGAGGGGTTCCATTTCTAACAGACCAATCCTGCATAAGAAGTCAATGCAGGGGGTTTCACCCAATTGGCTCCTCCAGGTTCCAAGAATAGGGGCCAGAAACAGCTTAGGGTCTGTCAGGAGAGGACTGACTGCCAACTCCTTTGTGAATTAGAAAGCTATCAGCTCCTTAGCTCACCCTTTCTTCCTGTTTCTTCCCCTCCTCTGAATGCTTCTGCAATGACACTTTGAGTGACTCTCTGATGAGCTGGACTTCAACTTCCGAAGCAGAGAGTTTCTTTTCAAGCTCCATCTTTTCTTTGCTCAAGGCTTCTGTCTTCTGTGCAAACTGTGCACGTAAGAAAGTGTTCTCTCGCTGCAATTCCTGCAGAAAGATTCTCAATATATAACTGTTCCTTACCCTGACAGTCCCATACACGTTACTTATACCTAGTATACTTCGTGGTCAAATATCACCTTTCTCTAAGAATTTCTTTAAGCGGTGCTTCTCAAAGTGTGGTCCTAGGACTAACAGCTTCAGCATCACCTGGGAATTTGTTAGAAATGCAAATTCTTAAGCCCAACTCCCAGGCCCAGTGAATCAGAAACTCTGGGGATGGGTCTCAATAATCTGTGTTTTAACAAGCCCTCCAGGTGATTCAGATGCATACTCAAATTTCAGAACCACTGGCTTAAAGCAATACTTGATGAGTTGTAGTCTTACAAAGGAATACAGGACACTGTATCAGAAGACCTGGGCTCAAGGCCTGGTTCTCCTCCACTCATTCTCTATATGTCTTCAGGCAAATTCTTCCTCCTTCTTGGGCCTCAATTTTCTCATCAGTAAATTAGAGGACCGAACTAGATTTTATCTAATGGCCCTTCTCACACTAACATTCTGATTCTACAAGATGGAACACTATCTTAACAGGCCCACTAGGTGGCAAAGCCAGTACAGTACTATAATCTGTCTAACAGACATCACTCAAAAGCCCAAATTACAGAAGAAGCTTGGCCAACTTCTTTTAGAGCTACTGACCTAAGTGAGAGCATGGTTTCCTTCAGTTGCTCCTAGACATGGAAGAATAAAAGTGGGAATGGCTCTAAATCCTGCATTACCTCTGCTTCCCCCTCCATTTGGCCAGGGCTGCTATATTAAGACTTCTCAAAGCATCACTCAGTTCTAGGGTCTTACTATGTACCTTGCTCTGCCTTCCTTTTCTCCCAAGTATGTCCTGATACCAAGGCACCTGGACTTCCACTTGATCTACCCTCAAGCCTTTTCTGCCCCCACAAGGGCAGAACAGGAGATACTTTATAATTAAAATGTTTACTCTTTGAGGGCAGGGACACCTTATATCACTTGGTCCATTTTCTATCTCCTGGATGCCTAACAGTGCCAAGCACAGGGAAGATACTGGGTTATGACAAGAATGCCATCCTGGCTGCCAAGGCTTACCTGCAGCCTCAGCAAGCAGACATCCCCAAAGGGGGCAGGGAGGCCCAAAAGAGCATTGTGGACTTGTAGTTCGCTCTCTCGCACTTTCTGCTCCAGCTGAGAGATATGTTTCCTCTGCCTGCAAAAGCCAGAATAGAATGAGGTCCAGGGTCCTGACACAAATCCACTTGCAATATGAGCCCCCACTTTCCTTAGGTACAAACCACATTTTTTAAGCAAAGACCTTGGATTCTGGTCAGTGCTGTTTCCTGGAGGAGGAAGAGCAAATGAGAAAACTGACAGGGGAATTGAAGAAAGATCAGCTGTGAAGAGCCAGCTGCCTCCTTTAGGCACTCCCCACAGCCCCTGCAGAGATATGCAACTGGCCTATCACATTACTCACATACTGGACTAGGCTGCTTACTGACCTAGCTCTATCATGAGGCAAGGCAGGGTCCTAAACAGAGGAGGATGTGCTGCCCTTGGGAAGACATCCTTAGTGGGGGCTGGGACAGCAGAGCCTAGCCCTATGACACCCCTTGCCCCCTTACTTGTCAATAAGGAGCTCCTTTTCCTTCAGAAGGTTTTCATTACTGTTCAAGATGCTGATCCACTGTGCTGGGTCTAATGTGGGCAATGAAGGAGAAAAAGCAGCAGGATGGTGGCAGTTGGCTCCATTCTGAAGCTGAAAGACAAGCAGGCCCAGAGCGGCTTAATCTTGACCTACAGGCACCTGAAAACACCTGACTATAGCTGGGTCTGCAGTCAAGGCTTACTTTGGCTCAGTCTGAGAAGGCCCACTGTTTATGAAATAATTTTAGCTCTGATGTATGACTGGAAAGAACCTGCTAGGGAGACTTCTGCCAACTGGACACTCCCTGCTCAGAAAGGCTCCAGTTTCTAAGAAAAGGTCAGTTGTCTTTCATTATCAGGCAACCGAAGCTAACCAGGAGCTAAGATGTCCTCACCAACCAGGAAAGGAGAATGTGTCCTGCTTCCTTTCTTCCCAGAAAGCAGCACAAGGACTTTTTTTTTTTTTTTAACCCAAAAGTGTTATAGTGGAAAGAACCTGGGATTCAAAGATAGTTTTTGAACCCTAGAACTCTGCCACTCACCAGCTCTGTGACCCTGGACAGATTACTTATTCTAAGAACCTGGTAAATTTCTACCTTTACCTCATCAGAGTGCTATGAGGATTAAATAAGTTTCTGTAATGTTAAAGTACCTAGCCTAGTGACTGGTACATAAATACATACACACACAGTTAGTGTTGGTGTCCTAACTCTGGGTTTCCCTTTATAACCCTCTGCTTTGGAGAAACTATATGGTGTTTAATTAGACCACCAACAGATTTGATGACATTCACAAGACTTCATTTCCTATCTACAAACATCTTTCCTCCTTTTTATAAATGCTTTCTTTGGAGTCAAAACTTATAGGACAAAACCTATACAGTTCTAACATCAGCACAGAAACTGCAAAATCCAAGGAAAGAAGGGTCTCTACCTGCATTTGTCCCATCTGTAAACGGATCAAATCCAGATGCTGCTGACAACTGCTGAGCTCAGAAGATCGCTCGCGGGGATGCCAAGGGTCAGGATTCAGTTTCCACACCTGAGAAGGTAGAGGCTTGGAGAGCCCAGGAGCAGGCTGGAGTCCCAAGGGAAGAACCCCGCTGCCACTAGGGTGTGGTCCATTCCGCTCACATACTGCCCCACTGCCTGGTGCCTTCTTGGTCTCAGGCAACACTTTGTATAACTCCTTGTTTGGGTCAGTTCTTGGGTTGTGGAAGGAGACTCGGTAGTGGGGATCTGAATAAAGCGTCTCCATCATTGCCGACTGATTGAGGGTAGACTCCATATTGGGAATATCAAACTTCCTCGCCTCTTCTTCTCTTTCATGGCCCACTGCTGGAAACCAGGACTGCTCAACTCCATTCTGTCCAGCACCACCACAAACATACGTGAAATCTCTACATAGGCCTGGAGAACGTTTCATTGCACCGAGGTCTCCATTTCTTGTCATCCCCACACTTTCAGTCAACCCTGACAAAGGAAGTTTGGAAGAAGAGGGTCCGGCAGGAGAATTTGGCTTGGCAGGAGAGGTCCCCAAAGTAGAAGGCATCACATGGGCTGTTGGAATGGTTACGTGGCTTTTGATGGGCTGGAAAGAAGGACTGCTACTTGAGCTGCAAAAATCTGTGGAGAGAACAGTCTTCCATAAGTCAAAATTGAGGCAGCAAGCTTTCTTGACTTTGGCTGCTATGCCAGACATTCTCTGCCTGTCCTAAGACCACGCAGAAAAGGCACTGTCATCACAAGTATCAGGCAAAAAACACAGCAGCCTAAACAGGAGATGTGTGTTCTAGGATCTCAAATGCCATTCACAAGGCAAACCAACAAAAGGCAACACTGGCTTCACTTTTAACTTATACTCTGTCCCTTGTATTTGAATAAAAAATCCTGCCAGTCAACAAAGCTGAAAACGGAACTTAAAAAAAAAATCACTTACTTAAGGGAAATGGATTAGATCCTACTCTTCTAAGAGCTGGGTAACTCTAAGCTACAATCCAATCTAATAAAAATGTCTTTTCCAAGGGCTGCCAGAATCCTCTATGATCTCCAAAAGCTCCCCTGTGAAGGTGAGCAATGAATCTAAACTATCCGAAAAATAAGGCGAACTGGATAGTGCTGCTTTGTATCTAGGGCAGGGAGCACAGCATCTGAATCAGGATTCTGTTCTCTCTCCCACACACCAGACCTGACTGCCGGGATATGTGAAGTTATTCTTAGTAACTCTCAGGTTTCATTCTAGCACAGTGAGCACTCTCAAGTGGTAAACAGTGAAATCCTCTATTTTATATTTTGCCTTTTATTTACCCACTTGTTTGTATACAACTGTGATTTTTCACTTTCCTTCAGACTGGATTTATGTTTCCTTTAGCTCCTGCCTAGTCTTGGGAGACAACTCGCTGATTGGCCCTGCTATAGAAGGTTCATATTTCTACATATTTCCAACTTTCAAGTGCTACTCTGAAGAGGACTACAAGGTCACAGAATTAACACGGGACAGTAGGCTGGCAAGTGAAGAACAATACAGGAATATGAGGAAACACACCTGTTACCTTCAGCAGGCAGAAAACTGAGTGAGGGGGAAAAGGAACATTAACGTCTTCCTTTTTCAACTACGTCTAGTATTCTTTTCCAAACTAAGCATGTCTACCACGGAGAAGAGTAGACCTCAGATTTGTTTCTTTTCATTTTCCATCAACCAACACAGAACACACTCAGGTAATGAGGACAGATACTAACCTTTTCCAGAATTATATGAGTATAGATCAGCTATCATCTTCTCATATGGGTTTGTAAGCAGCTCTTTAAAAACACAGGCAAGCCAAATTATCCCTTATAATATATGCACAGTATCTAATTTCCTCTACTCAGATGATCGTGGGATATATAAAATGCCATACTAAAAACAAACAAGCAGCAAAACAAGCAGTAATTTTTGATGACATGCATCAGCTTCTCAGGACCAAGAAAGGGCATTTCAGAGTCAAAGGACACAGTTTTTGATGTCCCAAAACTTAAATACAGAACTAGTCAACAGAGTTAAGGTAGACTGGTGGTGATGAAGACTTCTAAGACTAGTAAGCTCTCTACTTGAAATCTTCCATAATGGCACCATAATATCCACTCTCACCAAGGGTCCCCACTCCCAAAATATAATTATGGAACAGAGGACAGTAAGACTGTGGTTATGAGGGCTGCTACTATGCTGAACTCAGCAACACCTTCTTCCATTCTCCATCCACAGCACCACTCTCTCTAAAGACTCACCAAATTCAGTTTTGAGCCCATAATGCCTAGCAGTAATGGCAAAACCAAAGCCAAGAAGAAAGGTACCAGCTTCCCAAGAGAATATGGTTTTTCTAATTTTCTGGTGAGTGTGGTCCACCTACGGATGATGAAGTGAGGTCTTTGTCAGCATTTGTCACGTATCTACTGGGTTTATCTATTTATATTAAGGAAACTGTGTAATCCTCAGAAAGTGCTATAAAATGTCAAGTTACATCACACTTTAAGTCTGGTTTGTGTTTTAGAGCATTCTGAAACGAAATAGCAACACATTTTCAGAAGGGCCACTATCTTCTACAATTTTCAAAGGCTTTCCAAATTTAGTGTATGGGATATGTGATTTTTATGAGAAGTTTACAATTCCCCAAATCACTGGGTTTTTGCCACTTCAAGGATATATTTCTAAATTTCTCCTTTCCTCAAACACGCTCCCTGCCCCTAAACCCCCATCCCCCCCAAAAGCAATTTGTTCTTTCTAGCAACCTCCCTTTCTTGGTAAGGGGTAGACTTAGCTATTGCTAAATTTTGATCACTTCTGCCTACATCACTTACTGGTTTATGAGGTATGGTAGTCTGAATTATGCCAGTGACAATTTCAGTCTTTATCAAAAAACTGAAAGCCTTCTGAGCTCTCCAGTACTCACCTCTATCCTGTCCCTTGAGAATCTTCAAGGTAAAACACCTTAGAGAAGGGTAGAAGCAAAAGCCTAAATGGGGAATTCCCTGGTGGTCCAGTGGCTAGGACTTTGCACTTTCACTACTGTGGACTGGGTTCAATCCCTGGTCACGGAACTAAGATCCCACAAGCTGCACAGTGCAGCCAGAAAAAAAAAGGGCCTAAATGTCCATTGACAAATGAATTGATAAAGAAGATGTGGTACATATACACAATGGAATATTACTCACCCATAAAAAGAATGCAATAATGCCATTTGCAGCAACATGGATGGACCTAGAGATTATAATACTAAGCGAAGTAAGTCAGACAGAGAAAGACAAATATCACGTGATATCACTTATATGTGGAATCTAAAAAAATGTCACAAGTGAACTCATTTACGAAACAGAAAACAGACTCACAGACTTAGAAAACAAACTTATGGTTACCAAAGGGGAAAGGTGTGACGGGGGAGGGATAAATTAGGAGTTTGGTATTAACATATACACACTACTATATATAAAATAGATAATTAATGGGCTTCCCTGGTGGCGCAGTGGTTGAGAGTCCGCCTGCCGATGCAGGGGACGCGGGTTCGTGCCTGGGCCCGGGAGGATCCCACATGCTGCGGAGTGGCTGGGCCCGCGAGCCATGGCCGCTGAGCCTGCGCGTCCGGAGCCTGTGCTCCGCAGCGGGAGAGGCTACGGCAGTGAGAGGCCCGCGTACCGCCAAAAAAAAAAAAAAAAAAAAAAAAGTACTATGCAATTAATATATATATTTCCCCAAAGGAATAAAAAGCACACAGTCACACACAATCTGTGTAACAATTTGACTGAATGAGATATAGCCAGTCAATTCAACGGGGGGGAAAAATCTAGACCATTGTTTGATTTTTATAAGTCCTATTATTTAGTCAGAATGAAAAAGGTCCCATGACTGCACATGTAGACAAAACCTTAACAAGTCACAACTACATTGACAGTAACACTTCTGATTACACAAGTGATGGAAAGAACACTACAGGTGGGAGATCTGAATCTGATAACTAGTTGTGTGACCAGGCAAGTTACTTAACCCCTCAGGGAATTTTTGCTACTCACCTGCAAAAAAACTGGATTAAGTGATTTTTAAAGTTCTGTCTACCTTAAAATCTATGATTCCATTAACTCAATATTCATTGACACTGGGCCCATATACACACAGCTGTCAAACTATTAAAATTAAATCCCAGGGACTTCCTTGGTGGTCCAGTGGTTAAGACTCCCCACTTCCACGGCAGGGGGCGTGAGTTCCATTCCTGGTCGGGGAACTAAGATCCCGCATGCCACGTGGTGTGGCAAAAAAAAAAAAAAAAAAAATTAAATGCCAGGTGTCCAGGAGTCAGTACTAGTAGTAGACGTAGTGGATGTGTTTTTCTCCTTTTCATTCTTCTTTTATTTTTTCCAAACATTTCTTTTTTTTTTTAATGCTTTACTGAGATATAGTTCACATACTGTACAACTTTCACCCATTTGAAACATACAATTCAATGGTTTTTAGTACATTCACAGAATTATGTACCCATCACTACTATCAATTTTAGAACATTTTCATCACCCCCCAAAGAAATCTTTTTACCCTTTAGCAGTCATGCTACATTTACTCTAACTTCCCTAGCCTTAGGCAACCACTAAATCTACTTTCTATCTCCCTACAGATTGGCCTATTATGGATATTTCACACAACATGTGGTCTTTCGCGCCTGGCTTTTTTACTTAGCATAGATGTTTTTAAAGTTAATCCAGTTTGTGGGGGGTATTGGTACTTCATTTCTTTTTATGGCTGAATAATATTCTATCATATGGATATACCACATTTTACTCATCTGTTTGTCTATTGATAGACATGGGGTTGTCTCCAATTTTTGGCTATGAAGAATAACGCTGCTATGAACATCTGTGTACAAGTTTTTGTGTGGATGTATGCTTTCATCAATTCTCTCGTGTGTATATATACCTAGATTTGCTGAGTCATAAGGCAACTCCATGTTTAACCTTTTAAGGAACTGCCAAACTGCTTTCCAAAGCAGCTACAACATTTTACATTCTCACCAGCAATGTACAAAGGTTCCAGTTTCTCTACATTCTCACCAACGACTGTTATTATCTTTTTGATTATAGCCATCCTAGTGGGTGTGACATCTTATCAGATGCACCAAGTACCAAGGTAATTAGTTCTATGACTTTAATCAACTCATTTAATCATTTTGAAATTCAGCTCTCTCATTTGTAGATTGGAAATAAAATATTTCATAGAGTTCTTAAATGTATTAATGAAAAAATGTAGAAAAAATTTAGCACAGTATGCATCATAAAGTATTTGATAAACAGTAATTAATTATTATCATTAGGTTTTCTGCCCTCCTAGGAACCCACCATCTAAATGAAAAAACAAAATACTCTTGTAAAGTACAGCCTGACGGTTAATACTTAAGTGCAAAAACAAGTGGCAGAAAAAAATAAAGATATAAAATTGCAAAAAGGAAGATCAGTAATGGGAGGAAGAAATTGGAAAAGTTTTTTCAGATGCGTCATTAGATCATAAGATAAGCATAGCTGGGAGGGGCAAGAGGAGATGAGAACAGCACAAAGGGGCCCAGATTAAAGAAGGAAAGAGCTCAAGTGACAAAACAAAACAAAAGGTTCTGCTCGTAGCATAGTTAAGACAACATACCTGGTGAGAGTAAGAAATATGTTTGAATGGGATAGGGCCATATCACAGAATTGGGGACTCTGACCTTTATCCTCCAAGAGATAGAAACAACTGAGGATTTGCAGGAAAGGGAAACTATGAAATCAGGCTTTTAGAAAGATTAATCTGGTAGGAGAGGGAAAGACCTGATGCCAAGAAACCTATTAGAAAGTTGTTTCAGACAGGACAAACAGTAGAAGTTGAGAGGAAGGGACCGGCTGTGAGGGGCATAGGATAAGAAGAATCAAGAAGACTCCTTGACTGAATGGACTGATTTATGAATACTCTGGAAATGACAATATACGTGGAATACAATTTGAAATTGACAACACATTTTGGTAATCAAATCATTAATCCAAACTTACCCTCTGCAATGTCTGAGCATGATGTGCCAATGGCTGTGTCCCCACTGTCGGCTATACTTGAACAGCGGCTGAAGCGGCTCCGAAAGCCCTCCGAGATAACTGGGGTCTGCCATTCAGTCCCCAGGGAACCGCCCCTCTGAATCACATTGGAACCTGAAACAAGTGGCATTTCCCACCTTTAGTGTGAACCTGCTCATGTAACCCCACAAGACTTTTTAAAAAACCACTTAAACCTATCAGAGAATAGTGGCACCCCACACCTTTCTTTCTCCTGTGCCTATTTCAGCTACTCTGAATTAGTTAATTTTAGGGAGTTTTTTTTAAAATAAATTTATTTATTTTATTTATGGCTGCATTGGGTCTTCGTTGCTGCGCACAGGTTTTTCTCTAGTTGCGGCGAGTGGGGGCTACTCTTCACTGCAGTGCGTGGGCTTCTCACTGTAGTGGCTTCTCTTGTTGCAGAGCGTGGGCTCTAGGTGTACGGGCTTCCATAGTTGTGGCAGGCAGGCTCAGTAGTTGTGGCTTGCGGCCTCTAGAGCACAGGCTCAGTAGTTGTGGCGCATGGCCTTAATTGCTCTGCGGCATGTGGGATCTTCCCGGACCAAGGCTCGAACCCGTGTCCCCTGCACTGGCAGGCAGATTCTTAACTACTGCGCCACCAGGGAAGCCCAGTTAATTTTAAATGGAAATAGCATAAGAGGTGAGAATGTTCAAAGACAGAAATAAAAACTACCAAGAATCCAGGAGTACTGGGACAGTAATAGTTAATAGCAGCTCCATTCTTTGCAATCTAGAAGCCACAGCACTTTACAAACATGATCTCATCTACCTATTCACTGAAAAGTATTATAACCCCTATTTTGCAGAGGATAGAGCTGAGATTTGAACCCAGGTTGTTCTGATTCCAATACCCACATTCTTTCCTACAGGGTTTCTCAGCAGGTGCTTTTGGCATTCTGGGCCTGACAATTCCTCAATGTATGGTCTACATATTACAGGATGGTTAAGCATTCCTAGTCCCTCCCCGTCCACTAAATGCCAGCAGCAGCTCTCACTCCATCCCACCATCACTATAAAACCTGAAAACATCCCATATGTTTCCAAATGCTCTGCAGGGTAACAGGCAATCCAGTCCTCTGCTGAAAACCACTGCTTGACTGCATCAGGGTACCCTTGTGGTTAGGGTAAATCAAGATGAGTCTTATAAGTTAATCTGAAGAGTTTGTGGGGTGGGGGCAATGCAAAGAAACTACTAAAGTTTCTGAGCAGGTAAGATGAAACAAGATTGATGAGATTTATTTGACTTTATCAGCTTGCTGTTTGAGGGCTGGTAGATACAAAGTGTTCAATAAATACTTGATTTACTAATATACTAACAAAGAATTAAATTCAAATTATTTTTTAAAAACCACTGTAATTTTTCTAAACTTTACCTGATGATCCATGTAAACAAACAAACAGGTAATGGTAGCTACTTACCCATTTAAAGCATCAGAGTTTGACCTGAAATCAGAAAATGTGGTTCTACAGACTCTATGATTTAGTGGGAAGCAAATGATATTTGCATTTAGTGCTTCTCCCATTTTTTGAACCTACTTTCTTCTACATTTGCTCCTTTTTTTTGCTACCCTTACTTCTGCTTTCTACTGAAGACAACCTCACTTTCCCCAAGAACTCCTTTTATTCTTTGGGTCTCAGTGGACTGCCTGATTTGAAAGAATCTATATACACACAGTAATCTGAAACAATTTCTTTTTTTATAAAATTTTTTGGCTGTGCCGCGTGACATGCGGGATCACAGTTTCCCCACCAGGGATCGAACCCGCATCCCCTGCATTGGAAGCCCAGAGCCTTAACCGGTGGACTGCCATGGAAGTCCCTGTAACAATCTTTAACAGAAAACACAGCCAAAAATCAGAGCATCTGATCAGCATAAGATTAGCCAGTGTTACTATACTAAATTAACATAATTCTAGCCAGAAGCAAAGAAATTTGACCTCCTGGTGAGTCTATATGGCATTATCTCTCTAGTCAGTGTACAATTTGTCAGGTCTTTTGAATAGTGAAAATCAATTGAGGGTCTCTATTACCACGTTCCTGGCCTCCTACTGGAAATCACTCCCTGTTACTACTACTAATCTTCTTCACCACTACCACTTTTCTGTTCACCCACTCCATACATCAATTCTAAAAGTGATTATTTGCGGGGCTTCCCTGGTGGCGCAGTGGTTAAGAATCCGCCTGCCAATGCAGGAGACACGGGTTCAAGCCCTGGTCCGGTCTGGGAAGATCCCACATGCCATGGAGCAACTAAGCCCTGTGTGCGCCACAACTACTGAGCCTGAGCTCTAGAGCCCGCGAGCCACAGCTACTGAAAACCGTGCGCCTAGAGCCTGTGCTCCACAATAAGAAGCCACGCAATGAGAAGCCCGCACACCACAACGAAGAGTAGCCCCCGCTCACCGCAACTAGAGGAAGCCGCGCACAGCAACAAAGACCCAATGCAGCCATAAATAAATAAATAAATAAAATTTTAAAAATAAAAAAAAATAAAAGTGATATTTGGTAAAATAAAAATATGCTTTGATGTAGTTATAGAGACTATGATTATTTCAAAATTCAAGTCTGAAAGCTGGTATCATGTCATATCAGCAGCATCCTTATCAAATATTAAGACCATTATCAATCAAATGAGAGACTACTGGGCTTCCCTGGTGGCGCAGTGGTTGAGAGTCCACCTGCCGATGCAGGGGACACGGGTTCGTGCCCCGGTCTGGGAAGATCCCACATGCCGCGGAGCAGCTGGGCTCATGAGCCATGGCTGCTGAGCCTGCGCGTCCGGAGCCTGTGCTCCGCAATGGGAGGGGCCGCAACAGTGAGAGGCCTGCGTACCAAAAAAAAAAAAAAAAAAGTAGGAAATGAGAGACTACTGAAGACAAAGCCATCAGAAAAGCAGTGAGCTTTGTTAGGAATTGCTACATTCCAAGAATGTGCACTATATACATAAGTGTCATAAGAAATTGTATAATTCAATCCTAAGACAGCGCGTGGCACATAGCGATGTTCAATAAATATTTGCTGAATGAACCTTGAATTGATTCAACAAATGCTTTTAGAAGTGCTTATTATATGCAAGGCAGTATGCCTAGGAGAACATATCTACCAAATGTCTGCTATAAGGCACTGTGGGATTTTTCAAGTTAAAGAAAACATACCATTAGTTCCATCAAATGTACTCCTTTCTTTTATTTATTTATTTGTTTATTTTTTGCGGTACATGGGCCTCTCACTGCTGTGGCCTCTCCCGCTGCGGAGCACAGGCTCCGGACGCGCAGGCTCAGCAGCCATGGCTCACGGGCCCAGCCGCTCCGCAGCATGTGGGATCCTCCTAGACCGGGGCACGAACCCGTGTCCCCTGCATCGGCAGGTGGACTCTCAACCACTGCGCCACCAGGGAAGCCCTGTACTCCTTTCTTTATAAATCCCCCCAGATTCAAAAGTTATTTTTCTAAAATGCTACTTCCTATTTGAATATACCATATCTACTTAATATTGTCTATTGAGTATGTGTACATATTTACATGTTTTAATATATTAAATACATACACAAACTTTTAACATATCAACTTAGGGTATCTACTGAGCTTTCAAAACCCTGTAAATCCATTCTAGAGATAAATTCCTGAGTCTCTAGTGACAACACAAGTGAGACTGTTGGCATCCAAGAAGAATTCCAATCTTTGTGGGCTAACAGATGACTGACCCACCCACAGGACTACAAAGACAACATAGAACACAGTAATTTATGCTGTGTTTTTCTGATTTCAAATGGAACTATCTTCCAAAGTCATTTTGTTCCAATCCTTTATGTGTCCTCCTCTCCCAGTCAATCACGTGGTCTTGTTGGAAGCTACGTAGGACCAGAGATAAACAGTTGTTCTCTCAGAGAGACCTATTTTTCTATTCAATGTAGCCCCATGTCATTTTTGTTCTTTAAGCGCCAGCCTTTCAGTGAATGCTTGTTTGTTCAGTATTTCCTTTTAAGGAAATTTCTGTTATAAAATAATAGAGCAAAGGTCAGAATTTAACCCAGAAAACTTTGACTACTCACCTGGTGATGTGGCATGAGAGAACCGCTCACTTGGGTATTTCTCCTGCATGGCCATCAACAGTTATTTGAGCCAGCTGTGGAATGAAGGAACCAGTCAGATCTCTCCACTATCTTTTAACTTCCTGTAACTTGTTCTCACTCAGCTGAAACTGTCAAAAACACACAGAGTATTCAAGTATTCTTCCACATGTTTTACTCCTGAGGATGTTTTTTTAAGGCAAAGCAACTCCCAATATTCCACTCTACTTCTCCTGAAGCAAGAAGAAAAAACCTAGAACCAAATAGATTCCCAATACTGATCCTATTAGCTAGAGCCCCTCCAATCGTTGCAAAAATTAAAAATGTTACTTTTAATTAACAAACATTGCCATGGATCTTCTTACTCATGGGAACAGGATGGAAGAGTGAGGTGGAAAAAAAACTAAATAACCAAACCAACAGTGAAGTATTATAACTTCAGTTATGATTAAAATAAAATGAATTCCCCGATTCCTTCCAGTATTGAAAGTTAGTCATATCATGTACAAAGATAGATTTTCTGGTCATAAGCAGAACCTCAATACTCAGCTGGGAACATGAGGTTTTCTTCCCATTACCCCATTCCTTAAAACATTTATATTTATTCTAACAGTAGGTTCTGAGAATTCAGCATAAGTCTGATTACTATCTATGTAAACAAAAGCTTTAATTAACTGTAACTAATAATAGCAAATAATAATAATACCTTGTAAATGCACAGTAACTGAGAGGCAGTACAGAGTAAGAGAAGTGGTTCAGAGTATTGATTTTTTTATTATAAATTTATTTATTTATTTATTTATTTATTGGCTGCTTTGGGTCTTCACTGCTGTGCGCGGGCTTTCTCTAGTTGCGGTGACCGGGGGCTACTCTTTGTTGCAGTGTGCAGTCTTCTCATTGTGGTGGCTTCTCTTTGTTGTGGAGCACAGGCTGTAGGCATGCAGGCTGCAGTAGTTGTGGCATGCGGGCTCAGTAGTTGTGGCTCGTGGGCTATAGAGCGCAGGCTCAGTAGTTGTGGCGCACGGGCTTAGTTCCTCCGCAGCATGTGGGATCTTCCCGGACCAGGGCTTGAGCCCGTGTCCCCTGCGTTGGCAGGCAGATTCTTTTTTTTTTTTTTTTTTTTTTTTTGTGGTACGCGGGCCTCTCACTGCTGCGGCCTCTCCCGCCGCGGAGCACAGGCTCCGGACGCGCAGGCTCAGCGGCCATGGCCCACAGGCCCAGCCGCTCCGCGGCATGTGGGATCCTCCCAGACTGGGGCACGAACCCACGTCCCCTGCACAGGCAGGCGGACTCCCAACCACTGCGCCACCAGGGGAGCCCGGCAGGCAGATTCTTAACCACTGTGCCACCAGGGAAGTCCCCAGAGTACTGACTCTTGATCAGACAGTTTGGGTTTGAAGCCTGACACTAGCAATGTATTAGCTGTGTAACCTTGGGCAAATTTCTTAATATCTTTGTGCCTCAGTTCCTTCATATAAAAATGAGGATAAAGCCAGGACCTAATTCATTCTAACTTATTTATAATTAACTTACAATGGTGCCTGACACATATTAAGTGCTTAATTAATGTTTTTGTTATACTTGGCATATTAACAGTTTATACTAATAAAAAGTGACACAGTACAGTCCTCAGAAGATAAAGTACAAATTTTGAAACTCTGAATTTATAAGAGCCCCAAAAGAGTTCGGGACAAACCCTGTCAACAGAACACAATTCTGAGAGGTGAAATTTAACTCTGGAGTGGGGGGTGGGGGGCGAAAAAAAAAAGCTTTATGGTATTATTTCTCTGATGTGCTTTACTGACCTCTATAGTCTCCTCTTAGTAACAACAACACAAACCCTCACTAATTCACTGTATCTACAACAGAAATTGTACCATTCCCTGAAATCCCAGGTCTCTACATACTGGGTAAGAGAAACTTTGTTCAGTTAAAAAAAGATTCCAGGGGCTTCCCTGGTGGCACAGTGGTTGAGAGTCCGCCTGCCGATGCAGGGGACACGGGTTTGTGCCCCGGTCCGGGAAGATCCCACACGCTGCGGAGCAGCTGGGCCCGTGAGCCATGGCTGCTGAGCCTGCGTGTCCGGAGCCTGTGCTCCGCAACGGGAGAGGCCACAACAGTGAGAGGCCCGCGTACTGCAAAAAGATTCCATTTATCGCTAGTATTATTCAGCGTTTTATTCGTGACACAGAAGGGTACCCTACCTGCTATTCATACCGAATCGTCAATATCAAAGCGCTTTTTTAATCCCTTTCTTTTTTTTCTAAAGGGTTTCTTCCTCCAGATGTGATTAAATTAAGGATCTCTTATTTTATTTTGGTCTGGCTGCACTGCGCAGCATGTGGGATCTTAGTTCCCCCACCAGGGATCGAACCCATGCCCCCTGCATTGGAAGCGCAGAGTCTTAACCACTGGACTGCCAGGGAAGTCCCCCTTTCTTTAAAATATAACAAAATGGTAGGCCCACTGGATTCTGACACCTTTCCAAATTCAGAGGGGTTGAAAATGGGATGACAAACGAACTCTCAGTTAAAGATGGAGTTATCCTATGACTCTAGTTCCACTCCTGGTTATATATTCAAGAGAAATAAAAACATATGTCAATACAAAATCTTATACATGAATCTTCATAGCAGCATTATTTATAATAGCCAAAAAACAGAAAGAACTCAAATGTCCATTAGCTGATGGATAAATAAAATGTGGTACATCCACACAATGGAATATTATTAGGCAACAAAAAGGAATGAAGCACTGATACCTGCTACTGAAAACATTACAGTACGTGAAGGAGGACAAACACCAAAGGCTACATGTATAATTCCATTTATATGAAATGTCCAGAATTGGCATATTCATAGTGACAGCAGATTAATGGTTGTCAGGGACTAAGAGGGCAGGGAGAGGGGGAAATGGGGAGCAATTGCTAATGGTATGGGGTTTCTTACTAGGGTGATTAAAATGTTCTGAGATTAGACAGTGATGATGGCTTGTGAATATACTAAAACCTCTGAATTGGACATACATAAAATTGAATTTTATGGTATGTGAATTATACCTTAATTAAAAAAAAAACTCCAAGGTGTAAAACAGTACAGAATAAATAATTTTAAACTTCTTCCTACTTAAGTTCAGAAGTAGATGGCCTACTGCTGGAAATTTTTAGGACCATTTGAAGGAGACAGACTTCTTGAGATAAAAGTGAGAGAAATGAATGTATAAGAAGTAACACAGGGACTTCCCTGGAGGTCCAGTGGTTAACAATCTGCCTTCCAATGCAGGGGATGCAGGTTTGATCCCTGGTGGGGGAACTAAGATCCCACATGCCACGGGGCAACTAAGCCCACATGCCACAACTAGAGATCCCAAGTCACAACGAAATACCCCACAGGCCACAACGAAGATCCCGCATGCTGCAACTAATACCTGATGCAGCCACATAAATAAATTAATTAAAAATAAATAAACAGGGCTTCCCTGGTGGCGCAGTGGTTGAGAGTCCGCCTGCACATGCAAGGGACACGGGTTCGTGCCCCGGTCTGGGAAGATCCCACATGCCGCGGTGCAGCTGGGCCCGTGAGCCATGGCCGCTGAGCCTGCGCGTCCGGAGCCTGTGCTCCGCAACGGGAGAGGCCACAACAGTGAGAGGCCCACGTACCGCCAAAAATAAATAAATAAATAAATAAATAAATAAATAAACAGCAGTAACACAAATAACCAATTATACAGCCAAGAAAGGTAAGAATGAATGGAGGCAGACAGAACATTGATAGTTTCCATTTTCATGTATTAAGTCCAAGCATACATCTTTTTATTGAACTTCACTTTACTGAGCTTCACAGATTGCATTTTTTACAAACTGAAGATTTGCAGCAACCCTGTGTTAAGCAAGTCTATGGGTGCCATTTTTTCCTACAGCATTTGGTCGCTTCGTGTCTGTGTCACATTTTGGTAATTCTCGCAGTATTCCAAGCTTTTTCATCATTATTACATCTGTCATGGTGATCTGTGATCTTTGATGTTACTATTGTAACTGCAGATGTGGTGGAAATAGGAAGAGGACTAAAATTAGAAGTGGAGCCTGAAGATGTGACTGAATGCTGCAATCTCATGATACAACTTTTAACAGATGAGGAGTTGCTTCTTATGAATGAGCAAGGGAAGTGGTTTCTTGAGATGGAACTACTTCCGGTGAAGATGCTGTCAAGACTGTCGAAATGACAACAGAGGATTTAGAATATTATGTAACTCTGTTGATAAAGCAGCAGTAGGGTTTGAAAGGACTGACTCCAATCTTGAAAGAAGTTCCATTGTGGGGAAAATAGTATCAAACAGCATTGCATGTTATAGAAAAATTGTCTGTGAAAAGAAAAGTCAATCAGGGCTTCCCTGGTGGCGCAGTGGTTGAGAGTCCGCCTGTCGATGCAGGGGACACGGGTTCATGCCCCGGTCTGGGAAGATCCCACATGCCGCGGAACGGCTGGGCCCGTGAGCCATGGACGCTGAGCCTGCGCGTCCGGAGCCTGTGCTCCGCAACGGGGGAGGCCACAGCAGTGAGAGGCCCGCGTACCGCAAAAAAAAAAAAGCCCTAAAGCAGTTAGGAGCAGGGGCAGCTCATGTAATTTCTTCACTCTGCCCCTGGTCACCACCCAGGCTCTATTTCCCAAGTTGCTACCCGAGAATTAGATTTTGGCTGTTATAAGTAGTTCTCCCCTTGAAGAATTATAATCTTAGTGTGGAACACACTTGGCAGCTGTTGACAGAACCACATCAAGACAGGAGAGGATTTGAAGGGAAACACAGGCAGCTGACACTGACACACTAAGAACCTCACACCATCACACTATTTTCATCGCCTTGATCATTCATTAAACCAAACCTAAAGAAAGAGAAGCCAAATCCTTGCCAAGATGCTGCCTTTACAAAGAACAAGTCCTGAACACCACCACATAATAAAACAGACAGGGCCTAAGGGCAAGCAATGAAGCATGGTTCTCTTAATCGTCCTTGTATCACTACTCCTCCCTTCCTAGCACACCGTATTCAATTCATCAACCAAAACAGCCAGCCTGTTTGCCTGGCTCTGTGCCATATCGTGGAAGTAGACTGGTGTAAAAGACAAACAGGGCTCCGATCCTCCCGGTTTAATGTGATGAAGTAAGTTCTGAACACCTTCTATTGCATAAATAAGCTCTAACACACTTTCTGTTCATCCAGAGAACCAGCTCCTCCCTGTCTATAGCAGGGTGCCTCATGCTCGGTACTAACGACATTGGAGGTCGGGTAAGTCTTTAATGTGCGGTTGTCCTGCACACTGCAGGCTGTTTAGCAGCACCCCTGACTTCTACCCATCAGATGCCAGGAGCAATCCCCGAGTTGTGAGAACCGAAAATGTCTCCAGACACTGTCAAACATCCCGTGGGGGGGCAAAATCGCGCCGGCTGAGAAACTCCAGCCTAGCGCCTTCACAAGGGCTCTCGGTCCCCCGACCTTCCTCCTCTATCTTTCTCCAAATCTCGGCTCAAACTTCACTTCCTCGGGGAGGGCTCCCCGCCCCCTCAGACTCCGTCGGCGCCTTGGGTTCCGCGCTCCCGTACTTCTCCACCCTGCACTACTGAGTGCTGGCCGAGCAACCACCCGCGGGATGTCTACTCCTCTCCCGGGGCTGCGAGCTCCTGGAGGGCAAGAACTTCCCTCCCGCCGTGCCCTGGCGACCGGCACTGGGCCCGTCCATCGCAAAGGTCCCGCAACAGCTGCGGAGTGAGTGACGGGGAGAGAGCGAGGCGATGAGGGCGGGAGGCCACTGAGACCCAAGGAGGCGAGCGGGGGACATTATTTCAGAAAGCCGGGGCGTCAGAGACCCAAGGCGAACGGCTCAGTCGCTCTGCGCATGCTCTTCGCTCTCCCGCGGCCCTCCCCACCACGGAGGACGGTCGAAGAGTGTCTGAGGCTCCGCCAAGGCTCTCTAGGCAGGGGACAGGGTCTGTCAGTCCGACGGGGGCCCCCGAAGGGAGGAGGACTTACGTGAGCTTGAAAGCGGGCAGCGAAATCCCTCACTCAGGGACACCAACCACTGCGACCACGTCGGCTGCGGACGGCGGTTCAGCGCCTCAGCTCGCCTAACGGCCGTTACACACCCGCCAGGCCGCGCGCCTCAGAGCGCGCACCGCCCCGGCCCCGCCCCTTTCCGCCCTCGTACGACCAATTAGAAGTCGGGCCGCGCGGGTGTCCCGCCCCTGCACGCCGCCCTCGGCGCAGAGAACCGACGGATCTCTCTGCGCATGAGCCCGCCGCCGCTCTCTGCCGTTGCCTCTACCCCTTGGCGGGTCTCGCCTCTGGGCGGAGCCCTGTTCACCCCGGCCTGAAGTGGTCTGCTTGGCTTGTGAAGATGGAGAAGCTGGCAGCCAGCGCAGCTCATTCCGGGATCCCACCTAACCTGCCCACCCTCCTCCCATTCCTCACCATCTATCAGTACTCCCACCTGAAGCAGAGGGTGACGTTGTGACCAGGAGTCAGGGTGTGGCCAGAGTCACTGTCTTACCAGGGTCAGGGCTTGGTCTGGATTAGAGTCAGTGGTCAATCTGTGATCAGGACTCAGGTTGAAGGGTAAGGGGTCAATCTTGCCTCCCTACTCAAACTCGGTCCCTAGGAAAAGGAACTAAGTTTATTTGCATTAATACATACTTGAAAAATCAGACTGAAGTTGTTTAAAATTCCAGGTATCTGGAAACTCGACTTGGGAGGGAGAGGCATTAAAAAGTTGTGTGATACAACATGATAAATGTAATTAACGGTGCTGTATTTTATATATGAAAGAGTAAATCCTGAGTTCTCATCACAAGGAAAAAATATTCTTTTTTATTTCTTTACTTTTGCATCTGTATGAGATGATGGATGTTCACTAAACTTACTGTGATAATCATTTCATAATGTATAAGTCAAGTCATTATGCTGTACACTTTAAGCTTATACAGTGCTGTATGCCAATTATAACTCAACAAAAGAAAAATAAAAGTTGTGTGATTTCTTAACTTTGAAGAACCAGACATGAAGAGTTAATTACCAGACCAAATTCACTCTAAAGGAAGGGCTCTGGGGTTCTATCACTTGCCCTCTCTTATAGTGTTTTAAGGTAAGAATATAGATGGCAGAAAATAAGATTTAATTGATAATGAACCTGGGTATGATATGATAGATGAATTTAGGGAGTATTCTCTGAAATTAAGACCAGAAGTCTTTATTAAAATATAAATGGTAAGGATAGGTGTGTAAATGAGTAAATTTGTGGGCTGGTGGGTGGTGGGAACACCCACTTGATGGCTTCTATTTCTTTGGTGAAAAGCAACTGTAAGGAGGGAGGGAACAGAGGCATGTAGAGGGCTGAGAAGAATGGGGAAGATTTGAAAAGCTGATACGGAGAATGGTAGAGAAACCAGACTGGGAACAGTGGAAGTGCTGAGATTTAAATTTACAACTGGCAAACAGTACACTTGTACAGTTTTCTCCAATGGGTATCTATGTTTTAAAGGTAACTCCATTATTATAATACCAATTTTCAAATGTGAATGACTCCTCATTTATATTTTAAAGAAAAATTTTGGCACTAATTTCAGAGAATATTCACAATTTTTAGTTATGACATAGTAAATCTTCAGTTACTTTATTATTTTAAAACACTTGCTGCACACTATTTACAATAGCCAGGTCATGAAAGCAACCTAAATGCCCATCGACAGATGAATGGATAAAGAAGATGTAGTACGTATATACAATGGAATATTACTCAGCCATAAAAAGGAACGAAATTGGGTCATTTGTAGAGACGTGGATGGATCTAGAGACTGTCATACAGAGTGAAGTTAAGTCAGAAAGAGAAAAACAAATATCGTATATTAACACATATATGTGGAACCTAGAAAAATGGTACAGATGAACCGGTTTGCAGGGCAGAAATAGAGACACAGATGTAGAGAACAAACATATGGACACCAAGGGGGGAAAGTGGCGGCGGGAGGGCTGGGGGGTGATGAATTGGGATATTGGGATTGACATGTACACACTAATATGTATAAAATGGATAACTAATAAGAACCTGCTGTATAAAAAATAAAATAAAATTCAAAAAAAAACCCACTTGCATATTTCAGTAAGATATATGAATGGAACTATCACCTGACATGACTGAAAAAAGACTAGAGTTGGCCAGTTATGTCCCACCCTAATTTAACCAAGGAAAGTGAGAAAATTAACTGCATCTTCATAATCATATAATTAGAGCTACTTCCACATGCATTAAGTGTTGTCTGGTGGATTATTTTATAAGCATTTATTGTCACCCACTACTAGGAGCCCCGGCAAACACTGATTTCCCCTTTTTTGCTTGTCCTGTGGGTGTAGATGCTGGGTCTCATAATGAAAATTTACATGCATTATTTCATTTCATCCTCACATCAGTGCTAGCAGGAAGACAGTTTTGCCCCCGTCCTCTTTCTTCCTTTCTTCCTCCCTCCCTCTCTCCCTTCCTTCCTTCCTTCCTTTCCTCTCTCCCTTCCTTCCCTCTTTCCCTCTTTCCTTCCCTCTCTCTCCGTCCCTCCCTCCCTTTTTTCTTTCTTTCTCTTTCCTTCCTTCCTTTTTTTTTCTAACACATTTTCTCTCCCTCTGTCTTTTCCTTTCTTCTCCTTCCCCTCTTCGATTATTATTTTGACGGTGTGATGGTAGTAAATCATGGCAAGATGACCTCTAATTTTCTTGTTTGTTTGTTTTTCTAAGGCTCTCCCCTTCAATAAAGTTTGCTTCTTGACCGGGCATAGCTTATCAGTGATCACTTATTAGCAGTAACTTCTCCACATTAAAAAAGGAAACTTTAGTTGCTGGTGACAAACTCTGGTAGACATAGAAAATTCTGAGCTAAGAGATTCGGAGATAGATAGGCTTGAACTGTTCACGTTATTGTCATGGTGACTTTTTTTGAGATAACAATAACCTAGATGTAACCCCTTCACTATAACTGGTAGTATTTGGATAGACCTGTGGTGTAGAGTTCATGGGCAGAAAGAAAGTCTTATTATACATAGGCCCTGTTCTAGGTGCTTGGCAGAATTAGAAAACTGAGTGAACAAAACAGACCAAACCTCCTATTCTCTTGTGGGTGAGGGGAGACAGACAATAAACAACTTAATTAAAAAAGTAAATGATCTCATGTAATGTAGTATATAATAGGAGATGTTAAGTAGATAGAAGAAAGAAATAGGGATCTAGACTGGATGAGTGGAAGGTAGCTGCAATTTTACATAGCATGAACGGGATAGGTTTCATTGAAATGGTACCATTTTAGCAAAGACTAAGGAGAGGAGAATTTGCCATATGGGTATCAGGGAGTTCAGGGTTCCAGGAAGAGAAAACAGCCAATGCAAAAGACTAAGGGACAGGAAATTATCTTCCCACTGAGTTACCAGCCACACAGACACTACCTCCTGTGGGCATTAGGGAGTCACCTCTCTGAACTCTGTCTCTTGTGCTTCCTGAAGCCCATTTAGTCTTTTTTACCCTGTGATCTTTATTCCAGGAATCAAACTCACCATCAATAAGTCCATTCTAGTTTCCCCCCTTGATGGTCTTTTTCTTTTTTAAAGATGAGGAAGCTGAGGCTCAGAGAAGTTAAGTAGGTTGTCCAAGTTTCTTCAGGTAGCAACCTGGCTGCAGTGCCCTCCCATACCCTTAATCACTAGGTTCTCTTTCCTCCTGACAAAGGAAGAATTGCATGCTAGGACTGTTTTTGAGGTATTTCAGAACCGGGACTCTGGAGCATGAGTAGACCAGCATTATGTCCTTGGTCTAGTCATTAAACTCTGTACCCTCTCTAATCCCTTCATCTTTAAAGTGGGGGAAATAATAATTCACAGTGTTGTTTTCAGGTATAAATGAGGTAATGAATGATTCACTGTGTTCTGCGAAGACTTGTTAATATTAATGAAATACAACCAGAAGACAGGAGACACAGCTCCCTCCCTAGACCATGAGCTGTTGAGGGTAAGGACTTGGCCCAGCACTTAGCAAGATCTCCTACTTCGAGTTGTGTGAACTGAGTCTAAGTTTCTCTATCTATAAAATGGGAACAAAAATATAACTATCTCATAGAGTGTGTTGTGAGGCTTAAGTGGGTTAATATATGTGAAGTGATTTGAACAGTGTCAGGCATGGAGTAAATGTCAAATATATTACATAGTGTATAGCACCCTGAAATGTTAGTTTTGTTTTTGTTTTTTACTTTTATCACTGTAGGTCCTCAGTAATTGTTTGAGGAAAGAATACAAGGAATGAGTGTCATTAATTGGCTGTAATCTTGGACAGACCTTAATCTCCCAACGCCTTAATTTACTCATCTGAAAAATGGGAATGGTAATAATACTTGCATATTTTTCAACAAACATTCACCCAGCACTTACTTTCTCCCACTGTCTATGTACCAGCGATACAGAGAAGAGTGACAGGATCTGTGCTCATAGGTACAAAACCATCCAGCACAAGCTACAGTCCAAGAGCTAGTGTGGCACTGAAAAGAGGTTACCAGAGTCCAACAGGTACTTACCTCTCCTTCACAAAGTAGTAGGTGGCCTTAACAGCACCTGTCCTGGAGATGTTGGTGCTGGTAAAGACCTCATTGGCCACCAGGGCAAATCTGTCTGGGTCACTGCTTGTGGCTCTGAGGACCACGTAGAGAGGCTTGCCAAGGGGAACTGGTCTCTTCTCAAGTGGAGATGAGAGCTGAGGGTCTGTGAAGATGCCCAGAATGACAATGGTGTCCCCAGTGCCCGTAATATAGATGGTGATATATCTGGAGAGGGACGGGAATGAGACCCTCACCACCAAACCCTAGAGGTAGGGGCATCACTCGCATTCTGCCTTGCACCCTAGGTCACTGAGCACTGGTAGCCATAGAGAACGAGGTGGGGGGAGGAGCAAATCTGCTAACTTTCCTCCTGGACCCCCTAAAAAGTGAGGGGCCACATCACAGATCCCCAGACCCCAGGACCCTTGAAGCCATCTGAGCCATCCTACCTCAAGGTAATTTACATAAACAACCCATAATGCGTTACTTCACAGAACATCTTTTTCTTCCAATAATACTCCGAGTCTCAAAAAACCCTGTTAGGATTTTGATTGGAAGTGTGTCGCAATTAAAGATTTGGTAAGAACTGACATTTATATGATACTGAAGTTTCCTGCCAACAGCAGCTCCTTTGAGAAACAATGGAATGTGGCCTGAACTCTAAGTCAGACCTGGGACAGACTCCCAGCTCTGATGAGGGGACAAATCACTTTATGTCTCTGAGTCTCGGTTTCCTCAACTGTAAAACAGCAGTGATAACAATACTTACCTCACTGGTGGTCATGAGGATTAAATGAGATAATGCATGTGAAGCACTTAGCACAGTGCTTAGCATAAGTAGGTGCTCAATAAGTAGAAACTGCTATTGATAATAATTATCCCCTTCTGTGCCTCCTACCAAAACTGTTATCTGCTTCCCGGGTGTTCTGCCAAGGATACTCCTGGCCTTGGAAAAAGTCATGACTCATGGGATTGCTAAGACGTGCCATTCCCTGCCACCTCCCAATATCTTCCCCTATATTGTCCTAGGAGCTCAGGATCCAGGGCTGCACTCCTCCATCGGGCTCAGTGAGGCATTGGGGGTGGCGGCTGATCTTTGCTGGAGTAGGGCAGGGGAGGGCAGCAGGGGTCCAAGCCCCTGGGCCCTCAGTTCTGGGCCAGATTGAGAGGGAACTAGCCTACTGAAACCCCAAGCTATTGGCCCAGCCCAGATGGAAAGGACAGAAAAGGGGAGACAGCTGAGATGACAAACAGAATGGAGGGAATAGACAGACAAATATAGCATCCTGGATGAGGATGGATGGGCAAAGCCAGAAGCTCTTTGGAGGTCATCCCATCATGTTCCTGCCCCCAAGCTCACTGGTGCCCCAAGCCTTTCAGACAATTTAGGGGTGGGTTGGGGGATGGCTGTGCTCACATGAGATCTTCCTGGGGACACTACTTGACCTTCCACCACCTTCTTCCCCCTCCTTGGTGAGCCAGAAGGCTGAGAGCCCCCAGAGAAGGATGGATGGAAAGGGTGTATGTGGCTACTCACCAGGCAGATTGAGGGCTCCATTCCCAATAAATAGCAGCAGCAGCAGCAAAAGCCACTGGCTGCCCGTCGTTCTGCTGGTTGATGGTCCTGGAGTCTTGGCCCAAACAGGGGAACAGATAGCATTCCAAGACAGTGAAGCACTGCTGGGGTGCCACCTCTCACCTGCCTGCTGAGTGCACCACCCCGGCCCCAGTTGTCCAGACTCCTTCCCAGCAGGCCCCAGGGGGCTTTTCAGGGCTGGAAGCAATGCCAGTGGGAGGGGATGAAGGGTGGAGTTTCCCATCACCGGCAATCAGTGGGCCTCTGGGGATTCCCATTCCAACTGGTGAATATCCCCAAGGCCCCTAGTTGTCAGTCTTTGCTGAACCGCTGGGCAGAACTCTCACACCTCTCTTCCAGCCTCCCCCTCACACAACATCAGGGAACCTGAGTCTCAGCCATACAGCTGATCTCATCAGTCTCCCAACTCTGGGGCTGAGTGCCGGCCATTTGATTTTAGAGCTGGTGCTCATTCGTATCCTCTTCCGATTGCACAGATGGGGAAAATGAGGCCCAGTGATTTGCCCAAGGATGAGAATCCACCAAGGCAGCTCTTCATAGCGCCCACGACTGCCACAGCTTTCTCAGCCTCTGCATTGCCTGGCTCAGGAACCTGCTGTGGCTCTTTGGTATGAAGCTCCCAAAGAGGTCTCACAGGTCCCAAGTTCTCCACCGGACTTCATTCACCTGACCCTCAAATTCCTCCTGATGCCTTCCAGGAAGCTTCAGTGTTCTTCTCCCCCAGAGAGCCTGCCAGGACCCACACTTCACCCAGCCATTCTCCATTGATCCAGGATAGAGCTTCCTGTACCTGCATGACTTGGTCGATGGTGACCCCATCAGACTAGAACTCCCCAGAATGAGGACCAGTCTCCTACACCTTCAGACACAGAGAGAGGGTAGGGTGTCTCCTCTCCTTCATAAGAGAGGCACTCCCAACTGTGAGGACCAGATTTTCACCCCCCGAATTTAGGACCCTAAGGGCAGGGATTATATCTCTACCATTAAGTCAAAAATTTTCAGGGTGTGGATTTTCTTTCCCATTAGACTGGAAGCTCTGGAGGACAGTCAGTGACTCTCCCATTGGACAAACAGGCTTTCGAGGGGCAAGGCTGCCCCAAGGGTTTGGAGATCCACCAGTCAGACACATTGGTCCCAACACAAAAGTTTATTGTTGATACAGATACCTGGCCCCATTGGCCTCACCTTTCTTCTCTCGGTGCTTGGGCCCACTTAGACTCCATCTAGTTCTGGTCTAGCAGGATTCCAGGGATGCCCATCCTCAGGGCAAATCCTGGCTGCCTTGGCCAGCACCCACTTCTGTGCTCATCCTCATGGTAGGGCTCCCACTCTCATCCAGCATCCTTCTCCATCCCGGCTCCTCTGGACCTGGGGCTCACAGGCACAAGCCCTAGAGATGCTGCCCCCTTCCATCCCCAGGCATCTGCCCGGGTGTAAGGGAGAGGATGGGTTCAGGCCAGGATGTGCCAAGTCATGCTAGTGATGCAGAAGATGCAGTGGCTGAGTGTGTGTGCTCATGCCCGTTGGCTCCCGTCCTGCCCTCTCTGCGGCTGGACTTGTGTTTGTTAAGGAGTACATTTGTGTTGGATTCCTGAACCTGCAAACCAAGAGGTCTTCTTGTCAATACCCCCACCCTGACATGGCAGACACCCCCTTACTCCCCTCCTTCAGCTCAACAGCTGTTCATCCAGGCCTGGCAGGAAGTCCTTCACGTCTAACTCTAGCCTGCCGAGTCTGCTCTCCGACCGTGGGAGCTCAGGCCGTGGACATTCACAAGGCTCCCAGTCTGATGGTGTGGGAAGCAGAAAGAAACTAAATAATGTGGGAGTGTGACTTTTTCTCCATAGAATCTTCCTCCCTCAGGAGGCTGCTCCTCTTATGCACCCTAGACAGGACCTGGGGGTCCTATGCCCCCAGTGGGCCTGAGTATCTGTCACTAAGCAGGAACTGAACCTCTCAAGTCTCACTAAGAAAGGGTAGGTTTGATGGTGCTGAAGACAGAGATGGCTCAGTGGATGGAGCCCTATGGGAGGGGCGGGGCCTCCAGAAGAAGGAAAAATTGGAACCTAACCAGATTGGCGGTGACTGCTGGGGTGCTTGGGAGTCTAGGGGGCCGGCCAGATCTTGGAATAGACAGAGACCTTCACTAATGGGGTTGAGGCTGAGCTGGGTGGCGTGGCGAGGTGAGTACCCATTGGGTAGGAGAGGGAAGCTGCACCTTTTCCCTGTTGACGAGCGCGGTGATCAAGTCTTGCTGGCAAGTCATCTCACGGATGGCTATGGAGGACCCGCTCACACTCGACAGGCTCCATGACAAGTGCCTGTGCATCAGCTCCTCCTCCTGTTCCTGGTTGAAGCGGATGGAGCGTACTTCGTCCACTATCCTGAGGGCGGAGGGGTGAGTGTGTTCCGAGGGTGAGGGTTGGAAGGCTGCCTTCCCATCTTTTCCCTAGTGTCCAGCCCCCTTCGCCCTCCCCCTTTACTCTGAGAGAGACCCAGGCCGAGGCTCAAGGCTCTTGTGAGATGCGAGGAACCGGGAGGTCTGGATTCCAGTTCCCTCACCGACAGGCTGGGGAAACTGGGCAATTCACCTAACCTCTCTGGGCCCCAGGGTCCGCATTATAAAATGGTGAGGGCGTGGGCTTCCCTGGTGGCACAGTGGTTGAGAGTCCGCCTGCCGATGCAGGGGACGCGGGTTCGTGGCCCGGTCCGGGAAGATCCCACATGCCGCAGAGCGGCTGGGCCCCGTGAGCCATGGCCGCTGAGCCTGCGCGTCCGGAGCCTGTGCTCCGCAACGGGAGAGGCCACAACAGTGAGAGGCCCGCATACCGAAAAAAAAAAAAAAATGGTGAGGGTTTGAGGCCAGAAGAATCTGAGGCTCCACTCAGCCCTGACTCACGAGACTCGAGGGCACCCCCAGTACCCGCCCTACGTGTTGAGCTCATCTCGGATCTCCTTGTACTGCATCAGGTTCTCCTGTATTGCCTCGAGCACCAAGCAAAAGTTGTCGAATGTGTTTTCTGAGAGGTTTGTCGGGAGGCCCCCCATAAACGGCTCCTGGGGGACGCCAGATGTCTCCAAACGGGCGACCACACAGTGCACCAGCGGCAGCTCGTTATTCCCATTTCCCTCCTCGTTGCCTGTCTGCGGAGGGAGAAATGGAGAGGGAAGGACAGCTCAGCTGGCACCCCCTCCCCTTGCCCCTTCCTGCTTGGCTTCAGGGAGGATGAGTCTCAGGACACCAGGGTTCTAATGCCCCTTGTTTCAGCTCTAACCAATCTTAGGCTCTCTCCTTTGCTGTGGGAGCTCAACTTGAAATGTGTGAGCCCATCCCTCACCTTTTTGGAAATTCTCACCCCTTTTCAAAACTTAGTGCTTCCTCCACCATTTCACTGATAAATCCTACCCAGCAAACTTCTGAAGCCCTATCTACTCTCAAGTCACAGCCCACAGCACTCAACATTTTAGGCAATACTCCACCCTACACTCTCCAGCCTTTCGGAAGCTCTACCCCTGAATGAATAACACTATAGCTAATATTTATTGAGTTCTTAGTATGTGCCAAGTACTGTTCGTTTACCCATGAAATTATCATAATAGCCCTATGAAGTACTATTATTTCCATTTTACAGGAGAAGAAATTGAGGCTTAGATTGGTTAAACGCCCTAAGGTCACTCAGCTGCTTAGATTTTAGTTGCCATAGAACAAGACACCTAGGAACTCCACACCCCTCAGAAGCCCCCGCTGCTGAGTTGGCCGTGGGCAATGCTGCCTCTGCATCTCAGGCTTGGCTTTCTTCAGGCCCTCTCGTGTGCACGTGCACACAAACACACATGCTCAATTCAGCACTCATATACACTCTGCCTCCCCCGGCTCTGCCCTCCCCGTCTCACTCACCTCACTGAAGGCTATTTGATGCGGTTGCCCCTGTTCGTCTGCCTTTATCATTTGCTCCAGATTGGTGGTCACCACGACGACCAACAGGTTGATGCCAATGAAGGCACCGACGGTGATGAAGATGGCAAAGTAGATGGCGCCCCCAATCTCCACTCCGTACTCCCTTGTCTCCATCCTGGAGATGGCAGTCAGGGGCCCTATCACCTCCCTGGCCCTTTGGGCCTCAGTTTCCTCATCTGTGAAATGGGGAAATTATCTCAAGGCCCACTGGGACTTCTGCTGCCTCTCTGCTGTTGTGGAGCTCTAATGCCTTACTCCTAATTGTCCCCGCAGCTGCTCTTTACTGAGCACCAGCTGTACTGCCAGACAGTGGGCGGTCCTCAAGCCAGCCCTGCAAGGTGGGGATTTGTATGTCAGCATTATCGAGTTTAATCTATTGGCCACGTTCTTTAGTCATGTCGTTCTTATTATAAAAAGTAATTCAAGCTCATTATAGAAAGATCAGAAGGAAAATATACAGGAAAAAAATCCCACTCACTGTTAATACCTATTGTTAATCTCCCATAAAATACTTTCCCAAGTAATAGTTTTCTCTCTCTTGCTATGCGTGTGTGTGCATGTGTGTGCACACAGTGCCAGTCTCTACTAATTCTCACAGCAATCCATGACACGGTTAATAATCCCCAGTTGACAGATGAGGAAACTGAGGCTCATACGGCTGCATGGCTAGTGCAGTGAAGCAGACTCAAAACCCCAGGCCACCTTTATTGCACACTCCATGATTTTTCCACTGCCTACATCATAATGGGTAGTGAGTGCAGAAGCCCCTTTACCAACTGGGCTTCTACTCTCACACGAAGAAGATAAAAAGAAAATCACTCAGGGGGACCCACTCCCTGGAGTGGACTGGAAACAAATAGGGTTTAGGCTTAATGGGAAAGAGGTAAAGAACAGAACCCAGGTAGCCATCTGTGGCCAATAATGACCTTGGGCAGTGGGTCTCAATGAATAAATGAGACCCTAAGTTCTCAGGAGTCCAGGCAGTTTGGTGGGCTCCAGTGTGGGCTGGGAGGCTGCCTTGGAACCTTAGATGCAACCACAGACCTGCTCCCTTGCCCGAGGCCTAGCTGCCCAGCTGCTGAGCATAATGGGAGAAATCTCCATGAATAGCCTGCAGTGGGACCTTGAATGGGTGGAGTTTTCACTGGGATGACTCTTCAAGTAGACTACAAACCCAGAGCCCTCAGCTCCAGGGAGTCTGCTTTTCTCCAGTTTAAAGCCCCAGGCATCCCCCTCCTGCTGTGCCATCCTCATCCCAAGCCCTGGAGCCGCACTCCCACCCAAGAGCCTGTCTCCCTCCCCAGTCAGTTTTTTGCCCCTGGGAGCCCAGCCCCTCCCTGCCTAGCTCCCCTGGACTGGCCCCCCCAACACTGGAAGCCCCATGGGCACTCACTGAAAGTCACTGTAGATGTCCACCCAGCCATCCTGGGTGATGCAGACGAAGAGGGTATACAGGGCAACCTGCATGTTCTGGAAATGCTTGGGCACGAACGCACCAAAGAGAGTGACCCCAAATACTGAGAACACCTGCCAGAGAGACCAGAGACCGCCCGGACTTCACCCGAGGAACTTGGGGACAGGACATGCAAATGAGCTGCCAGGGGAGTCACAGGGCTTCAGGCCCATAGCCTCTCCTCTTCTCCAGACACCCTGTATCCCCAGGGACCTAGGGGCCTGTTCAGGGAAGGGGAGTAGCCGGGGGCAGGGGAGGGCACTGACCAGCATGAAGAAGAGGATGAGGGCCATGATGTTGGCCATGTCGGGCACTGACTGCAGGATGACACGGATGATCCGGGCCAGGGGCTCCACCGCCATGCACACGTGCACCAGACGAAGTGCCCTGTGGCAGAGCCGCTCAGGGGTGCCCCTTGGCCCTTCCCAGACCCCTCCTCCTCACCGTCCCCCCATCTGCCCAAAAAGGCAGAGCTGATCCCCACCGGGTAACAACCCCTTCCTCTCTTTCCCAGGGTCCAGACAGGTCCCTTCTTTTCTCAGAGTTCCCAGCTTACCTGAGGGTGTAGGTGATAGAGATGGCACTGAGTTCATTAACGAAGAACCCCACGAGCAAGATAAAGATGATAAGGAAGTTGAGGATGTTCCAGCCGTCCTGGGGGGTGGGCCAGCCCCAGCAGGGTCTGTCAGGCGCAGCCCATGGGTTCATCCTGGGTCTGCCCTCCCTACACCCCAAGGATGGGGGACTCAATGGTCCTCTCGAAGCAGGGCCAGTCATCTGCCATCCACTGCTGTTACTCGTCCTGCTGTCGCCCCAAACATGCCACAAAACATGCATGCGCTCGCTGTCTCATACATGTGTCAATAGCCAAGTGCAGTGTCTGAAGCACACAGTGGAGTCTTTCACATATACACAGCCAGCTCCTAAGCTGAGTGCCCACCTTGGCTAGTGCGCTGCTGACAATGGCCTTGCCCTGCAGTTAGGTGACCTGAGAGTGTTTGGATGCTCCAACTTTGTGTGACACACACTACAATTAATAATAAAATGAAAATAAATACTGATTAAAACATTAAGGGGGCTTCCCTGGTGGCGCAGTGGTTGAGAGTCCGCCTGCCGATGCAGGGGACACGGGTTCGTGCCCTGGTCTGGGAAGATCCCACATGACACGGAGCGGCTGGGCCTGTGAGCCATGGCCGCTGAGCCTGTGCGTCCGGAGCCTGTGTTCCGCAACGGGAGAAGCTGCAACAGTGAGAGGCCCGCGTACGGCAAAAAAAACCAAAACAAAACATTAAGGAACAGTGCTTCAATAGTCAGGTCAGAGGTGAACTAACTCTCACTGTGGAAGAAAGGCACATTTTGCAAGCCCTTTGTCCAATATGGCACAAACTCTTTTAGAATAGGGATGGAGGAAGGAAGCTCATGTGTATGACAAATTTGAGCACAACCACTACAGAGGAGAATTCGCTCTAATAAACAATCCGCATGCATGCACTTGAAAGTGTGTGTTGGGGAATGCCACTACAAGCAGCTTGATGTAGCTGGAATACCCAAGAGTGAGGCCAGGAGTGATGAGGCTGCAAAAGCAAGCAAGAGCCACATCATGGAAGGCCTTAAGCACAGTGAGGCATTTAGCCCTGATCCTATAAACGACAGGGAGCCCACTGGAGTAGTTTAAGGGTACTTTGTCTTGGGCCTTCGGAAAATTACTTTGATCACAGGTCGGGTACACAGGAAGCCATAGCAACATCCTGGTCAGAGAAGACCAAGTAAGAGCTAGAACAGGGATAGCAGAGATGCAGAGGCAGCAAGAAATCTGAGAAATATTTAGGTGGTGAAATAGTAATTAATGGGTTGTGGAGGTAAGGAGAGGGAGGAGTCACACAAGGGCCATAGAAAAGGGGGCACTGGGGGCAAAACTCTGGGGATCCCCACGTGCCGGGGTAATATTTGAGATATTAACTTGCAGACTTTCCTCCCTCCCCTGCATTCTCCCTTTCCATCTACCCATTCAACAGGGAGCAGTCCTTGTACACTGGGACCAGGGGAGGGGTTGGGGGTGGGGAAGGAGACGGCAGAGGGCCTCTAACAAGCCCTGGCTTTTGGCCCTGGGAGGCTGGCCCCAGATGAAGGTTAGGGTTTGGGACATTAGTTCTCAGCCATTAGTTCTGGAGGGTGGTTTTGCCTTCCAGAGGACATCTGGCAATGTCTGGGGACATCCTTGATTGTCACAGGTAGGAGGGTGCTAATGGCATCTAATGGGTAGAGGCCAGGAATGCTGCTAAACATTCTACAATGCACAGGACAGTCCCCCAACGACAAAGAATTATCCAGGCCAACATGTCAACTGTGCCAAGGTTGAGAAATCTTGTCCTTGATAGGACAAGCAGAGTGGCTTGGAAGAACAGAAGATTCTCAGGCTTGCTCCAGTTCTCTTGTGCTAATGAAACACTGGAGCTTAGCTTTGAAAGTGCAGCCCCCTTGAAAGTGCAGACCTTCCTAACTGCTAAAAGTGAGGCAGGCTGGGACCTGGGACCCTTGGCTGCAGTGCTTGCACCTGATACACGACTCCTGGAGCAACAAAATACAAAGAAACTATAAGGGACTAAAAATAACTGCCCACATGAGCAGCTGGGGCAAATTATGGACAAAAAGATACAAAAGGTCCAAATGCCACTTCTGAAGAGCAGAGAGCAAAGGCAGGGGGTTGGGATCAAAAGCAGGGTACTGTGCATGCCCCTTGCACACAACATCACCAAAGGGGTGGGCAAACCACCCAAGCCACAAGCTCATCCCCCCTCCAAAGCGAGTGAGCAAGGGAACTTGTTCTCTCTCCCCCCTGCTGCAGCAGAGGCCCCAGTAAAGCCTTGCCTGAATTTCTTCTCTGGCCTCTGATCAGTTTCTATTAATTAAGGAGGCCAAGAACACTGGTCAGTAACAAAAATCTCACGTCTACAGGCAGGAAGAAATGTTCTCTCTTATGCAACAGATGTCTGCCTGTAACCTAGAGCTAGTTCTGAAAAACTGGTGCATTAAAATATTCACAAAAAGCATGGTACCTATTCTCCTCTCCAGTGTGGAGACACGTAAATATGCACCATCCTATTATATTTTCTGTTAATAAACATCCTCCCAAGTGGTGTTTTCACAAAGCAGTCTTTAAGACATCTGGGGCTTCCCTGGTGGCACAGTGGTTAAGAATCCGCCCGCCAATGCAGGGGACACGGGTTCGAGCCCTGGTCCGGAAGATCCCACATGCCGCGGAGCAACGAAGCCTGTTCACCACAGCTACTGAGCCTGTGCTCTAGAGTCCGTGCTCCGCAACAAGAGGAGCCACCGCAATGAGAAGCCTATGCACCGCAAAGAAGAGTAGCCCCTGCTCGCCGGAACTAGAGAAAGCCCATGTGCAGCAACGAAGACCCAACACAGCCAAAAATAAATAAATAAATAAATAAATTTATATTTAAAAAAAAGACATCTGGACTTCAGAAATATTGTTCTAGGTTCTACATTCTGTGTTCTATGAAGTGATACCTCTAAGCCCTGGAAAGCCTGTAATTCGAATTGGTTTTCCTGGTAAAGGTATTTAAATGATGATTCCTTTTAATGAAACGTATAAAAATCTGATAGAGGGCCTCCCTGGTGGCGCAGTGGTTGAGAGTCCGCCTGCCGATGCAGGGGATACGGGTTCGTGCCCCGGTCTGGGAGGATCCCATATGCCGCGGAGCGGCTGGGCCCGTGAGCCATGGCCGCTGGGCCTGCGCATCCGGAGCCTGTGCTCCGCAACGGGAGAGGCCACAACAGTGAGAGGCCCGCATACCGCAAAAAAAAAAAAAAAAAAAAAAAAAAATCTGATAGGTGTTTTTTTTTAAAGCCTCTTCTTGCACATGCCCAAAGACAAGATAAATCCCTTGACTCCAGAAATCCCTTGACTCTAAAAGTCCTATTCAAACAAAGAATTTGAGTCTTTGTCTCATTTTATGTAATGTTAAGATCTGTTCCCACCCAGACAGCTTTTTGATAACCTCCAGAAGAGGGGTAGGCAAACTATAGCCCAAGGGCCAAATTGACCAGCAGCTCCTCTTTCTAAAGACCCTCAGGTTTAAAATGGCTTTTATATTTTTAAATGGTTAGGGGGAAAATCAAAAGAAGAACACTGTTTTGTGACATGTGAAAATTACATAAAGTTCAAATTTTAGTATTCACAAATAAAACTGATTTGGAACATAGCCATGCTCATTTGTCTATGTACCGTCTATGGTTGCTTTTGTGCTCTCACAGCAGAAGTGAGTGTTTGCAACAGAGACTGTATGGTCCACAAAGCTTAAAATATTTATCCGGCCCTTGTGAAAATTAATAAAGGAAAACGTCACTACAATGGAATTGGGAGGCCAAAAGGGGGAGCTCTCACGCAGTATCACTAGATGTCAATTACAGGAAGAATTGTCAATTACAGACTTCAACAGAAAAATCTCAAAGGGGAAAGAATCATCAATTACAGGCCCCAACAGGAAAAGATGTACATTGCATCTCCTACAAGAAATCAACTATTCCAGCAACCCAGCCAATGAGAGACCATCATCACCCTGATCGCTCACTTTTCTCCAGTAGATTTTGGTTCAAAACAACCCTTCCCAACTTCCTCCTTTTTCTCTATAAAATAACATGCCTCTCCATTGTCTGTTGGACTAGCCTTTGGCTTTTGCTGTAGTTTGCTAGTCCTGATTTGCGATTCCTCTGCTATTCCCAAATAAACCTTTTTTTGCTCGTAAAATAATTGTTTTATTCTTAAGGTCAACACCCTTTACAGAAAATCTTTACTGACCCCTGCTCTTGAACCCTGTAAGTTAAGGTGGTTACTCTCAACTGTATTTCTCCAATAAGGAAACCAAGGTTTGCCCAAGATCGCAGAACTAGGGAAGGCTGGGTCAGGAATTGGAACCCCGGGAGGCTGCACTTCCAGTACAAATTACTTTCTGCCCCATCACAGACATCTCAGAAGTAGTTAGTTTCTCCTTCTGCATGAGCACACATGCACACACATGCACACACACCCCTCCCCCTGTGCACCTTGCAGGGCCAGGTGCACAGGGATGGGGATGGGGATGGGGTGGGGATGGGAGGAATAGATGTGATGGCAGGGAGGGCCCAGGATCTCACCTTCCAGAAAATCGAGAAGCCATTTAGCCAGCCGAGGAGAACTTCACAGATAAGGATAGTCAGCACAATGTCATCTATGGTAGAGAACAACTCATAGTGTTTCTACATGGAAGACAGAGAAAAGGAAGGGCAGAGAGGTGAGTAAGGGGGGTGGCAAGACCAGGGAGAGAGCATGTCTGCAGGGGAGGGGAAGCCCAGGTTCTTACTGCTCTTCATCCTCAGCATCTTTGTAGGACCATAAGACCACAAATGTATTATTTCATGTTACCATCACCATCGTCCTATAAAGTTGATTTTATTTCCATCTTGCACTTGATGGGGACCTCAGAGAGGTGCCCAAGGTCAGACAGTTAATGATAAAGACTGTTGTCTGACTACAAACCCTTGTTCTTAACCTCTAGAGTAGGAAAAGGGAGGTGGAGAAAGGCAGAACAGACTCCAGGATTGGGAGGAAAAGACCTGGCCCTTGAGATGGAGGACACCAAGCCCCATCCTTGCTTCTCTGATTGTCCCAACCACTCCTGCTGCTCCAGCTCCCAAATCCCCCCCCCAGCCAGGCCTGACCAAACTCCTGGGTATCCCCCTACTCACGGGTCCAAGACATGTTCCCTGGGTGGATGGATTGATGGGTGGATCCATGACTTTGAATTCTGTTTAAAACCCAACTCACATTCACGCAATCTCCTGTTAAGCTGTGACTCTGCTATAGTTTGGGACATGAACAGCTCCCAGCCCCTGACTCCACCCTGGCAGTTACCAAAGTCACCTGGACTCCTCCCTTTCCTCACCTCCATGGCCCACAGACTCAGTGCTTCAAGCCTCTTGCTCCCCACACCTTGCCACCAACCCCATCCACCAGCCAATGCGAGGCTGGGCAGAGTTTCTTCTTCTTCTTTTTTTTTTTGGCCACACCACGCAGCATGTGGGATCTTAGTTCCCCAACCAGGGATCGAACCCAGGCCCCCTGCAGTGGAAGCGTGGAGTCCTAACCACTGGACCACCAGGGAATTCTCTAGGCAGAGCTTCTGAAACTCAGATGGGAGCTAAAGTTTATGGGCTTCCAGCCTGTTCCAAATTCCAAAGGGCATCATGGGCCAGGGACGTCTGCCTACAACAAGGAAGGGCTTTCTTTCCCTTCATCTTTCCCTTCAGCTGTACCCCACTGGCCACTGGTGGCAATAGGCTCTCCTTACTATTTATTGAAAGAGCTTCCTAAACAGTCCCCCTGCCTTCTCCAAGTCATGAACATCTGTGGCTAAATCGGAGTTGCCTTCTCCACCCACAAAGCTTCCATGGCCCCCTATGGCCTGCAGGGTGAGGTTCAAAACCAGTCTGGCATTCACAAGTCTCTAGGATTTGACCTTCATGGGCACATACCCTATATCAGGGATTTTAGCATTTTTGACTGGGACTCAAAGAAATATATTTTACATTTTACACCATAATGCTTTCTCTCCCTCCTCCCCTCCCTCCCTCTCCCCCACTACAACTTCTACTTCATTCTTTTTCATTCTACTTCAAAATGCTGCTATCTACACTCTGAACACATTTCATGAGCCATTGATGGGTTTTGATCTGCCCTATAGTCCATGCATTCTGCAAACCTTGGCAATTGGGTTTCTGCCTCCACCACATCAGAGGCAGCTCTTGTCAAGGTCACAAGAGCTAAACAAGGGATGCTTCAGAGTCCTTTCCTTGCCTTGTCTCCTAGCCACACCTGACCCTGTGCCTGCTCCCTTTGGTAATGCGCTCTCCTGGGGTTCCTCCCAGTCCTCTGGCCACTCCTCCTAAGCATCCTTTGGCATCTCCTCCTCTATTTTCTGCCCTCTACTTGGAGGCTCTCCTCAGAGCTCTGTCTTGGTCCTCTTCTCAGAGCTCTGTCTTGGTCCTCTTCTCACTCAACACTCTCTCCAGCCAACCTCATCCATTCCTTGAGCTTCGGCAACCATCCACCTAGATGCCAGTCACTCTCACGTTGCCATACTTTAAACCCTGGCTTTCCTGGATAAACAACAAGTCCTACTGTATAGCACAGGGAACTATACAATATCCTGTGATAAACCACAGTCAATATCCTATGATAAACCACAATGGAAAAGAATATAAAAAAAGAATGTGTGTGTATGTATATATATATATATATATATATATATATATATATATATATGTATAACTGAATCACTTTGCTGTACAGCAGAAATTAACTCAACATTGTAAATCAACTATACTTCAATTAAAAAAATAAAAGTAAAATAAAATAAACTAAACATTGGCTTTCCAATGACATAGGATAAAACCCATCCTCTTTAACAAAACTTAAAAGACCCTGTGTGATCTGGCTGCTGACCACCTCTCTGAACTCATCAGTCACCACACTGGACATTTTAAAAATATTGATCTTCAATAGCACAATTCATGTATATGGTAGACTCCTTGTAAGAAATTAAAACATCAAGGGTAAGACCCAAGCCATAGCAAGCTTCAAGCTGGACACACAGAACTCACTTCCATGCTGTTTGTTCTGCCCAAGACACTCTTCTCCACCTCTCTCTGCCTGGCCAACTCCTATTCATTCTTTGCTCTCTGCTTAAATGTCCCTTTCTCCAGGAAGCCTTCCCTGACCCCCAGATTAGGGTCAATGCCTCCTTTGAGCTTCCACATACTCTGTGACACCCAGGCATTTGGAATGATATGTCTGTCTATCTGAGACAGAACTGGGTCTGTTGTGTCCATACCTGGCACTGAGTGCAGTATCTGGTACAGAATGATTCTCACTTAGTGGCTATTGATTAAAATGGGATACCCTTCCCCATAAGGCACCCATTTGCCTGCCTCTGCTCACACCATTTTTCTCTTGCCCTTCCTCTGCAAATCCAATGCATTTCTCAAAGCTGGGTCCCCCCCACCATGAAGTCTTCCTTGATCTTTAGGAAAGTCAGCACTGACAGGCCCTTGAAGAGCATCCAATCCAACCATCATGAACAGATGAGGAACCTGAGGCCCAGAGAGGGAAGTGGCTTGCCCAGGCCCCTGTTAGATCAGTGGGGTCAGAGGTCAGGCTGGAGTCCCACCTGGCCAAGAACGGAGTTAGTGCGGAGAGCGATGGTGATGGCGTTGACCACCAGCAGCACGGCCAGCAGCAGCTGGAAGGCCGGGTGTCGGAGCAGCTTCTTGACGTACATGCAAGTGATGAACTCCTGCGTGTCCCAGGCATCCTGGGAGAGGGCGGGGGACCTTCCTTCAGGCAGGTGTCACCATAGGAAGCCTCTGCCTGGAAGTTTGCTCTCAGTAAATAGGGACCCTTGGGGGCCACTCTTGGGAAAGAAGTTGCCTGAGAAGGGATCATGGAACGGGGGCCTCAATGTAGAGTTCACTACCTAAATGGCCACTAAAAGCGGGTCACTGCTGGGTGGTCTTTGTTGGGGTCATTGTAAGGGAGACAGACTCTTTTGGGGTCTCTGCTGGGGAGTGGCTGTCATTATATAGGGGCTCCTGTAGGGGCACAGCCGGGTGGTTACTAACATACCATGGAGGGGGTGGTCACTGCAGGGATCACAGCTGGGACATTTAGAAGGCAGAAGGGGCAGTGGTATTCTGAGGGCCGGTTGCCCCATAGACACAGCTGCACAAGGGTCACTGTGGGGGTGAGGATTGCTGCAGGCCCCCCGACAGGCTGCAGGCCCGGCCTCGGCCTTACCTTACTGCTGGTGATATCTCGGCGGTTGATGAGCATTTGCTCCTCTGGCTGGAGGTAGGGCTCGTGAGCGGCCCTCTGCAAGGGTGAGGAGAGGGCCCATCAGTGCAGCCACTGCCCCTCCGGACTCAGTATGGTCCTCCAGTGCCCCGTCCCGCCCCAGGATGCCCAGCTTGGGCAGGGCAGCCAGGCAGGTACCACCTACCATGTGGTTCAAAGGCTTGATATAGGTGGTGTCGGTCCAGTGCTGCCACCAGGTCCTCTGGTTATCCGCCATAGTTGCTCAGTGTCCCTCCCACTCCTCAAAGAAACTTCATTCCAGCCGTCCTGCCTCCCTTCGTGGTGATATCATAGAGGCCTCTGTGACCTCCACCTGTCCGCATTCCACCAAGGAATTCTCATACCAAGAGAAGCTCTTCCCACTGACTCACCTCAGTATGCCACAGAGGAGGCCACGGACACCAAGGGGCTGGGTGGGGTCAGAGGCTGATGAGAGCAGGTCAGGTCTCCTGTGCAGCCTGGATGGAGACACAGGGGCGGGTCCCTGCTCTGCGTCTAGGAGCTGGAGGTGAGACTGGGCTAAGGAGAGAAGAGGAGAAAGGTGTTTCGTTCTGTGGTCCTCCTCCTAGCAGACCTCAGCCTGCAACCCTGCCCGCCAGCTACCCCATCCCACCACTCCAGTCTCCAGGGCTGCCCACCCCCCCCAGCCGCCTTTCCAGGCAAGGTACGTTTCCCCAGCTGTAGAGTGAAAGGCTGTTCTCTATTTTTCACCTTTCGCCCCTGGAGATGGGGCAGGACAGCACTCCGGTCTCTGAAGGGCTGGGGAGAGATGGGCATGGGTAGGAGTCCCCACCACCCTGGTAGCATGGGGCTTCAGGTACAGAACCCAGGCTGGTGGGCCACACAGTGGGCTAGTGACCAAAAGCGCTCACCGCCCCCCACCCCCGACAGCTTTTCATCCCAGTCCCCTCCGGGAAGCAGATTCCAGATTCTAATACAGAAGTCAAAGGCACATGTAGGTTTCTGTTAAAGAAACTGACTTTATTTAGTTGAAAAGTGTCTCCTGGGTAAAGTGAAGAACGCCCGTACAGACTGGCTTGGGGAACGAAGTGCCGCGGGGCGGAGGGGGCAGGTCTGTGACCCCAGAGAGCACAGGGTAGGAGAGAGTTCTTTCGGCCCCGCCTCTTGCTCCTTCCTTGGCACAAAGCTCACTTCACTTCACCCCACTCCAGGAGAGGAAGGAGGAGAAATGGCAGCAGCTCAGGAAGAGGCAGTCAGCTTGGGACAGAACCACGGACAAGCACTACTTCCAGACTGGAACAGAATGCAGGGATGCTCAGTCCTAGATGTGTCAGAGGTGGTCCTCAAGGCCAGAGGTCAGGAACTAGGGTACTGGTCAGAGTTAGAAGTCAGGAGGTCAGAAGTCACTCTCTGGGGTCAGGGGGCAGAGACAGGAGTGCTCCTCAGGCTGAGAGGGTGGGGGGTGGGAAGACGGTTCCCCGGAGTCAGAGTTCGGGACTTGGGAGCTGCCCTCGGCCCGCTCCACTCCGCAGGCCCCCAGGCCCTCTGAGTAGAGCTCCTGGTTCTGCTCCTTCCACCTGCGGAATTTCTCCCCAGTGAGCTCGGGGTCGCCTAGCACCTCCTCCAGGGCCTGCAGCTCCTGCAGCTTTGCCTGGAAGAGGGGTAGGGGTTAGGGCCATGATCACCCGGGGAGCGGGCAGAGCCTGAGTCCAGAGCTAGCTCTGGAGTCCAGTGGCCTAGAACCCAGCACCTGGCCCGGTCCAGCCCCCATCCTCAAATCGAGGGCCTGGCTCCAGGAACCTAGAACTCGGCCCAGTCCACAGCAGAGCCCAGGGCTGAGGGCCAGGAACCGAGCCGAAAGCCCCGAGCCCAGCCCCTAACGGTGCCCTGCGCCCGCTGACCTTGAGCGTGCTCTGCAGCGCCCGCACGCGGTGCACTCGCTCATTGAGCTGGGGGTCTCGGTTGCGCCGCATGAAAGAGCTCCGCCATTGCTCGTGAGTGAGGGGCTGTGGCCTGCCCAGGAAGGACACGCCACCCAGCCTCAGCCCCCGTACCATTCCTTCCAGGGCCCCTTCGCTGCTGTCTGTGGGAGGGGGAGCAGGGTGAGCGTGTGCCCGCCCCCGCCCCCAGCCCTCCGTCTCGGCTCCCAGCACACACACCGCCCCCCCCCGCTTGGCTCGGCACCTGTCGGAGGACCGAAGGAGGTCTGTGGGCTGCCCTCCGTGAGGGCGGCCACAGGTGATGTGTCTCCGTGGAGCGAACTCCCAGCTTGGGCCGGGCTGGGCTGGGGGCAGGGTGGAAGGAGAGGAGGGTATCAGTCTGAGTTCCACGCCTGCCCTTCACCCCGCGTCAGCTCCTACTCACCGAGGCTGAGCAGGATCCTGCGTCATCGTCGGGGTCTTCTGCTTCCGTCTCACTGTAGCAGTCTGGGGTGGGCAAGAGTGGCTGGGGAACCCACTCAGCTTCACAGGGTTTGGGCAGGCCAGGGGGTGGGCTCGGGGGAATTGAACTCCCAGCCCCCATCCCAGGGAAGGCAGAGGCTCAGGGGAGACCCAGCCCTGTGAGGCACCCACCTTCCTCTCGGGGCAAGGGGGCGCGGCCTGGAGACCGGTACTTGGAAATGCAGGTAATGAGATGGCGCACCCACCTGTGGAGGGGCAAATGGGTCTCAGGGAGTTTCCACTTACTGTATGCCAGGGGCTTTCGCCTATATCATCTTCTCATTTAATCCTCAGAGCAACTCTGAGAGATAGGAATTCTTACTAGTCCATTTTAGAGAAGATGAAACTGAGGCTTAGAGGAGTGAGTGTCTTGTTGAGCCGTATCAGCGAGCTGGGCTCTGAATCCAGGCTCCTGAGCCCAAGCCCCTGGGCACTCCCGTGCAAGCTGTGGAGGTGAAGGGGGTGGCACTCACATGCTCAGGTCCGTCAGGGTATCAGCAGCGAAGATGAAGGGTTTGTACACGTTATGGGTGAGCTGGAACACACTGCCAGGGAGCACAGGGGCCTCACTCACCTGGGGGTGCCCATCCAGAAGGCAGAGAGGCTGGACTGGGCATCCCAGCTACCTGCTGCCCCCATCCGCCCCTCCTGTCACCCACCTCTCCCTTTCTCTCCCCACCCCCAGCTTGTCACACCTCAGGACTTAACTATTTTTTCTTCTGATCTTGTCCACTTTCCAGACTGTAGTTGGAGACATTGATGAGGCCCTCAGCCTTCTCATCCTGGGGAGATCATAGTGTGAGGGTCAGCTTGAAGCCCCAATACCCTCAAGGCCCGGTCAGGCTCCTAAGGGCGGGGGAGGGGAGAGGGCATTTCCTGGGCTCTCTAACCGCTCATCTCTCAGTGCCCAGAGCTCAGGGCAGGAAGCTGGGGTGAGGTCAGGAGGTGTGACCAAGGGGGTGCCTCTGAGCCTGGCACGGGGAGCCAAAGATATCCAGAGAAACAGCCAAGGAAGAGGAGCCCCCTCATGCATTTGCTCCATCACAGACACAGACAAAGCTGCTTTGCAAATGCTCCTCTCCCTGCCTGGTTTTCTTTCTCCTTTCCATCTGACTAACTCTCAGGCACTGATTTTTCAGGAAGCCTTCACCACTCTTCAGGTGGACTGGCCACCTTTGCTGGGTTCCCACCCACCCCTGGCTCTTCTGCCATCATAGTTTGTGTTCCCATATTGTCCCTGAGTGTGTATTCATCCCTCTCCCCACCAGCCTGAGTAACGGAAACGGTCCAATTCTTCCCTGTGGCCCAGGGCCCGGCCCAGAGCTGGGTGTACAGTAGGCACCTTGAATGTTAGTTGAATGAATAAACAATTGCTTGAACGGCCCATAACTAGGATGAACAGATTAACAGAAGAGGAAGGAAAGGCAGGTGGAATCAAAGAGATTCTACCCGGCCTGTGATACCTTTTCCAGACCGCTTTTATACACACATCTGCTCAGTTCTCTCTGAGGAGTGTCCCCATTTTACACATAGGAACACTGGGGCCCACCTGTGACCACAGATGGGAGTGGACCGTGGAGGAGGGACAAGAGCCAAGGCCCTGAGGTGACTCACTTGCTGACCTGTGTGTGTGTATGGGGTCTCACCTGAGGCTGGCGGTACCAGTAGAGCGTGTGTCCCTTGAGCACAAACCAGCAGCGGCGCCAGCGAGGGCCCATGAAGCCCCCGGGCACCTTGCGCAGCAGGAGCCAGCCGTCACAGTCAGGCCGGCCCAGCTCCCGGCAGGACACCCGCCGGCGGCTCAGCTGCGTCGCCACGCCTGCAGCAGCACATCGCGGCTGGTCAGTGAGGGGCTGGCGGGGTGTCCCGGACCCCCAACCTGCTCCCTTGCCCCCCACAAGCACCCCCAGCTGATATTTCTGAACCCATGCTCTGGGCTCAGAATGTTACACGTGTCACTTCTGAGGTGGGGATGACTCTGCCCATTTTAGAGACAGGGAAGCTGAAGGTCAGAGGATGAGCTGTTTGTCCGAAGTCACAGAGCTGGCGAGAGGCCCAGGCTGGGAGCATAGGTCTGTCTGACCCCAGAAACAGAGCTGTTTCCAGGAGAGGCTGTGTGTGAAGTGTGTGTTGGTGTGTGGGGGGGGTGGTCTTGCCCAGCACTGTAAAGACTTCTAAGAGCTCCTCCTATCAGGGCATCACCCCCACCCCGTCAGGTGCATTTCATACCTTTTGATTTCTTGCGACCAGGGACAGGACTCTGAAAAGACCACAGGAGGTTAGAGAAGCGTATGGGTTCAAAGCCACACCCCCCTCCTTGCTGAGCCCCAGAGCTTACCTTGTCAGGGTGTTCTGGGGGCTCTGGAGCGTCTGCTACCCCAGCTAGGAGTGTGGCTGAGGGTGCATGGGGGCTGGGCAGGGGCTCCGGGCCAAGGGAGGTCGAGGCTGTCAGGGAGGGAGGAGAGAGAGGGAGGGTCCCTGAGCTCAGACCCGGGCCCAGTGGTAGGGGCGGGGTGTAAGAGTCCAGGGTCAGGCAGCCCACATGCCTTGTCCAGGGCATCTGCCGACTGGTGGGGCTTTGAAATTACCTGTCCAGGCAGCAGGGCTGGGTCCGGGACTTGGGTTTGAAGTCAGGTTGGAGGCGAAGACGTCTTCCGATGGGGCCCTGGAGAGATCAGGGAGAGATGAGGTGAGCCATGGCCCACCCGCCAAGACCTACCCGGGGCCAAGACCTACCCGGGACCCGAGCCTGTCACCTGGGAGACGGCAGGGCCGGAGCCAGCGATGGGCTCACTGGGCGTGGAGGGCCCAGGGCCTGAGGAGGGCTCTGAGGAATAATCAGAAACACGTGATGGAGCTGGCGACAGACAGGGGTCTGAAAGCAGACTGGGGGCAGGGGCGGGCGGCAGGTACCTGTGAGAGTGTCTCCGGCTCTGGGACCTTCTTCAGCACTAAGCTGACCCCGTCTGGCTCCCGGAGCAGCTCCCTCACCACGTTTTTATGGGGCCAGCCCACCTGGGGGACAGGGCAGAGGGCAGGACAGGGATGCTGGGCGGGACTGAACTGGGCAGGAGGCTCTGAGGCAACCCGACAGCCCTTGGCCTCAGAGCACTCCCTCAGCCTCCCGCTCAGCCTCACCTCGTCCTCCTCCAGGAAGCCTCCACGAGCCCCTCTGACCTGTGTGAGCTGGCTGGCCTCACGGAAGGCAGCTCCCACAGCCTTGGTCTCCCCAAGGGAACCTCCCCACCCACCGACCTGAGTTCTACTCAGGACCCCCTTCCGCCCACCACGCCCCTCCCCTCACTCACCACCACCTGCTCATTGATCTGGACAATCTCGTCTCCAGGCAGGATCTGCAGCCGGGAATCAGTGGGGACCTGGTGGGGGGTGGGATTCAGAGGGTGCACCCTCATGGGGCTGGAAGCCGGCTTGGCTGGCAGGTTGGAGGGCCACGGGGGTGGGCGGCTGAGAAGGGTGTAAGAGTCTCACCTGGGTGCCCACTCGAGACACAAAGTGCAGGCAGTTGCTGGTGGTGTAGATCTCCAGGCCCTGCAGGGCAGAGGCTGCAGTCACTAAGGGTGTGGGGACCGCTGGACCAGGATGCCTGTTAGGCACCAGGACTCACAGGTGAGTGGAATGGGGGAGAGAGCTGGCCTCAGCTTGGCACCGCTCGACTTGCTGTGTGACTTCGGGCTCAGCGCTGCACCTCTCTGAGCTCTGCCTCCTCCTCCCCTAAGGGCTGAGGGGAGCGGGTTGCAGACTTCTGAGGTATGAGATTCTCAGCAACTTTCCTGAAGCATCTCATACCTCAGGGACAGAAGCGGGACAGGGCAGGGCTGGGGCCTCTGGTTTTCCCAACTGGTCAAAGATTAAAGCAAGAAAGTTCATGTCCTCTCCCCTCTCCCCTAGGTCCGTGTCCCAGGGCTGGGATGTGTCACCTGAGACCACACCAGCTGCAGCCCCTCAGGACCGGAGAAGGGGCTGAAGGACGGTGAGACCCCAGGGAAGTCCTCTGGGCCTTTAACATCTGTACAAAAAGTCCCTGGGAGTCCACTGGTTAAGATTCCATGCTTGCACTGCAGGGGGCGCAAGTTTGATTCCTGGTGGGGGAACTAAGATCCCACATGCCACGCGGTTCGGCCAAAAAAAGAAAAAAAAACAGGGCCTTCCAGCTGTGACAGTATAGGATTCTGTGGGATCCTAGAACCAGATTTCAGGGCCCAGACAAGGCTGCCGAGGGGTCAGGGGTGAGAGTTGAGAGGTCAGGGCTCACCGAAGGATCGTCCAGCGGCACGTGCTGGAGCACGGCCTTCTGCTCCAGCAGCTCCTCTGGGCTGCAGCTCAGGATGTTGCGGCAGATCCCGGCCACGTGGCTGCTCTGGCGGATGGAGAGCAGGATGTCTAGCCTGAGCCCCGTCCCACCCCATCCCCACACCCCACTCACCCCCCAGACTCACAATCCTCAGGACTTTGCTCTCCTTCTCAGCCGCTGGACAGTCCTGGAAGCAGAGTGAGCAGGGCGCACTGCCTTCGCCTGAGGGCAGGGGGATTCCCTGCAGTCCCTCCCGGCGTCCCGTACCCTGGCCCCCTTCCCAGAACTACATGGCCTTAGAGCTTTCGCCCCAAGGTCTCATCCCCCTGACGCCAGGCCCCCAGAAGTCACCACACATGCCCTCCCCCGCTCCACCCCCTCCTGAGAATCAAACTTCCTGTGTTGCCCTCGCCAGTGAGAGCTCCCACACCCCCATCACCCCCTACCCAGCGGCCGGGCCTCCTCTCTTTCTGCCCTCGCCTCTTCCAGCTCTCACACCTGATCCTGTGCTGATTCACAAGTTATAAAAAGCTCTAGCCTGACTTGGTCTCTACAGCCTGGGCCAAGCCTGGCCTCTGGTCCTCCTACCTCCTGCAAGGCCTGGCCCAGCTCCCCGCACAATTCCCCAATCTCCTGGCAGGATGAGAAGTCATTTAAGTGGGAGAAGAGGTACCTGGCAGAGGGAAGGATGGAGCAGTGGTTAAGGAACTGAGCTTAACAGTCAAGCCACTGAACCACCCTGCGCCGGCTACGCATCTGAGACTCTGATGGGTTTCGATTTGGGGTAAAGGAGATGACTGATACATCTAAAGACCTTAGTCAAGTGCCTAATAAATGCCAGGCACTGTTCTAGGCACTGGGGAGACAGACATGAAACATCTAATTACATCAATAATGATTTAACTTCTACTGCTGTGAAGTGTAGGGAGCTCTGAGACTGTGTAACAGGAAAGGCTTCCCCGAGGAGGTGACATTAGAGCTGGGACCTATGGGACAAGCAGCGGCCAGTGAAGGGGGTAGAGAGCTCTTTATATAATGCTGTTGATGTGACTGTCATGATTACAAGCTGGAGGTGGGGTGGGAACCCAGGCAACCCAGTGCCCCTACACAGACCAATTAACCTCTTTGCCCAGTTCCACTATATCTGAACAAGAGCAAAGCTCTATTTTTCTCTCCCAGGTCCCAGAGGAAGCCAAGGATGAGAAGGGTCCCCTCACCAGTTACTCAGACCCTAGGAGGAGACCGAAGTACCTGTTGAGCCAGAAGAGGAGGGAACGGGCCTCATGCACCAGCTCCGTGGCTGCGCTGAGGACATCTGCAGGAGGCTCAGCACAGCCCCCCAAGCGACCTTGGACTAAGCTCTGGAATGCCCGGATCCCCTCCAGCAGCCCCTCTGTCAGGCTCTGCAGGTTCTCTGACTGTAGCCCGGAGCTCTGTACCACAGAGGGGCAGGTTAATTCCTGGCAGCGGCCAGCCCCCCATCAGCACCCCCAGGGTGGGTGGAAGCTGCAGCCAGTGTGGCCGCCATTCACTCACCAGGGCCCGGAGCTGTTCTACCCCTTCCAGGATGAGCTCCTGGTGGCCCAGAGGCCACACAGTTAGAGCTTCCAGGCTTCGGGGGCAGAGCTGGAGCAGGTACTTGCCAGGCAGCTCCCAGTCCTCAAAGTGATAGTCCTGCAGGGAATCATCGAGGCCTGGTGGAAGAACGAGGGTCAGCATGGGGGAGCCAGGGGGGGTCAAGGCCTTTCTGATCAGTGCACAAGTCCTTCTCCTAATGACCCTGAGACCCAGGCAGTGTTCTGCCCTGCCCATTTCACAGATAAGCCTACTGAGTTGAGAAGTAGGGTCATATAGGGCAGTGGTTCTCAAAGGATGGTCCCCAGACCAGCAGCCGCAGCCTCACTGGAAAACTTAGAAATACAAATTCTGGGAATTCCCTGGTGGTCCAGTGGTTAGGACTCAGTGTTTTCATAGCTGTGGCCCGGGTTCAATTCCTGGTCGGGGAACTAAGATCCCACAAGCCGTGTGGCATGGCCAAAAAAAAAAAAAAAAGAAAAATAGCCAAAACATGGAAACAACCTAAGTACCCACTGACAGATGAATGGATAAAGAAAATGTCTCACACACACTCACACACACACACACACACACACACACACACGGGAATATTATTCAGGCATAAAGAAGGAAATCTCGCCATTTGCAGCAACATGGATGAACCTTGAGGGCATTATGCTAAGTGAAATAAATCAGAGAAAGACAAATACTGTATTATCTCACTTACTTGTGGAATCCCAAACACCCAAATTCATAGAAACAGAGAACAGATTGATGATTGCCAGAGGCAGGGTATGAGGGGGTAGGGAAAATGGGTGAAGGTGGTCCGAAGGTACAAACTTCTATTTATAAGTCAGTTTGGGGGATGTAATGTACAGCATGGTGACTATGGTTAGGATTCTGGGCTTTCACTGCCATGGCCCCCGCTCAAGGCTCAATCCCTGGTCAGGGAACAAAGATCCCGCAAGCCACACGGCATGGCCAAAAAAACAAAAACAAACGAATTCTCACATCTGCTGAATCAGAACTCAGGGGCAGGGCCCAGCAATTTGCATTCTAACAAATCCTCCAGGTGTTCTGATGCTGCTGAACTCATGCTTGATGGGGCTTTGGAGTCAGGGAGACCTGAGTGACAGCAATTGAGCTTAATTACTTAATTACTTAATTACTCCGTGCCTCAGTTTCCTCACCTATAAAATGGGGAAAATTAAAACACCTACCTTCTAATCATGTGTATTAAATGACACGACACATGTCAAGCACTTGGCCGACTGCCTTGGTTCATGGTAGACAGTCAGTAACAGCCCCCGTATTATTATTGCCAGACTCTTTACCGTGATCCCCAAGGCCCTGTATGATGCGGCCGCCACCTGCCTCTACAGTCATCTCTTGGCGCACAGCCCCTCAAACTAGACGCTTCAGATCCAGAGCACTAACTCCCTGCAGCTCGTGGAATGCTCTCTTGCCTCAGGGTCCTCAGATGTGCTCTTCCTTCCGCCTGGACTGCTCTTACAGCTCCTTCACGTCCCTTTTCATCTTACACCTTCCAGGAAGCCTTCCACAACTCCTCAGGCTGGGATGGGGGCTGCTCTCACTGCCCCTTGCACTTCCACAAACCCCTGCATCAAAGCACTAACCTCTCCTACTTGATCACGAGCTCTTCAAGGACTGGGCCTTAAACAAGTGTTCATCTCTAATTCCAGCCCAGGCCTCTTACAAGGTAGACACTCACAAGTAAGAAAAATATCTAGTGAATGCTTACTATGTGTTAGGAAAAATTTAGGGGCTTTATACATACTAACACATTTAATCCTCACCGAATCTAGAAAGCAGAGATACTGTTCTCCTCATTTTACAGGTGGGAAAACATACAAATAGAGGTTAACAGTTAGCTTTCTCACTCTTTGAAGGAACCCCTGCCATTCCAAGCCAGGGTCTTTTGGGATCAATAGCTCTCCCTCATTCCCCGTGTGACATTAAGAGCACTTGACTAGGAGTTCGTGAACCTGTTGCTCCGTGGCTCTGGGCGCTCGAGCACCTCCCTTCCTGTGCACACAGCCAATGTGCCGTGCTGCCTCCCTCCCGACAGACCCTGATGAACTGCACGCGCCAGGCCCTCAACATGATCGTCTTATTTGATTCACTTCATGAGATCAGAGTTGCCCTTGCCATTTTATGGATAGGGAAACTGAGACTTGTGGTCACTCAACTGGTGAGTGGAGGGGCTGGGCCGGAACTCAGTCTGGGAGTCTGACGCCAGCCCTGAATCCCTGCTTTCACCGGGGCTGGTCACCCTGAGCCTGCCCTCAGTGGACTCCGGCTGCCCCCTCCACTCTGGCTCCTCCCTGTAGGAGGAGTGTCCTGACTCACCTCCCGGCTCCCAGCTGCATGTCAGAAGGTCTTCACTTCTCTGAGTCGGCTGACAGTCTGGGACCTCTCCCACCCAACTGGGCTCATCCCCCCTGGAGGCCTAGGGAGGGGCTGTGCTGACCCCTCCAGTCAGGCCGGGGCTTCTGCTCTCACTGGGAGCTTCGGGGTGGGGGGAAGGGAAAAGACACCCCACCGGCCCTATTCCAAAGCCTCAGCAAATCACTTCCTGGCTCAGTGTGTAGTTTTCGGCTTCTGAAAAATGGGTTTAATGAGAGCCCACTGCGCCCTGGGGCAGAGGGAAGATGAAGGAGATACAGTGGGGGCGGGCAGCTGGGGAGACACCGTCTGTGTTCCCTACACAACCACTGCCTCCCCATTGCCACCCTGGAGGCTTCTTGGGCTTCTGGAGGGATGGGAGACCCCCTCTGGGTCCTCCGGGGGGGCCCCCCGGGGTCATGTCCATTATCCTTCTGCCAGGCTCACGGCAGGCACTGTAAATACTTGTTGACTGACTAACCAACTGACAAACTCGGCAGGTCCTTTGTCCTTTTCCTCTCCCCGTCCCGGTGCCCCTCACGCCCGACGCTGCCCCAGCCCCACCCACCTCTCAGCCAAGCCGCCACCTTCCCGGGGGTCCAGGTCGCTACTGGCTCCATGGCCAAGTTCGGCTTCTCGGATCCGCACCAGCTCCGTCTCGCCCGCGCAGGAATTTCCGCTCCCAGAGCTCTGACCTGGGGAGAGGCTGGGCTGGGCTGGGGGCGGAGCCCTAGCATACCTGGGCCCACAAAGCTGGCTAGGTGAGGTGCTGTGACAGCCACTGGCCCACTGCCTGTCCACCTCCTGCCCTGCCCTTCAGGCATCCTAGGGCAGCTGGGCTGCCAGACCTGGGAGCGGTGCCACTGATGTGTGACCCAGGGGACCTCAGAGCTGGCCTGGGATCCCCGCCCAAAACTGGCCTCAAATGGCAGGGTGCGACCCTGACCTTCAAGGCTCCTCAAAAAGGGGCCAAAAAGTGAGCAGTGAGCACGGTAGCAAAGCGCAGAGGTTAGGAAGCCAGAGCCTGGGTGCAAATCTTGACTTGGCAGCTTGTTAGCTGTGTGACCAAGGGCTAAGCTTACCCACCAGGCATCACTTTCCCTGTCTGTAAAATGGATATAATAGTTCCTACTTCAGAGGGCTGCTATGCAGAGTACCTGTGTTAATAGCTCTACAATCTTTAGAACTGGTTTTTAGCCCCCTCTTTTTTTGCACCGTGGACCCTTTTGGCAATCTGGTGGAAACCCTGGACAGTTTCTTAGAATGATGCTCTTAAAAGCATACAGCAAAATGCTGAAGATTACAAGGAGGACAGTTGTTATCAAAATATATTAAAAACCACAAATTTATGATATAGTAATATGCATTTATCAGCATTAAATAACAAGACTGGCAAATTAAATTCCTTTTCTAATGATCAGCATGTTGTTACTCAGCGTGAATAACACTGAGCTGTGGAGGTGGCCTCTGACTCACCTCCTTGCACTTATTGATCAGCAAACACCTACAGATAGAGGTTGCAAGAGAGTAACAAATAAGCTGAGTGACCAATGTGAGAGCAGATGGATTCAGCATTTGGTCACTGACCCTCTACTGGGCACCATCAATGGCAGCTATGCTGCAGGAGTGTCTGAAACAGTGTGATTTAGCAGTGGGTTCATAACTGTCACCATTTTGAGATCGTTATGAGCATAAGTGATATTTTGGGATACTTGTGATAACTACAATTTGATATGAAAATATCTGTGATTTCTACTGGTGACAAAGCCACAGATACTGCTAATATTTCAATCCATGAAGAAGGAAGTGGTAAATTTCAGTTAGAGGTTAGTGAAAATAAATATATAATTTTTTTTGCCATGCAAGTTTATAGGCCCCCTGAGTTGGGAAGCACGGGTTAAGAGCTTTCCTCTAGAACAATGTCTGACACAGACTAAGTGTCTGCAGTTGTCATCATCATTATCATCATCCCAGGCCAGGGGACTCCCACGACTTTGGAATCAGGCAGAATCAGTTCCACTTGTTTGAGATGAACATACACACTGTTATGTATAAAATAGATAACCAGCGAGGACCTACTATATAGCACAGGGAACTATACTCAGTATTTTGTACTAATCTATAAGGGAAAAGAATTTGAATATATATGCGAGAATATATATATATTCTTGGACTTCCCTGGTGGTCCAGTGGTTAAGACGCTGCACTTACACTGCAGGGGGCACGGGTTTGATCCCTGGTCAGGGAAGTTCCGCATGCCGTGTGGTGCAGCCAAAAAAAGAAAAAAAAAAAAATATATATATATAATATGTATTCTTATATATATATATATCACTGAATCACTTTGCTGTACACCTGAAACTAACACATTGTAAATTAACTACATCTCAATTAAAAAAATAATCAGTTCCAGGACTTTCCTGGTGGTCCAGTGGGTAAGACTCCATGCTCCCAATTCAGGGGGCCTGGGTTGGATCCCTGGTTGGGGAACTAGATTCCACACGCCGCAACTAAGGGTCCACGTGCTGCAACTAAAAAAGATCCCACGTGCCTCAACTAAGACCCAGGGCAGCCAAAAAAAAAAAAAAAAAATCAGCTCCACTTGCTGTGTGACTGAGCCCACCCCTTACACCTCTCTGAACCTGTTTCTTCCTCTCTAAAAGCCAGGGGCTGGGGGTGTGTGACTAGACCTTAGCTCTGTGAGGATGTCTTTTAAATATTTTGAAATCTGTAATATGAGGTAGATATGAGTTATTATTGCTTTAATTCCGTGGGGAGGGGCCTGGGAGGCCTGCCCCCTCTGTGTCACCTAACTTGGAATCTCTACCAGTGCCCCAATACCTGGCCTCCAAAGCCTGTCATGATCTTGATTGTCACCCAGAGACCTGAAGTCTGAATCTGGCCCACAGATGTCCATGTGGTGTGTGTGTTTTGTCATCATTTAACAATTTCACATACAAATTGAGTTCTCTGAAACTTGGCCAGCTCTGTTCACCCCATCCCACCTTCACACGTGGCATCAAACATGAGTGCAGATCGTCGGCTGCTTCCTTTCAAGGGGACTCCAGCTCACCAGGTCCCCACAGGACTTGCTCCCTCATTTGTGAACCAGTAGGCTTCCAATTTGCAATTTGGCCCTCACCTCTCTGGCTTTGTCCTTGGCCTCACGTCCTCGAATGCTGCACTGTGTGTATCCCTTTAACACTCCTCGGTGCTTTCCCCTTTAATGTTTTTGCCTCTTCTTACACTGGCCTCCCTGTGGCACTCTGGGAAAACCCAATAAACACAGACCTATCTCCACCATCCTGACTTCATCAAACACCTACCCTGAGCTGGCACAAGATAGAGGGGAGAAGCCAGCCAGCCTCTGCCCTCCCTGAACTCACAATCTTGTAGGGGAGAAACCAACAAGAACTCACCACGTGTACTCAGATACTCCCTGTAAAGGACTGGGGTCCTAACAACCACACCAGTGCCTTTACTCTGGGCCCCCAACACGTGGCAGGGCTAGGCAGTTAGGGGCACAGTAAATGGCAGCTTCTATTTTGAAGGTAGTTTTGTGAGTTTATGAAAGGTCTTTGGATCTATTCGTTGTAAAAATTTCAGCGATAACTAGGTCATTAAGTGGAAGGAGGACATGCCCTTTCCCCAGCATGTCCCCATCCTGTTGCCCAGGTTGGGCCACTGTTAAGTTTTCTGGGTGTTCTTCCATCCTCCCTATATGCAGATACTCTACATGCTATTCTGGAAATATGCTTGTCCCCCCATTTTTATGAGTTAATCAATACCAAATGAAATCATAGAATAATGCCCAGCACAGTCAGCTACTATTTTTTCTTTTTGGCCACGCCACGTGGCTTGCAGGATCCAGGTATTGAACCCAAGCCATGGCAGTGAAAGCCTGGAATTCTAACCACTAGGCCAGCAGGGAACTCCCAGTCAGCTACTATTTTTTAGCACACCTCAGACAGCTTTCTTTTTTTTAAAATTTTATTATTATTTATTTTTATGTATTTATTTTTGGCTGCATTGGGTCTTTGCTGCTGTGCACAGGCTTTCTCTGGTTGCAGCGATCGGGGGCTACTCTTCGTTGCGGTTCGCAGGCATCTCATTGCGGTGGCTTCTCCTGTTGCGGAGCACAGACTCTAGGCATGTGGGCTTCGGTAGTTGTGGCACGCAGGCTCAGTAGTTGTGGCTCGCAGGCTCTAGAGCGCAGGCTCAGTAAACGTGGCGCACAGGCTTAGTTGCTCCGCGGCATGTGGGATCTTCCCGGACCAGGGCTCAAACACGTGTCCCCTGCATTGGCAGGCAGATTCTTAACCACTGCGCCACCAGGGAAGCCCTCAGACAGCTTTCTTAAGATGCAGATCTTTTATTGTCCCCAAGCTGAGATAAGGAAGTCCCTACAGGAACCCCATCTTGGGGAAAGGGGTGGAATGTGCCTTCCCCCAAGGTAGGTGTGGTTGATCCAACAGAAACCAAGTGAAAAAGGCCTATTCCTGTTTGGAGGGGGTGCTAATAAGGCACCCAACCCCTCCTTTGCTGAGAGCTGGCTGGTGACATCCAATCATCTGAGGTAGGGTTAGGGCCATGACCAGGGCTGGGAGGCCCTCCCATACCTGGTCCAGGCCTGAGACTTCTCAACACTGCCAGGCAAGGCCTCTCCTGCCTACCCGGCCTGGACTCCCTGGTGGGTGGGGGAGGTGCTGCTCAGGCCTGATGCTGATCTCTCCTGACAGCTGCTCCTAAGGCTGGCAGGGCGGGCAGGCGGGGGAAGGGACAGATTTAAAGGTCTAGCTGCCCCGCCCCCTGCCAGACCTGGGAAGGCAGACGCTGGTGAGCATCCTCTCTGTCCTGATTTCCACTTCTTGGCACCATGAACGCCACTGGTACTCATTCCCGCTTCCATCCCACAGGACGTCAGGAAGACTAGCAGCACCCACCATGCGATTTCGACGCCTGACACCTGGCTACTTCCGAGTGCTACAGGTAAACACCCCAAATGGTGGCTTCTGGGACCGACCCCTTCCTCCCCCTACCATGGCTGGGATGATACCCAGCAGCCAGGCTGTCACGTTCCCTGCCGCCTGAGCAGCCAGGGCCCACATAGGCAGTGAAGCGAGAGGGATTGGGGTGGAATCTCCCTGGGGCAGCAATGGTATCCATATCTCCTTCCCTCAGCTGTAGCTTCTCAGCCCCTTTCCACCCCCCACCCTCCCAGAAGCCTCAGCTGACCCCTCAGGTGGACCCTCTGTGCACCTCCAGATGCAGATAGCTGGGGAGCTGAAGGCAGAGCCCCGGAGTCCGCTGGTGGGGATCGTGGCTGCACTGCTGGCTATCCTCGGGCTGGGCGGCTCCTGCTATGCTGTCTGGAAGATGGTGGGGCAGCGGCGGCCGCCACAGGCTCCATGATGAAGTGGGCAGCCTCTCACCTCGGCCCTGCGGGGTAGGTGACTCGCGGGGGCTACAATCTCAGGAGCCTACTTCTTTTTTGAGGGGGGGGTCACTCCCTGCCCTCACTGGAAGCAAGGTAGTATAAACCTGATCCTAGCCATCCCCCCCACACACCTGGGCTGCAATGGGGGGCTTCGGCTCATATGCCAGGACCCCTGAAGAAAGGATGCAGGTTCTAAAGCTGAATCAAGTAGGGAGCAAACACCCTGGACCCTGTACACAGGAGTAGAGAGAAACCCTTACAGAGCTTAAATTTGGAGGAGTGGCCTGGAGGTTAGCGAGTCACAGGCAAGTCCTCTTTATCCAGTTCTTTTATTGGGAGGGAGGGCACCTGGAAGAGGCCATCTACTTCCCAAACCAAAAGAGGCTGACATCGTCTCTCCCAGCCTGGCCCTTGCATCATTGTCCATGGGCAGCTCCTCTGCCTTGCATCCTCAGGCCATGTCAGGTAGACGTGTCCATCTCAGGGACTGCGGTGGATACTTCTGTGGGCACTGCCAGCCTTTGGGGAGGAACATAGGAACCCATACCCGCTGCCCTCTCTGCTTCTTCCTGACTGTAGGGCTCCACACTCAGCTGCTTCAGCCTGGGAAAAAGAACAGGAGTTGAGAGCTGACCAGATGCAAGCCCTGTCTGCCCGGCACACATCCATCAATCCTCTCCTTACTCCTTCATACCTTTTCTTGTGGTCTTTGGATCGGAAGTGGGTCTTCAGGTTGGCAGAATCGATGAAGTACCTCCTGTAGGGATGGGGGGTAAGGAGGATAGTTAGAAGGTGATACCTCTCAGGTACGCCTATTTCCCTGACCCTAGCTCATTCCCTGATGCTAGGCTCCGGGCTTGAAGGGATGGGAGGCCGGCAGACCCACTGGTCCCAGGAGAAGAGACCCTGCGCGTCCCGCGACCCGGATCTCACACCCCCGGCCCGTACCGCGGACCCTTCTCCTCCTCAGGCTGGGCCCGGCCGGAACTCACGCGCAGGCCAGACAGCGATGCAGGCCGCCCCCTGGCAGGTCGGGATCGGGTTCCGCGCCTGGGTCTGGCCGGGGCCGTGCAGCAACCTGGGGCCGCAAATCGCGGTGAATCTCATCCAGGTCTGGCTGCCGCCGCTTCGCCTTCATCTGGCGGGCCAGGGAGTGCGCTCGGTGCGCGCCTGTCCGGCGGGAGCGACCCATGGCGGGTGACAGCAAGACTAAGGGTCCCAGAGCCGAGTTGGGAGAACACGTGTGGGCGCTTCCGGACTGCTCAATGACGCCTTGTGACGCCCTGGGAATGATCAGGCTCTGCCAGACCGCCTCTGATGACGTCACTTGCGCGGGCCGCGTCTCGAGCGCCCCCAGGCGGCCGTCGACGTCAGTGACGGAGCTCGGGCCGGACCCCACGAAGCGTCCTCTTCCGTCGCTGGAAGGGCAGGGTGGTGCGTGCCCTGGGGGGATGCCGGCCCGTCCGCTGCCCTGCCCGCCCCGCCTGGCCCACAGCACCGTCCTCTGGCCTTATCATCCCTTCCTGGTTCCCAGATCTTAGACTCCGCGTTGCGGGTGTGTCGGGGGGATGCTGCATCTTTGGGAGGCACTGAAAAATGTCTGTGATGTTAATAAATTAATAAATGAATGAGAGTAAGTTTGGGATCCCGGCCCCCACAGAAATACATCTAGTCCCTGAGAAAGCCCTCGCCACTTCTCACCCCTCCCCAGTTATTCCTCCCCAGAGATCACAGTGCTTAGGCGTACTGTCAGACTCAAGAGGGGTCGGCTCCTCTCACAGGAAAAGGAGATGCTCACAGAAGGACCTCCCATCTTTGAGCCCCTTCTCTGAGCCCTGGACTCCCAGGCGTGGGCTGGCATCAAAGGGAGAGATACAGCCCAGGTGTTGTGTGCTCAGAGTGGGGAGAGGGCCAGAGAGCCTTTCCCCATGCACCAGAGCCTGGTGCCTTCCAGGCTGACCAGAGGAACTCAGCAATAATTCAGGAGCTCCGGGTTCCTTGGAACCTGTTGCCAGGAAACAGGGAGACCAGCACGTGCATCCCTGGGGAAAGGAATCAGTTTCCAGCCCAGACAAAGCGGTGAAATGTAAGCCCAGGGCACCGACTGGGAGCCTTGGGACCTTCCCACTCCAGTTCACAGAGGCTGAGTGCAGACACAGGGCAGAGCCCTGTTGAGGGCACAGCTGGTATGGCTACAGTCACAGGGGAACCACTGTGGGTCCTGAGCCCAAGGACTTTGTAAATGGAATTCGTGAATGGAAGAGAATATTTCTGGAGCCATTCCAAATGATCAAATTCAAGAACTCCTAGGCCCAGGAAGGAGGCTTCTGTGGAGGGAGTCTTCACTATGTCTTCATTATTCTTGGCGAATATGGGTCAAGACGAGGGGCTGAAGTGGCAGAAGCTGGCTCTCACCACAGACTCCTTTGGATCAGGTTCACCTGCTGGGCACTGTGCCATCTGGGGAGGCTGGTGCATCTTTAATGAGGTCACCTGATCCCTGGGACAGGCTCTCAACCTCACCAAGTTCCTGGAGCCAGACACACTGGGTGCCTCCTGTGCCTGGGTGCCAGGCCCATTTCCCCTGCAGCCATGAACCAAACCTTCTGGAAAACCTACAAGTCCAAAGTGCTACAGACCCTGAGTGGGGAATCTGAGGAGGACCTGGCAGAGGAGGTGGGTACTATCCTGCTTGCTGGATGGGGCATGAGCAGAGGGGCAGCAGGAGTGAAAGATACTAAGAAGGGCAAGGGACTGGCTATGAGAGAGGGAGAAAGAGGGATTTGTGCAGAAGCAACTGGCAATTCATGGATGACCAATGGCACGGTGCAGTGTCAGAAAGTCAGGACGCTCCAGAAAACCAAGGAAGAAAAGACTTGGGGGGCACTGGAAGAGTGGTCACTGTCTCCAAAGATCTCAAGGGCTGCCACACGGAAGGGATCCTTTTAGGACCCATGCGCAGTACCCACGCAGATACACTCAGCTTGACACAACTTTCTAATGGGCAGAGCTGAGCAAAAGCAGGATGACTCGCCTTGAGAGGAAGCAAGCCCCCGGGAAGTAGGGGAAGTGGCACTTGTACACTGAGGATTACTGTAGCAGCAACAGAACAGAGCCATACTTGGACCATGTTTGTTCTGACATTTAAAAAGAAAAATTGAAAAGGCTCCAAACCAGTCTTACCTCTGGAGGCTGTGAGAAATGGCAGTTGCACAAACAGATATGGCAGAGGCAGGAACTAGTGCTGGGGTGTGTGTATGTCAGTGTGAACATGTGTACGTCTACACAGGTTGGTGTCTAGGGCTGGCCCTGTGTAGAAGTATCTGTGGGTCAGTATTGGGATTGGCGTCCGTGTGGAATCCCCAGTTAAGGTGTGTGTGCAGGTGTGAACCGGTTACAGGTATTTTCAGGTGTGTTTTGGGGGGGCAGAAGTCTACAGAGGCATGCAGGCATTCGCAGGTACTATGTTTGTATGGCATGTGTGTTTGGGTGTGTGTGAACATCTGTGTCTTGGTGTCTGTGGATGGATGGAGAGGTTTTGTGTGCTGTGAGTGGGCCTCCATGCAGCTGTCTTCAGCTGTGGAAGTGCACAGGTGTGAATGGTATAACTGTGTAAGTGTCCTTGTGTAGGTGCCTCACAGCACATATATCTGTGTACATACAGGTGAAGAGTTGTAGCCATGTGGAGGCACGCTCCTGTACAGGTGTGTGTCTATACTGGCATGCAAGCCCTTGTCCACATGTTTTGCAGTGTGTATGCATGTGTTTGTGGGTGGGCAGTATGCGAGCTCAAAGGTGTCTGCAAGGATTAACTGTACAGGAAATGTGTGACAGGTAGCTTTGCGTAGAGGTACAGCTGCGTGTATTTTTGGAGGGTGTCAGGGGCCTAGGTGTGCGTCTTGTTCCATGGGGTTTGGGGTGCCAGGTCTATGTGTACCAGGCTAGCAGTGGGGGAGGGAGGTCATATTCCTCTGGGGCCTCTCTTATGCTGGGTAGGGGTCTTGTGTCCCAGAAGGAGAACCCAGCGTTAGTGGAGTCTGACGCAGCAGAACCAGCTGAAGAGGCCTTCAATCCCATGTCACAGCTGGCCCGCCGGGTGAGTTCTCCCTTCTTCCACCCCAACCCTGGGGAGCCTGGCAGAAGCTGCTGTGGAGTCCTGGGGGGTGGTGCTGGGGCCCCTCCTTGACTCCCAGCCCCTCTCTCTCCCAGGTTCAGGGGGTTGGGGCGAGAGGCTGGCTGACAATGTCGTCTCTGTTTAACAAAGAAGATGAGGACAAGCTGCTGCCCCCAGAGCCCTGTGCTGACCAGTACGTGTGTGTGTTGAGGGGGTCTGGGATGGGCCTGGGGATCCCCTTCTCCTGTGTCCTTTCCTTCTGGTTTGTTTGTCTTTCTGACTACGGAGGACTAGGGAGGGCCAGCCCCTGGCTGTTTCTGTTTCTCTCAGCAGGCAAGAGGCCCAATCAGCATATCTGGGAGATTAGGTTAGATCTCAGGAGGAATTTACCAGCTGTTGGGATTGAGATGCTAAAAGGTATTATGGGCTCTCTCTCCCCATCCATGTGGGAGGGGTCATCTCCCTAGAAGAAGGGAACCCAGGAGAGAAGCTTTAGGTGTTTGCAACAGAGAGTGGTTCAGATCAGTGGTTCCCAAGTATTGGTCTAAACCCTCATCCTCCCAGGGAACTTGAGACAAACACAAATTCCCAGACCCTCCCTCAAAGATTTTGATTCAGCCGGTGTTGGCTGAGGCCTGGTATCTATATTTTCAGCGAGCTCCCTGAAGACTTGAGGACAATAGTTTAGGAAACACTGTCTTAACAGGCCTTTGATGCTGGGGGCATAGAGGGTCAGACCCTGGGCCTTGTCTTCCTCCTAGCTCTATTCTGTCACACACTCCATCTCTGCCCTTTCCTCCAGCCCAGTCACACTTCCCTTTTGGCATTCCCCTATTCCTTTCTTCCCTAGGTTCCCCCTGACCCACCCATCTCTCATGCCCCAGGGTTCCTTTTCTCCCTCCTGCTCACTCCCTCTCCCTACCTCAAGCCTCATCACTGCTCCTTGATTGCCCTCCCCCCCACATCTACTTGCTACCTCCCTAGTCCCCCTCTCCCGTAAGCCTTTGATCTAGGCCTTTCTCCTTCCCTCGGGGTCGCTCCACCCATCCTTCTCCCCAGCGTCCCTCATTTTTCTGGACCCTCTTTTCCTCCATCCCAGAGCCAGACCCCTGTCCCCGCCCCGTCTCCTTCCCCGAGGGCAGAGCCCTGGGTTCCGGAACGACCGCCCCCAGAGTCTGACCCCGCCCCCTCCCCGGATCTAACGTTCCCATTCTGGTCCCACAGTCTCTTCGCATCCTTCCGCCCGCCCCTTTCTCAGGGCTCCTCCTCCTCCTCCACCTTCCCAGACCCTGCGCCTCTGGCTCCCCTCCTCTGGCCTCGCCCCTCTCCTCTACCGTAAACCCCTGACCCCAGCTCTCTCCCCAGGGATCCTGATCCCGGTCCCCTCTTCCCAGACCCCTCACCTAATCCCCTGACCCTGTCCCACCCCAGCCCCCTTTCCCAGTGCCTCTGAGCCCTCCCCTTGCCTCCAGGCCCTGCCCCCAGTCTCCCGGGCCCCTCCAGCCCCTGACCTCACCCGGGCCCCACTGGCCCCACTACTGGCCCCTTGACCCCGCCTCCTGTCCTTTGTCCTCTCCGGGGCCTCTCGGCCAGCCCCTGACCCCGCCTCTCTCCTGCAGCCCGCTGGCGGCGCAGCCCTCCTCTCCGCCGGCGGCGGAGACGCGGGGGACCGGGTTCTGGGACGCGTTCGCCAGCAGGTGGCAGCAGCAGCAGCAGGCGGCGGCAGCGTCCATGCTACGCGACGCGGAACCCACTCCGGATCAGGACCCTGAAGCCGGGGACGAGGCCGCCGAGCGCCCCGAGCCGCGGGAAGCCGATCCCGCAGCCGGCTTCAAGTGGGGCTTCCTCACCCACAAACTGGCCGAGTTGAGGGTGAAAGCTGCGCCCAAGGGCGACTAGTCTGCCGGCCTAACTGGGCGACCGCCTCTCCCCTCCCGCGATAAAAAAAAAAACCCTGGCCCGACACGCCGTGTGACCGCGTGCTTTTGTCCATACGGCGGGGAAGGCTGCTTTTGGGTGGGCAACCTCAGGGCAGGGTCCAGCTGGAGTGGTCCTCGCCTTCTCCCCCCACAAACGTACAAGGAGAAAATGACCAGAGACTTCCTAGGTATCAGGATAGATTGTGTTCGATTTAGGGTCCAACTTTCCAGGAATCTGGGGAACCCTAAAGGACAAGTACCGCCGCCCTGTCCAGCCCCTTTTAGTTCGACAAACGTTTCCTGTGGCCTCGCTACGTGGGCTGTCCCTGTACTAGGGGAAGGTCAGTGACTAACAAGAGAACCCAGACTACCAGCGGGTCCCACACAAGGTGATAAGGTGAGGCACAAAAATAAGGCTGTAGCTGGGAGCTCAGAGGAGATGACCCCGGCTGGGAAATTCAGGAGTTCCTGAGAGAGAATGCGTATATGTAATCTTAGAAGGATGAGTGGAGAGAAAGGGGAAGGTAACCCAGGCAAAGGGAGGAGGCCTTGAACAAAGACTTACAGGTGTGAACGTGTGAGGAAAACAGGTGACCTTGTTTGTCTTTGAGGGAAAGGAAGACGGTGACAAGATGTGAGGCTGCGGGTTGGCAAAGTCCTGGTTTGAAGAGTCCTTTATTGTCCTCGATTCTGGATCCTCCACATCTCAGCCCTTCATATCTAGTAACCAAAATGGGTAGCAAAGCTCCAGGAATGGGAGCCTTCAGGGGCTGGTGAACCCCAGATTTCTGGAGCAGACCCCTCCCCAAAACTCCACAAACGCGCGATTCCCGGCTCCCAGCTCTAATTTGGACCCTCCTGGGGGGTCGGTGGCAGAGACGATCATAATAGTGTTAGTGCCAATTCGGTAGTGGTCATAGCGGCTTCGTTTATTGAGCACTTTCTATATGCCAGGAACTTTGCCAAGCGCTTTGTGACCATTTCAAATATACTTTGATCACCGAGAGGTGTGTCTGCGGTCCCGAGAGGCACAGTCTGCCTGGAACCCACACTCCAAAAACCCTCGCGCGTCTGCTCTGTAATCCAGCCTCTCGACTCCTTTAAATAACTTTTTGACCTTTATTCAGCAGGTTCTCTGATCTCCCATCCCAGTCCTCAGTCGCCCAGTCTTCACTAGCCTCCCGGCCTCCACAGGGGCCACGAGGCCGCCCCCTCCCCGTCCGCCGCCTGCGCTGGGAAGGGCCTTCAGGATCTTTTTGTTCCATCCTCCCAAGGTTCATGAGGGGAAACCGAGATCCAAAGGGAAGGGTTTGCCCAAAAGCACCCGGCGCGTGAGAGGCAGGGTGTCCCCGCCCGTGCCTGGGTCCAGCCCCGCGCTCACCCCTTGCCCTTCCCCGGACCCCGGACTCCACCAGAGCCTGCTCACGAGCGGCGGCAGTCACACCTCGGACTCGCGCGGCGGGCCGCGGGCGCGCTGGCAGCCGTACAACCACTGGATGACGCGCGCGTTGCGCTCCACCACCGACACCTGGGGGCGCCCGTCCCGCGCCGAGCCCGCCGCTTCCGAGCCACCGCCCTCCGCACGCTCCCGGTGTTCTGCGCCGCCGTCGCTGGACGTCCAGTCGCTGGCGTCCCCAGAGCCGGGCGGCGGCGACGTTCCGGGCTGGGGGCTGGTGTCGGCGCCCCAGCTCTGCGGAGAGAAGCGCTCGGCGCCCAGCACCTCCACCAGCGCGCGCTCCAGACCGCAGTAGTTGAAGAAGCGCTCCTTCTCCGACAGGGGCAGCGAGCACGTGGGGCACAATGCCCGCTTTCCCGCTGCTTCTGGGGCATCTTGGGGCGCGGCCCAACCCCCAGGAGCCGCGGGTCGCTCCGTTGAGCCTGGGCTGCTTGAAGCGACGTCTCGGGGGGCGCCCAGGAAGAGGCGACGCACGAGCCCCTGGCCCTTGGCGTTCTCTTTGTTCACTGAAGCCTTGCAGTCCCGCTTCTGGCGGTAGAAGATGAGGGAATCAGGCCTTGGCAGCCGCCTGCCACTGCCCCGGCGGGCAGGTCTGGGCGTCCTGGGCGATGGAGGGGGCCCCAGCTCGTTGCAGGGGTGCGGGGTGAGCGGCCCGGGACCCCCACGCAGAGCTGGCTCCTGGCGTCGCGCTATCACCTGGTGCGTCTTGACGTACTTGGCTTTGTCGGCCTCCAGCCTCTCCACAGCGCTGGGGGTCCGTCCCCTGGATGGGGTGGAGGGAGAGGCCAGGAGCATCTTAGCAGAACTGGGCAGGACAGTGCCCCATAAGCCACTGGAGGTAGGCAGATAGTTGAGGAGCTGAGAGCAATTGGCTGGGGCCTCCTGGGACCTGCGGAGAAAGAGGAATGGTCAGGGGGAGAGTAGGAAATGTCCCTGCCCGTCTCCTGCAGGCATTCCTGGGAATAGGCTCAGCCAGCCACCCCTCCCCCATCCAAGTCAGCCAGGTGCCATGCCCAGGGGTCAGAGGCTCAGGTATCCCTCCCACGCCCGTCCCTCAGAGACAATGGGCAGGGGCTCCCTGGCCACCCAGAAACATATGCCCCTTTGAGGGTGCCCCATTCTGGGGCCACAGGGCCATGCCAAGCAAGCATCAGCAAGCAGGACACTTGGAAAAGGAAATGGGGCTGGTCCCTGCCCAATTCCCGAAAGTAGCCTCAACCGGAAAAAATACCTCTTCCCAACCTAGCAACTTTGAGTCCAAGACAAGGAGGCTTCCCAGCCACATGCTGGCTCCAGCAGGACCCACCCATCCCGCCCCCAAACACAGAGGTCAGGGATATAACCACAGGGTAGGAGCCTCCAGTAATTGCAGCCAACTGCCCTGCCCAGGCCCAGCAGGGCCATCAGGGAAAGAGAGGGAGATGGTCACCAGGTCACTTCAGCCAGCTACCTGCCACCTGTTCTGTGCCCCCTGCGAAGGGAATTCCACAATGCCCAACTGTATACATCACCTTGTTTACCTCTGCATTTCCATTTCATAGAAGAGAAAACTGGCCCTGAGAGGAGGAGGCTTGTTCAGGTCTTACTGAGAGTTTGGGCCCAGGATAGGGAACCCAGATCTCTTGCTTTGCAGTCCAGAACTTGTTCAAAATGAGTATCTCACTTGCCTGTCAAAACTTTCCTCTATGTTTTGCTTCTATTCCTGCTGCTATAAAACCAAGCACTTTCTGCTAGAGATTGGCCCCTTATCTCACTAAAAATTTCCTTCCACTAATTCTTCCCAATAACCTGTGTTCCCAGAAATCTGCCCTCAGGGTCCCTCATCCTAAAACCCGTGACCCTTCTCATCCAGCTCCCTTCTGCTGGGGAAGGGGGGCCGGAGGGGTTGTAAATCAAGAGCTGACAGTTCCCTTGGCAGTAACAGAATGGGCCACCCACACGGCTCAGTACACTCTACCCCATCCCCGTTTCCCTGCTCCCCCCCATCCTCCATTCAGCTGAGAGGGACACATCAGTTCTGGGGGCTGAGGAGACCTCGGGTCTGCAGGCAACAAAGGAACAGAACTTGCCAGGGATGGGGGGAGGGGAGCCCTGGTAAGGGGCCTTGGGGCAGAGACTCTGCCAACCCTACCCACCCCAGGGCAGCCTGTGTGTATACACACACACCAACACCCACCCACTCCCCCCCCACACACACTTACATACACCCATCTAGGGTCTAGCAAGTCAGTCCATAGGTAGTTGGTGACTGGGAAACCAGGCAGCAAGGAAAGCCTAGCAGTGCCCTCCTTCCTGCCTCCCAAGGACTAAACTTGGCAATAGGTCAGATTCCAAGGTCCCAGGAGGGCACTGTGCCTGTCTGACTTCAAGGGTACCCTCCTGTCCCCTCCTTCTCTTCCGAGCGCTGTGCAGGCGGCTATAAAAAGTTCCTAAACACAGGGACGAAAATAGTTTGCTGTCCACTGCCTCTTCCCTGCCTTCTGGGCTGCCTTGGTGCCCAACCACAGACATTCCACCCTAGAAGCCTGGCAGACATCTTTGTGCCCGCCATCCCTTTGCCCACCCTCTCCCAGTACTGGGGTTAGTGGTCCGAACTTTGCCCAAGCATTTGGCTTTGGATGCAGATGCAGGCTAGGGGACTGTGCTCACTGGCTTTGTGCCAGCCTCCTTGCCCTTGGGTCCCTGGGTGCCCTCCCACCCCAGCCCTGGGCTCAGGATGCACTCACCTCTGCATGGTGAGGCTGAATGCCAGGGTCCCCAGGCAGGTCCAGACTGAAGGCAGGAGGGACAGCAGGGACTGGAAGTAACTTTGGTGGCAGCCAAACCTCATGCTACACAGGAAAAGCCAAGAGAGCCTCCACCCCCCCAGGTTAACCCTTGCCTTCCTGACCTGGAGCCTGGCCTCTGTTAACTCCTTCCTGGTCACAGTCTCAGTGCTGGAGAGGACCTTTGGACCACATCCAGCTCCTTTACTTTACAGATGGTCAAACGGTCCCTGACAGGTTAAGTGATTTGCACAGAGGCACAGTGAGCTTGGGGCACAGCCAGCACCCCAGACAAGGTCTCCTGATTCCCAAGCTTCCTCCAGAGGCCTGGGGTGGGGACATGCGATTCACGTGGGGTCAGCCCCCTCTGCTGGGCCTTGGCAGATCCTCCTCATTCAGATGAGAAGGCGCAGGGTTCTAGTTAACCAGCTTTTCCCCTCTGTAGCAGGTTGAGACCTGTCCTGGTCCAGGTGTGTGGATGGTGTCAAGCTTGCTCTCCCGAGGGGTGAGGCCAGGAATCTGCAACCTAAAGGCGGGGGCAGTGGTGCTGCAGATGTGCCGGGTGAGCCCCTCCCAGCAAGTCTTGGCATGAAGGTCACAAGGGAGCCCATTGGAGCTGCCTCTGCTCAAGGTCCTCTGATGGCAAATGGGATTGTCTGGGAAGAGGTTGATGAAGGGATGATTCTGGGGCCAAGCCTGGGTAAAGGACCTCCTTCCTTCTCTGCCCCCATTGGGAAATTCTAGAGCTAGCACAGCTTCTTATTTGACACCTCATGTCTCAAGGGGGAGCCCAGGCTCCACAATGCTGGTTCCAAGAGAGCCCCTCTTCTCTCCCCAGTGGGTAAACTCTGCAGTACCCAGAGCTCAAAGACCAATGTCCTTGCCAAGAGGTTCCTGCACCACCACCCCATGGCCACTTTTCACAAATCCCTTTCCCTCCCTTCTAGCACTTTTTAATGTTTGCAAAGCACATTCACACCTGTGCTCTCTGATCTCCTTTGTCCCTCCCAAGGACCCTAAACAGAGGACCCAGCAGGAGTGACCACCCCACTTTATGGGTAAGGAAACAGGATTAAAGGGGGGGTACTTATTTCCAACCCAAATCCACTCTTTCCACTGTACCTTCTGCCTGTCAAGTAAGGTAATAAGTCTGAAAACCAAAAGGCCCATCTCCTGGTAAGAGATTTTTATTACCTAGTTAGAGGGAGTATTTTTTTTTGTTCATGATAGATAGTTCCATATTGTGTTGTTACAGCACTCTACAAAATGCTCCCATATACATTATCACAGTTCATCCCCAGGACTATGTTTCGGAAGTAGGTTTGTTATTTTCTCCATTTGACTGCTTAAGAGACTGAGGCTCAGATATGTGAAATGACTAACCCAAGCTCACACAATTAGGAAGAACGGCTAATTTTTATTGAGAGACTAATATATCCTAGGGCACTGTTCTGAGTACTTCACACAATGATTAACACATTTAATCCTCAAAACAACCCAATTATTTTCCTAATTTTATAGATGAAGTTTGCAGGTGCAGGCCAGTAGCCCTGAGATCTGGTCATGAAGGGGTTAAGCATGAGGCCGGGCAGGGCCCAGCTGGGATGCTGTCAATGGCAGGAAACCTGGCCTGTGAAGGAGGGGGAGGATGGGGCTGTTGTGTCTGACTCTTATACAACCCCCATCCCTTTGGTCTTAAAGGAGCTTCCCGGTTGGGTGGCAGGGCAGGCAGGGGCCTCCTTCTCAGCTCCGGACAGACACTGGGCTACAGAAAGAGGGGGATTCAGAGTACAATGCAGGTGCTGCCCTGGGGTAGCCCCCAGTCTGATGAGGGTGACTAAAAGTGAGCCCACCTCCCCTCAGGAGTGCTCAGAGTAGGGAGACACAGCCCCAGCCCTGGGAGTCCCCAGTCAGAAGGGCCAGACACAGCCCTGCCCTCAGGAGTCTGGGGGTGGGGACTGGTCAAAGAGCCCTGCTTTCAGGAGCTCCCAGTCTGAGGGGTGATGGTACCCTATCCCAGGATGTCAATAGACACATACTACCATCCTGGAGAGCAGAGTCATGGGGGCGAGGTTTGACTGGATTGGCTTTCGGCTGAGCGAGCCCTGAAGGAGTCAGCCCTGAAAGAGGTGGGAGGTGGGGGAGATCGTGGGAGATCCAGCTGCCTGCCCTGCCTGTCTCTTGGTCACACTTGACTTGAACTGGATCATCTGTCTTTCTGGTCATGGGTCCCCAGGGAGAGCCTTAAAGTGACTCCTTCTGGCCCTAGAGCCAGGACCTTTGTTGAGGGGGGAGGCCAAATCTGAGGGATGTTTCCTTCCTATTTCCGAGCTCATTCCCGGATCACCTTGAGGATGAGGGTAGATGGGAATGGCTGAGTCAGAACTGGCTCCTTCCAGGAGAGGGTGGTGGGAGGGTGGGGACACATCTCTGGTCAGTGTCAGGAGTGATGAGGACAGGTCAGGAGAACCTTCAGCTCCAGCCTCAGGCCCCAGATCCACACTGTCGCAGAGGAGAAATGTGTCACTTCCCTCACCAGCCAGATACTGCCCCCTCACCACAGGCAAGCACACCTTGGTGCCTCTGATTCTAATCCTGGTCTGTCAGTCACTGGCTCTGAGGCCTCAGGCAAGAACTTAACCTCTCTGAGTTTCCTTCTGTGTAAAATGGGAGTAAGACCAGCTTTTGTGTGGCGCAAAGAAGTGGTGCCTGAGAAAGCACCTGGTGCCTCAGGTGCTTGTAAATTTCAGTCTTGGCTTCTCAGGTCTCGCCCTCCAGCGCCTTCCCTGACCCCAACGGCCTAAGTCTTTTTTTCTCATCCCACAGTCTCACTGTCAGCCACATCACCAAGTCGTTTTGAACACTGCCCTGTGCAGCAGATGGGTCAGACCTGGCTTTTGCTCTCAGGGAGCTCACCCTGCTGCAGGGGTGGGGGGAACAGAAGTGTGAAGGACTGATCACAGCTCAAGTGTGAGCAGCGCTGCTGTTAACAAAGTTGAAAAAAGCAGGGGCACTTGGGGGGGGCATCTGTTCTGCCCGGGCTGGGGTGGGAAGCTTTCAAAGAGGAGGGGGTATCAGATCTGGGTCTGGAGGGGATTTCTGATGGGGGTGGGATGGGAGGGAGGGGAGGCTGTAGAGGGCAGGGTTGGGGGGGGCGTTGAGGGAGGGATGGTGAGAGCAATAGGCTAAGGGGACGGCAGGAGCCAGGGTCTCAGTGAGGGCAAGAGGCTAGGGAAGGCGGCTGCTGAGAGAGAAGGGGGGCCGGTGCTCAAGAGGACTTAGAGAGAAGAGGGGGTACAGGGAAGAGAGGGGTTTCTGTGAGGAGATGGGCGCAGGGAGGCGATGGGGACACCGAGCAAAGGCAGGCTCAGTGAGAGAAGGGGGCTTAGAGGAGAGGTGGGGCCTCAGGGCAGGGGACGGGGGTTCAGTGGGAGGTGGAGAGTTCAGAGAGAGGGAGGGGCTCAGACTGGGGTCTGTAACGCCCCGGCACCACAGGAGGAGCCCCCCTACGCCGGCCGTGGGTGAGCCCCGTACCGATTCGAGCCGCTATCCCCTAATTCCGGGCTTTCCGTTTCGGAAGGAATCTCGGCCACAACAATAGCCTGGCTCCCGCGCCCTCTCCCGCCGAGGGGTGTGGCTTCTGGGCAGAGCCGGCGCCGCCTGCTGCCGGGTACTCGCCGCGGGGGCGGCCGAAGAGGGGAGGAGGGGGTCATTAAACATTTTTCCCCCGGAACACGTACAAGATGCTAACGAACAACGGAAATAAAACAGATAGGATTTCTGCTCTCAGGAGCTTATAACCTAGAGTTAGAACAAAACCAGCTGCATTTACTGAGCGCTTACTCTGTGCTAGGAGCTCTGCTAAGTGCTTGACTCTCAGTACCTCTCTTACTCCTCACAAAACCCCATGTGAAGTGGTGAGTAAACAGAGGCAGAGAGAGGCAAGGTAACTCACCTAGGGTCACACAGCTTGCAGATGGTAGAGCTGGGACTCCAGAGCCGGCTCTTACCCACTGAGCAGCACTGCCTGCCTCGATTCTACCCCTCAGGCGGGGCTCAAGCAAGTCTGCTCTCCCTGCCCGCTGGCCCTCCTGCCTTGCTTTTCTGTTGGCTGGGCAGGACTTCCAAGTCTTCTGGACCCAAGCAAGGATTGGAAGGAGGTCAGCCCCAACTGCATTGTGCTCCAGGCCTTATCACCTACACTTGCATCATCCCGTCTTTATCAACAACATCTCCAGCATTCTACCTTCCACCACTGTCTTCACTAAGTGGCCTTTAGATAGAGCACAAGGAACAAAAAGCATCCAGTCTACACTAAGCAAAGTAGAGGAACACGTGGAAGGGAATCAGGGGCTTCTCATAGAAAAGCAATGGCAAGAAATCTATCCTCCTACCTTGACAAATACACTTTCATAATGACACACTGAAAAATATGTTTTGATTTTTTTATACAGAGAAAGTCATCAAAGTACCAAAGATGATTGAATTTAATTATCATTGAGCATACATAGATGTTTTGTTAGATGAGGGTCAGCAATGTTAGATGAGCGAAAAAACAAAGATGTGAATAATTAATACATTATTATATCTTCATTCCATAAAACCTATTTTTCTTGCCTTGATTTCAGCAAAATTACCAATTGTGTTGCTATAACTAAATTTTCACATAATTTGTATTCTGCTGATAGTAGTGTCTAATTAGACCACTTTTACTTAGTCTGTTATTTTATTTTTTCAGTTTTTTAAAATTTCAATTTGAGGAAACTTTGTTCTGCTGAGGTAGTAGAAGTTAGAATTGAAAATAAATTTTCAATACTTAATACTTAAATTTAGAGATGAATTATAAATGGTACATAACATGTTCAAATATTTAAATGGTATGTATATGATAAATTATCATCAGCACAGAACATATTACAATGTATCTTAATGACATCATATAAATCCCTATATCTTATATCATGACTTTTACCATCTCATTAAGCAATGTCTAGATTCATAACAGTAAAGAATTGGCAAGAATACTTCTTCCATATTATGCTTCGCCTTCATTTACAAATTTAAGTGTAAAATGCATTGTTTAATGCTGCAGAATGTTCCTCAGCCATCATACGCTACTATTGCAAATACCATGCTACCCACTGGAGCACGAAGTGAAGCAAGAAAATGGATGCTAGCACTTTCTGGGAAACAATACTCCCTTACAAACGAATCTACGCATTAATGCTCTCTGAGAGGAAAGATTTGACCAGTTAATTAATCTGCATTTTCTCTTACCTAAGGGCTTTCCCCAGTCTCCCCACACTCCAAACAGTGGCTGTCTGCAATTTCAGCAGCAGTGCAAACCTTCCGGCAGAGCGATGCAATCGTCTTTTGTTTGGAGGACAAGGTAAGAGGTGTGGAGAAGCGTCTGTTTCCCTGGGGCCGAATGGTGTTAGGGCTGAGTAGATGCTGAGGGTTTGAGTTTACACTGTGCAGCGCTGAGCACTGTGTCCTGAGTGGCAGATGCCCATGTGGTCCTTAATAAATGGCTTTTGGGGTACTTTTTATATCAAGGGCCCTTTATGGGTGGGAGCCTCTCTGGTCACTTGTAAATGTAGCACTGAGCTATGGCCACGGAGGTGTTGTGTCACACTGAACATACCCAAAGGTGAGAACCTACCCTTTTATATGTGAAGAGGGCAATTCCCAGAGAAAGTGGAGGTTGAGGACTGGGCGGACACCCCAAGAGGTGGGCATTATAACCACCATCTCTCACACCACCATAGCATTATAACCAACACCTTAATATCACCACTGGATTATAACCACCACCTTCTCCAGGGCCGTTGTCAGGTTCCCCATCGTTCCTAGGACTGGAAACATCTGCAGTTTTGACCGTTCAGCAATTACTCATCTTTCTCCTGGCACTCTTACCCTGATCTTGGCCACTTTTCTCCCACTCTCAGTCCCTGTGCTCCCAGAGTGGGGTAACATGACTCAGTGGGGCACTTGACCTAAGTGTGGGTCAAAAAGCCTATCACATTTCTCTGGCTACAGTACGTCATTTAAAGCTGGACATGTAACTTGATTACAGCCGATGAGACTTTTGCTGAGACGACTGAGACAAAGCTTCCCTCTGTTCTCTGCTGTGCAAGAACCTGGGAAGACAGAGCCCTGAGAGGACAGCCTGCCTGAGGACAGAGTCAGCAGAGAAGAGACAGTGAAAACCAACCTGGATGAGTGGAGCCTCCATATCTCATCACGTGTGAAGCAAACCTACACGTCGTCTTGACACTGGGTAAGCCAGTACATTTCTTTTTGGCTTAACCCTGTTGGGTTGATTTTTTAGTCACTTACAACCAAGATCAACCAGAAGGAAACACATCATTCTCTCCCCAACTAGGTCACCTTCATCACAGTGCCTGTAGCATTGAACATGTGCAGCCTTGGTTTGCCCACCATTCCGACCCATCTCCACACTAATTTCTCAGGTATGCTGACCAGATATTTCCAGGTTTGTGGTAAAGCTGGCCTGGAAGAGCAGCAGAAGTTCCCATAAGGAGTCAGGAGACCAAAGTTATGGTCCTGACTTGGACATGAACTCACTTTTGGTCTGGAGCAAGTCACTTTCTCTCTCCACCCTCAGATTCTGATCTGTTAAAAGGAGGAAAGTGGATCAGATCAGTGGTTCCCCAAAGCTGTTCCTTGGGTGGATTCCAGTTGGCTACATGAACACTGAGCCTGCGTGTCCGGAGCCTGTGCTCCGCAACGGGAGAGGCCACAACAGTGAGAGGCCCGCGTACCGCAAAAAAAAAAAAAAAAAAAAAAAAAAATATATATATATATATATATATATATATATATAAAGTCAATCATGTCACTTCTCTGCTCAAATCCCAGAAAAGCCTCCTCGTTTCGCTTGAGGGAAAGCTAAAGTCTTCACTGGCTTGCAAGGCTTTACATGACCCGGCCCTGCTAGCTCTCTGACCCGATCTCCTACTATCCTCCCTCTCACCCACTTTACCCCAGGTACCTTTCGCCTCCTGGCCTGTTCCTTGAACACGCCGACTATGTCCACCTTACGGCCTTTGACCCTCCACCTGGAATGCCCTTCCTCTAGTTCTCCGCTTTGATACCTCTTTTACTTCCTTAGGACTTGGTTAATATCTCACCCAGTGAGACCAACCCTGACCTTGTTTATTAAGTCAGCCAGCCCCTTTCTGCAGCATTCCCAATCCTTTTTACTCTGTTCTACTTTTTCTTTGCTTCTTCTTTGTTTCAACTTATCACATTGTAACATACTAATTTACTTGTTTGTGCTCATAAATATCTCCCCGCCCCCAACTAGAATGTAAGTTCAATGAAGGCAAGGATCTCTGTTTGGTTCACTGATATATCCCAAGTGCCTGAAACAGTGCCTGGTGCCCAGTGGGTGCTCAATACATTTGTTTCATGAATGAATTTTTTTAAAATTTAATTTTATTTATTTTTTTATACAGCAGGTCCTTATCAGTCATCAATTTTATACACATCAGTGTATACATGTCAATCCCAATTGCCCAATTCAGCACACCACCACCCCCACCGCTCTCCCCACTTGGTGTCCATATGTTTGTTCTCTCCATCTGTGTCTCAATTTCTGCCCTGCAAACTGGTTCATCTGTACCATTTTTCTAGGTTCCACATATATGCGTTAATATATGATATTTGTTTTTCTCTTTCTGACTTACTTCACTCTGTATGACAGTCTCTAGGTCCATCCACCTCCCCACAAATAACTCAATTTCGTTTCTTTTTATGGCTGAGTAATATTCCATTGTATATATGTGCCACATCTTCTTTATCCATTCATCTGTTGATGGATACTTAGGTTGCTTCCATGACCTGGCTATTGTAAATAGAGCTGCATTGAACATTGTGGTACATGACTCTTTGAATTATGGTTTTCTCAGGGTATATGCCCAGTAGTGGGATTGCTCGGTCATATGGTAGTTCTGTTTTTAGTTTGTTAAGGAACCTCCATACTGTTCTCCATAGTAGCTGTATCAATTTACATTCCCCCCAACAGTGCAAGAGGGTTCCCTTTTCTCCACACCCTCTCCAGCATTTATTGTTTGTAGATTTTTTGATGATAGCCATTCTGACTCGTGTTAGGTGACACCACACCTCACTGTAATTTTAATTTGCATTTCTCTAATGATTAGTGATGCTGAGCGTTCTTTCATGTGTTTGTTGGCAATCTGTATATCTTCATCAGAGAAATGTCTATTTAGGTCTTCTGCCCATTTTTGGATTGGGTTGTTTGTTCTTTTGATATTGAGCTGCATGAGCTGCTTGTAAATTTTGGAGATTAATCCTTTGTCAGTTGCTTCATTTGCAAATATTTTCTCCCATTCTGAGGGTTGTCTTTTGGTCTTGTTTATGGTTGCCTTTGCTGTGCAAAAGCTTTGAAGTTTCATTAGGTCCCATTTGTTTATTTTTGTTTTTATTTCCATTTCCCTAGGACGTGGGTCAAAAAGGATCTTGCTGTGATTTATGTCATAGAGTGTTCTGCCTATGTTTTCCTCTAAGAGGTTTATAGTGTCTGGCCTTACATTTAGGTCTTTAATCCATTTTGAGTTTATTTTTGTGTATGGTGTTAGGGAGTGTTCTAATTTCATTCTTTTACATGTAGCTGCCCAGTTTTCCCAGCACCACTTATTGAAGAGGCTGTCTTTTCTCCATTGTATATTCTTGCCTCCTTTATCAAAAATAAGGTGACCATATGTGCGTGGGTTTATCTCTGGACTTTCTATCCTGTTCCATTGATCTATATTTCTGTTTTTGTGCTAGTACCATACTGTCTTGATTACTGTAGCTTTGTAGTATAGTCTGAAGTCAGGGAGTCTCATTCCTCCAGCTCCGTTTTTCTTTCTCAAGATTGCTTTGGCTATTCGGGGTCTTTTGTGTTTCCATACAAATCGTTAATTTTTTTGTTCTGGTTCTGTGAAAAATGCCATTGGTAGTTTGATAGGGATTGCACTGAATCTGTAGATTGCTTTGGGTAGTATAGTCATTTTCACAATGTTGATTCTTCCAGTCCAAGAACATGGTATATCTCTCCAGCTGTTTGTATCATCTCTAATTTCTTTCATCAGCGTCTTATAGTTTTCTGCATACAGGTCTTCTGTCTCCTTAGGTAGGTTTATTCCTAGGTATTTTATTCTTTTTGTTGCAGTGGTAAATGGGAGTGTTTCCTTCATTTCTCTTTCAGATTTTTCATTAGTGTATAGGAATGCAAGAGATTTCTGTGCATTAATTTTGTACTACTTTACCAAAGTCATTGGTTAGCTCTAGTAGTTTTCTGGTAGAGTCTTTAGGATTCTCAATGTATAGTATCATGTCATCTGCAAACCTGCATTGTAATTTAACTTCTTTCTCTGCCTAAGCCTCATTCCTGCTCCTTTTCTTCATAGGTGTTTTTCCGCAATAAACACCTTGCACCCCAAATTCTGTCTCATTGTCTGTTTTCAGAAAATCCAGCCATGACACCAGCAGTGTATTACCCTTGGGACATACTCTTGTTCCAGCCCCCAGGAACAGTTCAGCCTCTCTCCAGCTTCCCTTCAGAGATCCCCAGGCCATCTGAAGGGGGCTTCTGAGCAGCTCCTCCCAAACATCTCTTTCTACTTTATTACAAATTTGGACACCCTTTCCCACTTCCTCCCTTCAACGTTTGTTCTACAAACAAATATTAAGCACCCACTAGTTCCAGAGCCTTGATAATGTTTCAGTGCCTTCAGGTGAGAACTGAGAATAAGTTTTTGTGCCATAAAGGCCCTGGATCCTGAGTCATCTGCTCCCCTTTGGCTTCCGGAGGTTCCAACCATAGTCAGAGAGGCTGCGCTTGCCATCCTCTGATCTAAAAGAGATTGGTCATCAGGAGGTGGGAGCCCAGGCCGTCTTCTTTACTGATGTACTGTGGGATCTACGGTCAATCACTTACCTTTAGAGACTGACCCTAGCAAGGCTCTGAGATGAGGTGAGCTCTTGGCACTGTAAGGCACAGGCCACAATGAAAATTTTGCTTCCAAATTACCCCACCCTACCGTACATCGTATATAGGAAGCAAGTCTGTGGAACTGAGGGGATGTAGAGGTGCCGACTAGGGAGTGCTTTACCTAAGGACACCCAGAAAGTGCAAGTCTGTGTTTGAGCAAGGTATTCCAGGCACATCCACCAGAGGGCAGCCTTCACCCCTCTAGCTTTCCAGATCTGCCTTCACCTGCGGGCTCTCTTCCCAGCTCCAATAGCCCAAGGGTCCACACCACGGCTGGCATAATGTGCCCTCCCTGGACACCCTTAGTGCTGCTGCTCCACCAGGTGACCACTCTGACGGTTATTTACCTTGACCCTTGGTGCTTTGTAATACCAGTTAACTGGTAAAAGCAATGATCCTTCATTTATGTTTTTCCCCATAGTTTATGAAATATCTTCACAAACATACTCTTCTGGTTTGCAAAGCAACTTGGAAAAATAATTTATTATTATGACCATTTTTAGAAGCGGTAACTGAGGCTCACAGGTTGAGTGGCTCGACCAAAGTCACATAGTAAGTTACTGCTGCTGCTGCACTAACATCTAGTGAGCACTCGCTGTGTGACAAGGATGAGGTTAAGCGTTGATTTATTTAATTCTACAGTAAATAAGACAGTGAAGTAGGGATAGACAAATAGATGACTGGAACATATAGAGCTTATTAACTGTACAGTTTAAATTTCCCATGTCCTTACTGAATTTTTGTTTACTTGACCTATCAATTACTGTTACAAATTTAACAATTTGTGTTAAAATATTCCACGGTGGGATGGTGGATTTGCCCATTTCTCTCTGTAGTATTTCGAGGCTAAGGTATTAGTGCACACCACCTTAGAAATGTGCCTTCTCTCTGTGGTGAATTGAAGTTTAACAACTTGTAGTGACCCTCTTTATCTCTAGTGATGCTTTTTGCCTTACTATAGTTATTTTGTCCTCTTTATTTTTATTTATTTTTTGCCTAGTATTTCTTTGTTCAAACTTTGTCATTCTGTGTTCTTACATTTTAGATCTGTCTTTTGTAAACAGAACATTGCTGGATTTTGTTTTATTTGGTCTGACATCCTTTATCTCTGGAAAATTTAGCTCATCCAATGAGATTGATATATTTTTATTTATTTCTCTCATCTTGTAATGTGCATTATATTTGTTGAACTTTCCCTCTCTCTCTCTTTTTTTTTTTTTTTTTTTCTTTTTGCGGTATGCGGGCCTCTCACTGTTGTGGCCTCTCCCGTTGCGGAGCACAGGCTCCGGACGCGCAGGCCCAGCGGCCATGGCTCACGGGCCCAGCCGCTCCGCGGCATATGGGATCCTCCCAGACCGGGGCACGAACCCGCATCCCCTGCATCGGCAGGCGGACTCTCAACCACTGCGCCACCAGGGAGGCCCTCTCTCTTTTTAAAACATTTTTTTTTTGGATTGATCTCCCCACTCCTCACCTCTGTTTGTTTGGAGGTTGTAGGCTCTTGTAATGGTTACCTCAGCAATTCTAACCTAATATCTGCTGAGTTTTCTATTCCAATTAACATATTTTTGTATTTTCAGAAATTGTATTTGGTTCTTTTTCCAAATGTACTAGTTCCCACATAGTATCAAGTTTCTCTTTTATTTCTTTAAATACATTAAACAAGTTTATTTTATATTGTGTGTCTGGTAATTCCAATATCTTTGAAGGTGTGTTTCACCACCTCTCAGTTCTACTTGTTCTCCCTTATGGTGCCTTGTTACCTTGTGTGTTTGGTGACTTTTTTTTTTACCATGAGCTGCTCATATTGCCTAGAAATTTGTGAGAGGCCTGTGTTGAAATTGAGTTCCTTCAGAGACAATGTGCATTTATTGCTGTCAATAACGTGCTGGTGCCATCAGCCCACACCACTTTAAATTCTCTGTTTGAGGATTTTAGGATTATATAAGTAATGTGATTTGACTTCAGATTTTATGAGGGAACTGACTTGTAAATTATGAATTCTTAAAGGAGAATTTTGTTTTCCCCTCTTCCCCGGGCCAGAGTTGATATAGGAAATTTTCAAATCTCCTCCTTTCTGAGTGTGAGGGTTTACTTGACATTGGCTCTTGCATTGTACTTATAATCCTTTGGGATATCCTATTAGAGTTCTATCTGGGAGGGGCCCTGGGATTTATCTCCTGTCTCCCATATATCCTTTGCACACACAAAAGGAGGACATTACGGTCTCCAGGCCTTGACAGGCATCCTGTGAGGGTTAAGGACAATTTGGGCATTTACTTTCCCCTCTCCACAGTTCCTGGTTTCACTTCATTTGGGGGCTTGGCATATTCCTTACTTTCACAGCAGCTCAGCAACATCGTAAAAAATAATTTTTAAAAAGCCCCTCTATGCAATATTTTAATTTTTTTCATCAGGAGGGTTACTCAGGTACCCAATTCACTGTATTGTTGGGAAAAAATGTTAAAATGAAATGTTTCATTATAACTCACATTTATTTGTTTTATGACATTTTAGAGTTTTTTATACACTTAATGTTATGAGTTTCATATAGTATGACTTGTATATATTATGATTTATAATGATAATAAATCATTTAATTTGCCCAGCTAACCTAGAGAGGTAGATATTATTATCCCTATTTTACAGATGAAGAAACATAGGCACTGAGTTTTGCCCAAGGTTACACCAACTCTAGGGCTGAACCGGGACTTGGTATAACCATTGGTATTCACCCTCTAAAGGTTAAGAACTTTTGCTAAGAATCTTTGGAAGACATGGACCTCTTTAAGAACCCAATGAAAGCTCTAGACCCTCTTCCCAGAAATGTGTACATTGATACAAATACACTAAAATTTCAGGGGGGTCAAGATTCTCCAAGATCCATCCATGGATTCTACATTAAGAACCCCTGCATGTTACAGTGCAGTGAGGTGGAACAGAAAGGCATTAATTTTTTAGCTTTGATCACAAGTTCATATTTTTCTGCCTGTCTTCAAAGACCCTTCATAATTTGATCTCATTATATTCATCCAACATTTTTTTCCTGACATACATTCCCAGCAGTGGTCCATCTCAGCATCTCCATGATTTCTACTCAATTCTGGGCTTCCTCTGTTTGTACAGTGCAGAGTAGTGATTTAGATCATGGGCTCTCAGGTCAAGATAGCCTGGGTCTGAACTAACTGTGTTCATCAGTTAGTTGATCAGCATCAGATCCTGAACTAACTGTGGACCTTGGGCAGGTGATCTACCCTCTCTGTGTCTCTGTTTCCTTACTTGTAAAATGGTAAAGAATAGTACTTATGTTTCAGGGTTGCAGGGGTCATATGAGTCAATGCATGTGAAGCACTTAAAGCAGTGCCTGGCACATTGTAACTGCTTGATACATTTTTAGGGGTTATTACTATTCTTTCTTATATAGTGTGTCACTATTAGTTTCCTACATCTCATCTGTAAACTGAGAGAGGATTTCTGTTAATAAAATAGTTTTTTTAAGTACCTAACAAAGTGCCCAGCACACAGTAGGGCTAATTTTCTCAAGAGGCAATTTTCCTTTTGCTATTTCAAGGGGGCAATAGAGCTTTCTGTCCTGGAGGCCTATAGCTTCACTTGTCCCAGTAGGGAGACAAGCGCTTTGCTTTTTTTTTTTTTTAATATTTATTTATTTGGTTGAGCCAGGTCTTAGTTGTGGTAGGTGGGCTCCTTAGTTGTGGCATGCGAACTCTTAGTTGCAGCATGCATGTGGGATCTAGTTCCCTGGCCAGGGATCGAACCCGGGCCCCCTGCATTGGGAGCTCAGTCTTACCCACTGCGCCACCAGGGAAGTCCCCAGGTGCTTTGCTTTTCAAGTCTCAAGGGCAATGAAATGGCTCAAAGTGTTGAAAGACAGGGAAGTGAGCAACCTTAAAGAATAATTCTTCTCCACAGCCCACTGTAGCTCACACGTACAGACATTCCTTTGGGAAGGACTGGAAGTACCAAGTGTCCTCCTCCAGTCACTGGTATTGATATGATTAGAGCAGAGGGGCTGAGGGCCCACCAGATCTCTCATCAGCTTCAGGAATCCTGTCTGCTAAAATGGAAAAGGCAGGGCCCAAATCAAGCCTCTGGAGCAGGCTGGTTAGTTTGTGAGCCAGCTGGAAAAGGACCAGAGCCCCTGCAGATACAAGTAGTTGTATTCTGACACACAGACCTACATAAGAATGGCTGCCTCTCAGGAGACAACCAGGCAACTCCAGGCTGCATTAGGCTAGTCTCTGACTCAGTTTTCCAAACCCTTTGGTGTTCATTCTTTTCTTTTTTTTTTTTTTTTTTTTTGCGGTACACGGGCCTCTCACTGTTGTGGCCTCTCCCATCGCGGAGCACAGGCTCCGGACGCGCAGGCCAGTGGCCATGGCTCACGGGCCCAGCCGCTCCGCGGCACGTGGGATCTTCCCGGACCGGGGCACGAACCGGCAGGCGGTCTCTCAACCACTGCGCCACCAGGGAAGCCCCTCTTTTCCTTTTAATATCCACCCAATTTACCCTGCACCCAGAGTTCTCCTTATGTGAGTAGAATAGTGGTTCGTAGTCTTTTGGACCTCTTTAAGAATCTGCTAAAATTTATGGAACATCTCCATGGAAAAATTCATGTATACATAAAATTTTGCTTACAATTCTAGGGAGTCTGCTGACAATCCTGGAGCCCTCTGTTGGATTCCTGCTTAAGAAGCCCTCCCCTAGAGCAAAATACCTGATAATGATTTATCTCTTCTGTTTCTCAGAAACACAGTTAAGTTCTAACATGAGGTAGAAGGAACCTGAGGGTGAAGACAGGGGTGGGGTGCTGCTGGTTGGTAGAAGGTAAGTGAATCTGAAAGACCATACTTTGACCTAATCTACCTATCCCAAAGTCTGACCGATGCTCTTTCAGTTGCAACATTTCATCCTATCTTCACATTAGGGTCACTAATAGTTTAAAAATATTAGTGTGAGTACTCTACCTACTGAAATTCTCACTTAATTAATATGAGATGGACCCTGGGCATCAGTTTTTTAAACATTTACACGACTTTATTGATGCAAAATAAAATACATTTAAGTATATAGTTTGGAAAGTTCTGATATATATATGAAACCCATGAACATACCCATTTTCCCCAAAATTTCCTCCTTATGCACCTCTGTGGTCCATGCTCCTACCACCTACCCCACTTCATCCCCAGGCAACCACTGAGCTGCTTTCTAGTATATTTGTTCTAGATTTTATTAATGTGAAATGTAGCCATACAGTATGTACCTCCCCAGGGGAGGGGCCTGGCTGCTTTTACAATATCATTAAAGATGCATTTGTTCCTTTTTATCGCTGAATAGTTATAAGGGAGTTTGGGCATACTGCCCAGACTGAGGGCATACTCCCCATAGGACTGACCTCACTGTAGACATCAAAAGCAACTTCTGAGAGTCCCAGGGTCACCCTCACTTCCCAGGTGCTAACTACAAATTCAGGAGTTCCCAGGACCACCCCTAGGTTCAATAATTTGCTGGAAGGACATGCAGAACTCAGTAAAGTGTTATACTTACGACGGCAGTTTTATTATAGCAATTAGACCATTAGAACCAGACCCACTAGAATTGTAAGCAAAGGCAGAGATACACAAGGGCATAGTCTGGGAAGGTTCCAAAAGTGAGGCTTCTATCATCCTCAACACGTTACTCTCCCGGTGTTAAAATGTGACAATACTCACAGAGTACTGCCAACCAGAGAAGCTCATCTGAGCCTTTGGGCCCCTGAGTTTGAATGGGGCTCTGTCACACAGTGCTTGAATGGCTGACCTTTAGTCTCCAGCCCCTCCCAGAGGTTCAGTTCAATTCCTTCAGTCTCCAGTTCCTCTGGAGGTTGGAACTGATGTGATGTGTTCCAAAGCCTTCAGTGTAAATCACATTGTTAAATCTACCATGTTGCTATTTGTCTCATCTGTTCTTTGTTCCCTTTACCTCTTTTTCTGCCTTCTTTTGCAGTGAGTAGTTTTGATGATTTCATTTTACCTCCTTTATTGTCTTATTGGCTATATCTCTTTGGTTTTTTGTTTTGTTTTGCTTTTGGTAATTGTTTTAAGGTTTATAGTATATACCTTTAACTTATTACAGTCTATTTCAAATAATATTATACCACTTCACGTATAGTTTAAGAACATAATGACAGTATACTTTCTTTATCCCTCTGCTGGCCTTTGTGTCATTGTTGTCCTACATTTAATTCTACATATATTATAAATCCCACAATACATTGTTATTATTTTTCCTCTTTTAAAGAGATTTTTAAAGAAAAGTGTTTTGTATTTTCACACATATTTACCATGTCTGTTGCTCTTCATCCTTTGTATAGGCCCAGATCCATCTGCTATCATTTCCTTCTCCCTGAAAAGCTCTTCATCCTTTGTATAGGCCCAGATCCATCTGCTATCATTTCCTTCTCCCTGAAAACCTTCTTTTATTTATTTTATTTTTTTATTTTTTAATATTTATTCATTTTTATTTGGTTGCACCGAGTCTTAGTTGCAGCAGGTAGGCTCCTTAGTTGCAGCTCGCCGGCTCCTTAGTTGCGGCACGTGGGCTCCTTAGTTGCAGCTCACAGTCTTCTTAGTTGCAGCATGCGGGCTCCTTAACTGTGGCATGTAGGATCTAGTTCCCTGGCCATGGATTGAACCCAGGCCCCCTGCATTGGGAGTGCTGAGTCTTAACCACTGTGCCACCAAGGAAGTCCCTGAAAGCCTTCTTTTAATATTTCTTATAGTGCTGATCTACTGGTGATGAGTTCTTCCAGCTTCTGTACTTCAGAAAAAAGTCCTTTTTTTAACCTTCATTTTTTGAAAGGTATTATTTATTTATTTATTTATTTTGTTTTTGCCGTGTTGGGTCTTTGTTTCTGTGCGAGGGCTTTTCTCTAGTTGCGGCGGGTGGGGGCCACTCTTCATTGCGGTGCGCGGGCCTCTCACTATCTCGGCCTCTCTTGTTGCGGAGCACAGTTTCCAGATGCGCAGGCTCAGTAGTTGTGGCTCACGGGCCCAGTTGCTCCACGGCATGTGGGATCTTCCCAGACCAGGGCTCGAACCTGTGTCCCCTGCATTGGCAGGCAGACTCTCAACCACTGCGCCACCAGGGAAGCCCTGAAAGGTATTTTTTTTCTGGGTGTAAAATTCTAGATTTTTTTTTTCTCTAAGTATTTAGAAGATGTCATCCCACTGTCTTCTGGTCTGCATTATTTCCAACAAATCTGTCATCAAATTGTTTTTTCTTCTGTATGTAAGGTATGTTTTTCCTCTGGCTCCATTTAAGATTTTCTTTTATCATTGATTTTAAGTAATTGATATATCTTGGTATAGTTTTCTTGTTCTTGGGCTTATTGAGCTTCTTGGATCTCTGAGTTTCTAATTTTCATCAAATTTAGGAAAAAATTTTGACCATTATTACTTCAAATATTTTCTCCAACTCTCATCTCTTCTTCTGGGATCCCAGTTATACATGGGCCACTTGATGTCTCACAGCTCACTAATGCTGTGCTCATTTTTTTTTCTTTCAGTCTTCTTTTCTCTCTGTTTCATTTTGTATAGCTTATATTGAATTGTCTTCAAGGTTGCTTATCTTCTATAGTGTCTAATTTCTGTGTATTTTTCACCCCAGTAATTATATTTTTCATTTCTCAAATTTCATTTTGGAATATATATATTCCATACCTTCTCTCCTTACCATGCTTATGCTTCCCTCTGCTTTCAAATGTACATACGAAGTATATTTAACATCTTTGTATAGTACTTTATCTGTGTTATTTCTGAGGTCTGTTTCTGCTGGTTGTTCTCTTCAACGTGGGTTGTATTTTCCTGCTTTCTTTGCATGCCTAATACTTTTTAATTTTATGGCAGACATTGTGAATTTTACGTTATTGAGGACTGGAATTTTTGTACTCCTTTAAGTAATTTTGAGCTTTGTCCTGGCACATGAAGTTTCTTAGGGAAAAAAATTTCTTTCAAGATTTACTTTTAAGCTTTGTTAGACAGAGCCAGAATACCCTTTAGCCTAGGACTAATTTGGCCTCACTCCTGATGGATGTACTTCTGTGATGTATTAGGAGATCTCTCCATTCTGGCTGGTGGGAACAGCAATTATCCTTGATCCTGTGTGAGCTGGGAGGGTTGTTCTGCCTGATCCTTTCAGACAGTCTTTCCTGCTCTCAGGTAGTTTCCTCACAAGCATATACTCATCAGTGCTCAGCCAATGTCTTGAAAAAGCTCTCCGCAAATGTCTGGAGTTCTCTCTTTGTTCAGCTCTCTCTCTCCCATGAATTCTAGTTGACCTGGCCTCCCTGAACTCTGAATGATTGCTCAGCAAGATTGCTGGACTTGGTTTAGATGCCCCTTCCCTGTATGGCAGCCTGAAGATTCTCTACAGGAAGCAAGCTGGGGCAATCACAGTGCTCCTCATTTGATTTCCTTCTCCCAGGGATCACTATCCCGCACTGCCAGTTGTCCAATGTCTGACGTTTTAGCTGTATAAGGCAGGAAGAGAAATCTAGGCCCTGTCACCCCCTAATGGCCAGAAGCAGAAGTTATCAGTTTGTTTTTTTTTTCAATCTCCCTAGGTTAAAATTCTAATGTATGGCCGGAGTTGGGAACCACTGTAGTCTAATTCTATTCTTGTTATTGGAGTTTTAGCCACTATTGCCACGCTTTTCTCTGGCCCCCTTGCAGCCGTGCTTCTACTGTCACCTCTCAAATCATGCAGGTTAACTCACATTCTCCTTGCCTTATATGCAAAGCTAGGAGAAATGGCATGACATTCTAGGATTTGGTACTTATGAGTACTCTCCAAATTTCTAGGCATGGTTCTCTACGTCTGAGAGACAGAAATCATGTTATCAGCAAATAGAGGAAAGAAAACTGGGCTAAGGAGATTGTCAGTTAAGAACTATACCTGTGGAGGGTATAAGGCAAAGAGTCAGGCAGGACAGGACATTATAGTCATGGAATACAAGATATTTTTCAAATATTGTAAAAATATAAGCTAAATTAAATAAAAAACAAACAAACAAAACTTGCTCTCTATCAGGGGTGTAAATTAGCAGTAAAAGCAGCTCAGAGTCATTCCCTGAGTCCTCCAAAGAGAATGGGAAGCAATCATTTGTTGATTGTGCCGTGCCTTTCTACATGCAGCATCTCATTTCATCTTTGCAGTTCTCTGAGTCAGGTATTATCTCTATTTTAAACATGTGGGAAGCTATAGATTTGAGAGGTTAGGGAATTCATGCAAGTCACATAGCTAGTAACAGAAAAGTAGTGTCTGATTTGCAAGTCTGTGTCCTTTCCCTCTCTGTCTCTGACAACAGCTGGCACAATAGCTTCCAGCCCCAATGCATATTTGTTTAAATAAGATTTTTACTTTAGTATAAAAAATCAGTAGAGAAAAGTGTAAAACTTGTAAGTCCAGCTTGATGAATTTTCACAAAGTAAACACACCCCATCTAACCAGCACTCAGGTCAAGAAACAAAGTGGTACAAGTACCCTAGAAGTCTCCTCACATATGGCCCACTTTCAGCCCAGGAGCTATAGCACAGAGGTACTCAGTAGAGCCTATAGCTCAGGGTCCCTTAACTTGGGGTCGATGTGGGCATCTATAAATCTCCTGAAATTATAGGCAAACATTTTCCCGAGGAGAGGATGTAGAGCCTTCATCAGATTCTCCCCAAAGGGACAAGAATAAAAGCTACAACTGAAGACTGGTTCATGGGGAATCTATTCATTCATTCAACGAATCATCAAAATCAGAACACAGTAACAGCAATGGCTACCAGTTGAGAATTTAATGTGCCAGGCACTTTTTTTTTTTTTTTTTTTTTTTTGCGGTACGCAGGCCCCTCACTGCTACGGCCTCTCCCGCTGCGGAGCACAGGCTCCGGACTCGCAGGCTCAGCGGCCATGGCTCACGGGCCCAGCCTCTCCTCGGCATGTGGGATCCTCCCGGACCGGGGCACAAACCCGCGTCCCCTGCATCGGCAGGCGGACTCTCAACCACTGAGCCACCAGGAAAGCCCTGTGCCAGGCACTTTATGTGTATTATCTCTGACTCTGACAAAAACCCTGAAATGTAAATATTATCACCTCCATTTTACACATATGGGAACTGAGGCTCAGAATGAAGTGACTTGCCCAAGGCCACACATTAATTATGTAGGTATTTGTGAAAGCTAGTATTCAATATGAGACCTGCTACCTGCCTGTGCTTCTGCAGCGAGACCACAATGCCTTTGGTAACATTAAGTTGCCCAACCTCTGCTCAGAACAAGCCAAGCTTGAAATACCAGGGCTGAACTGGAAATGAAAGAGTGAAGTCCCAAGCTCAGGCAATTTTTTTTTTTTAAAAAAACAACTCCCTTCTAACCAATGACAACGGCAAAAGGGAAAGTGCTGCCTTTAAAAGAGGCACTTGCCCTCAAGAGGTGTGGCTTCCAAGAAGTGTGGCTGGTAGGTTTCTCAAGTGGGAGTTATTATCTAATCAGAACCAACTGTCTATCATTACACTGCACTTTGAGAGGACATCTATGATTGGTCAACCAAGAAAGCAACATTTGAATTTAAAGAAAAGACCAGAACAACCTAGGGTCATTACTTCAGTGAGAAAGATAAAGCTTTGTCAGAGTAAACTCCAACTGGAGTCAGAGATTAGGCACTAAAACCCTGTGTTAAGGTAAAACCTTTACCTCATTAGCTGGTGTTAAGTTGCTATTAATTTCTTCATCAAGAAATCAGCCCCTATTTTAAGTAAAACTCACTGAAAAGATATGTAAAAACTATGTGAAAACGCTTTGTAAACTGCAAAGGAAAAGGCTAGTAAATACAAGTATTTATAGCTTCAAGATTCAAAAACAAAACAAAACAAAACCCTCTAAATATAAAGCAAAATTTACCTGTCTGCAAAGGCTGTACCAGGAGGTGGCAGAGTCAGAAGCAGCCACAATTCTGACACCTACTTTCCTACTCATCATTAGATCACATGTAGAGTTAGTTTTCTGTCTCTCATTTTCCCTCTGCTATTCCATTGGACCACTAAGTACAGTACATCCTCAGTGCTTTGTTTATTCTGGAGAAGACATACATAATAAAACCTATAAAAGAAGAGAAAAAAGTGGCTCAGATGACTTTTTTATAGAAACCATGGTCTCAAGTTAAAGACTGAAAAATTGCATCCTCTTAGTACTTTTACTACACTTCATTCTGAGTCTGGGATGCATCCTCAGCTTAATGAGATAGAAAGAAAAATGAAAAAAGATCATTTATTTCAGGCAATACAAGTTCCTCTAATACAGCAAACATTAAAATTTTAGAGAACTTGAAATGCTGAAACTCCTATAATTCAATCATCTTTTCCTCTGCAATAGCTTCTATTATAGTTTCATTTAATAGATAAGGCTGAAAAAGACATTGTTTCAGATTTTATATGCTCTATTTTATGTCTATGAAGTAAAGCATTACAGAACTACTCACAGAGCCACCAAAGCAGCAATGTAGCATTTCCAGGGTTTTTTTTTGGTTGAAATTCACTTTATTTAAAAAAAAGAAGTCATGAACAATAAATTACAATCATTTCCCCCTTTTATAAATTCTCCATAAAATATATTTGACAATTTTAAAAGAAAATTTCAAAAGTTACTTTCATTTTTGAAGTGCTGATGACTTATTTTTTGACCATTTTGTCATGCTGGTGAATTATCTGTAGCTGCTACAATAGTTTGATTGATAAACATTTTACAGTTAAAAACAACAACAACAAAGAGGAAAAAACAGACCAGCAGAAAGAACTATTCAGTGTGCTATTTATCTGACACTTAACATTTACTTCATCATAATGACAAAGTATCCCTTAGCACCAAAAAACTACAGGAACACCATCTTTCTAAGTGACAACTAGTGCAAAATAACATTCTAGGAACTAACTGTACAACCCCATTATTTTAACTGGCCACAGCTGCCTATAAGCTTATTTGAAATATTTGGTCTTTTTTCAATTAAGACAAATTTCATAAAACACTATAAACCATGGCAAGAGACTCTATGAGGAATAATTGTTTATTGAGTACCTATTATGTGCAAGGCACTGTGCACAAATTCTTGCTTTCATTTTTCCCCTAGCAATATCCAGGAATTTCCCAGCTTCACTAATCATCTTTTATTTCTTACTCCTGGCTGGAAAAGGCCCATGGCTATATACCATTTTTTAATTGTTATTTTATCAACTGATCTTTAGTGCTGAGCACACAGTAGATACTTAATACCTCCTGACTGAAAGAACAGAGACAAAGAATTTACTATAATCTTTCTTGATATCGTGGGTTATTTTAGAATACAAGGACTTGAGAAAATTTCAGAAGAAACTTCCTGATCGCCTGACATCCTTACCGCCAATGAAAGAAATAATTCCACTTCATAGGTAACATAGAATATTTTTCAAAATAAATTATAATTATTAACTATTTTAAGTGAGGTGGGGCCAAAACCATGACACGTAGATATCTGAAGAGCAAATGAAGCATTGGCATACCATCACCTAAGTCATCATGAATCTCTTGCTGAAGTGCCATGTTATTGATTAGACATTATAATGTTTTTTTACTTCCAGTAACTCAATCCCCTTGGCCAGATCTGTTATACTAATTTGGCTATCCAGAGGGTTAATTATCATGAAGTTCCAGTGTATTTCCACCTCTAATTTCCAAAAGAATTCTTACATTTATCAGCTTGAGAGTAATGTTAAAAGTATGATTTTTTTCACTTAAAAGGTTTTATTTTTAATAAAACCTTTCAGTTATTATTCAAACTTCATACCAAGTAATGCATAGTTCAGAAATTTTATGTACTCCAATTTTTTGTGCTTTTTCACCTTTTATAGTCCCCCAAACACATTTTAAATAAGGAAAAAATTACGATAGGAATATTCCAAAAGTTGTGGAAGTTCAAAAAACTTAGGAGACTGAATTATCAATGATTTCAATATTCTAATACCTTTAAAAATTTTTTTTAAACTTTTGACCAAAGATTCTAGTGCTTTATAAAGATTAATCTATATACAATGGTTTTAAAGTATTAACAACCTTAAAGGTTGTTAATGTTCTGTTTTAGGAAAACTTTCTTCCCTTACATTTGAACTATCTGCATTTATAGGAAAAAAAATTGGAGACAACCATATGGGGTTAAAATCAAACTGACTTCAAGAAGAATAACGGTCTTTTGGTTCTTGACACAGACCATACCAAGTGATTGTATAAAATTGATAACCTCTCTATTTGAAAGATATAACTTATGCCACAGTATTTTACCCATTTGCCAAACTGTGTATCATTTCCCACTTCAGAAAAAGGTGATCAACATTGAATACAACCATATCACTACCATTACTGTGTCAAATTAGACAAGAGAAAACAGCATTAGTGCCAAAATGAAAGAAATTCCAGTGATTAAACGAGAGACCATATTAGGGCAGGCAACGTGAGGGTAGAGCTCATTTGGTTTCTTCAACTTGATGCTGAGGCTTAGACAAAGTCTTGAAATAAAAAATTAATATATCAATTAGTATAGTTCATATACAGCAAAGTTTTCAGATACAGAAAAATCCTGTGTTCAGATCTGTATCAGATTGCAGATGCTCAAGTGCAGACATGTCCCAATGCAGTGGTTTAATTAGTTAATTGAATGTGTGGTTATCTAAAGAAGGTATAACTGAACCATCAATCTCCTTGCCAACCTGTACCACGTGACTGCATGGCTAATTCAACTCCTGCTGCTTTACAGCACTGGAGAGCTCAAACATACTTCAGCAGCTTTGGATCACTTAATTTCACTTACGTTTAATCAGATAATTTTAGACTCTCCAAAATGATGCCTTAAAAAAAAGCTGTATAATATTATAAAAATAAAAAACTTAGTATGATTTCATTAGAGGGAGGGACAGGGTAGGAGACGAGGGAAGGTTCTTTTATTTTTCATCACTGATTTCACCAACAAATCTCAAAAACCCAAACCTACATCAAATAATTTAAACAGAAGTGGCATTTTTTTCATATGGAATGCAAAATGCACACATTCACATACTTACATATACATAAATATATACATTTATGTTTCCTTTACAAAGCTTCAAAGGTTGCATTACCAGCATGCAAACCTCTTCTTCCATGGAAATTCCTAATACTGACGAGGAATGTCTAAAATACTTAGAGACATATTTCCGAAAACTGGACTTTCTTCTTTTCTTGGCTCTTAGAAAATTTTCCTGCCAAACTTCTACCAATGATCATTTAAAAAAATTTACACTCACATTGGTAATACACACTTAAAACATATTAACAAAATGGCCAGCTTGGACTTAAGAAAAATGAGGAAAAAAAAAATCCAATAAAATCTAAACCCTTAAAAGGTGGAGTTTAGCTTTTTATATGCTTTTTCAGCCACATTATGTTGCATCACTGTTAAAACAGAAGCAGCATATTATCCAAGATATTTGCAAATAATATATGTGTCACGTTTCCCAGCTGCTATCTTTAAATGCAATTTGTACTAATCTGAGTTCTAGTTCAAAAGCATCTGGACGATCCTGAGGGTTTGCAGCCAGCATTTCCTTAATCAGTTGTTTCATTCGCCCATTCATAGACTTTTTCTTCACAGGAATGAGAAGTTCCATTTTGGGATTTTCCAGAAGTGCCTCCCCAACAGGCACGATCTCAGTTCCTTGTTTTACGTAACTCCCCAAGAGTTCCTTCTTTGTCTCTGTGTCTATGAATGTGATCCTTTCCAGCATTGCCCAGATGATAATCCCCAGAGCAAAGATGTCAGCTTTTGCTGTGTAATGTCCCTCCCACACTTCAGGAGCCATGTAGAAATCTGTTCCACACGCTGTGGAAAGGAAACACTTGTTTACACTGACAGGTTCTTCTGGATTCTGCCCAAATGCTGAACAAACTTTACTTAGACCAAAATCAGCCACTTTCAGTGTGGGTTCCAAGTCACTGGTATCCAACCGGCTTTGAGAAATCAGGATGTTATCAGGCTTTAGATCTCGATGGATGATCTGGTTTTTATGCAAGAAAGCCAGGGCACTGCTCAGCTGAAGCATGAAGCTGGTGTTAGTTTTACGATTGGGTTTCCTGGACAACAGATACTCATTCATATCTCCTCCGTCACAAAAATCCATCACAAACCACAAGTAATAGGCGCTTCTGGGATCAAAGGCAATTTCTCCCTTTAGTGAAGTCTCTACAAGCTATAAGAAAAAACAGATTACAATCATCTGCATAGTTTATACAATTCAGCTATAGAGAAGGAGTTACTGATTAAGTTAGTCTCCAGTGTTAAGTGGAAATTCCATGAATATTTTATTTGGTCAGTGCTTTCATATGTGCATTTTATTTTAAACTTTAGTACTTCAAACTGTCACTTTGTCCCTAACAAATACACACCAAATCTCCAAGTCAAGAGGTAAAAACTTATTTAAAAATAGCTTTATTCTGAAAAGTATCCAACTGGCTATACATTTTCTACATGTGTCAATGGAGATGAACTCTAACCATCTAATTAATAGCTTCCTGAAAAGATCAAAGTTTCAGCAGGTAGATTTGCCAGCTGGGGAATAAACATCAATTACGAAATTCTATTCCATGAAACTGTCTGAAATCTACTTCTTGCATATTGCACTTACACTATCAACATAATCTGTGAAACTGAGAGAAAATTATGAAGGAACAACCAGTTGTTATAGAAATAAAGTGCTCCTGTAGTCACTGATAAAACTAAAGACATCATTACTTCATAAACTTCTACAAGCAGAATGCAAATATGTTGGCTATCTCTATCAACAGATGGCTTCTAAAAACCAATTTATAAAAATCATACATGCATTTTGATATAAAAATTCAAATCTGAGTTTGTATATTTGTTTGATACAAGCTGAAAATCTAGAATAAACCACTGTTTTACTTGTATCATTATCTAATTATAACTCTCCTACTACCTGAAATCAAGAGTAATTACTTCACTGAACATGAGCCATCTTCTAAAATACAGTGCTTTGAAAGCATTTGTCCTATGGTGTCCTTTTCAGGCCCATGGGTTGAATAGAAACTAAGTAAGGAAGGTGAGGAGTTGCTGAAGATTGAGTGAACCGCTAATTTTATGTTTAAATCTACTAATATTTCCTTTTGTCTTTTTGGTGGGCAGAGGCAAAGAACGCCTCTCCATGCCATCTCCCCCAATGGCAAACAGCCATAATTGCAATGGTCTGCAGATGTCTTCTTTTTTTTTTTTTTTTTTTTTTTTTTTTGCTGTACGCGGGCCTCTCACTGCTGTGGCCTCTCCCGTTGCGGAGCACAGGCTCCGGACACACAGGCTCCGCGGCCATGGCTCGCGGGCCCAGCCGCTCCGCGGCATGTGGGATCCTCCGGGACCGGGGCACGAACCCGTGTCCCCTGCATCGGCAGGCGGACTCTCAACCACTGCGCCACCAGGGAAGCCCTGCAGATGTCTTCTTTGCATACATTTTCCTTGTTGCATGTGTTTGCTACTGAGACAGAGAAAGAACAGAAAGGTCCAGATCATACAATTATTTACCAGGTGCACTGTTACTAAATATGCTGAGATTAAAGATGAGCACCATCACTCTTCCTTCATTTCTTCTCTTCTTCTGTCTTCATTCTCAAAAGAAAACTTCCTAAATAGCTTTGAACAATGCAGACTTCCAGAATTCAAATAATGGTTTAGAGTAAAGCCAGATAGTAGGTATTTTAGGCTTGACAAACCACATAAGGTCTGTGTTCCATATTCTTTTTCCTTTTCTTTCTTCTTTTTTTTTAAACAACTCTTAAAAAATGTAAAAACTATTTTTAGTATCCAGGCCATACAAAAACAGGCTGAGGGCTATAGTCTAAGGGTCCCTGGTTGAGAGCTACAGAAATATAGATCCCAGTTTGCTTACTGTCACGTGTAGAGGATGTTAGCCATTGGTTCTCTTGCCTGAAGTCCTTTAATAGCTTCCCTGTTCTCTTAGGATATAGTCTAAGCTCTTTAACATGGGCTGCGGGATCCTGTGTGCTCTGATCCTGGCTGATCTTTCTAGCCTCATCTAAAACAACTCTCCCTGTATAGTGCAGTCTTAGTATTTTCTTTCAATTTTTAGAACGCTTCATGCTTTTTGCTTCTAGACATTTGTATGTATAGTTATTTCTGCCTGGGAAGTTTTCTCAGTCACTCACCTGGCTAACTCCTATTCACCCTGCAAGTTTCAGGTGAAACAGTTCTTAATTCCTGAACCCCAGGATTATGTCAGGTTCCCTACTCTATGTGCCTATACCATCTTGTACTTTTCATTCATGACACTCATCACAAGTACACATATTGGCCACTAAGTTCCTATGCATAAGATTCATCCTCTGTTAATTATTTTACATTTCTTCTAGGTGAGGTTTTCAGCTATCAGGAACTGACTGAATGATTCCAAATGAGAACAAGGAAGATATCCAGAAAAACATGGAGAAAAAAAATTTATGTACAGAATGGTAAGACCATGTATAGAGACTCTGTGGTCACACTATAGATTTGTTTGTCTTTACTACATGTAAATATTGGTTGTCTTTACTAGTGTAAATTTAAAGTAGGCACTTGCTAAAGCGTGGATGAATGTCTGGTCAATGAAATAAATCCACAGAAAAGACAATTTTAATAGAGCTGCTTATTACTGAATACCTCCTATGTGCCAAGTATTGTATCTACATCACCTCTAATTTTGACAACTCCCATGGAAGGTAGAAATTATTATTCCTTACATATGAAGATACAGATGCTGGGAAAAGGTGGGTTACATATCCAAGGTCATACAGCTAGCAAAAAGTGCCACAAGTCAAACACAGGTCTGTTAGGCTTTAAAAAGATGAAATAAATTACTAAACAAGAAGGTACTTTAGATTAAAAAAAAATCACTGAATCAAGTCTGGAAGTACTTTACATCTTAAAGCCTTGAAAGATTAGCTGGTTAATGCCTAGTTACTATAACAGTTGCTTGATCTGGACTCAAGGATACCATCAGTACTTGCAAAGACATCATATGTTTAAATGTCTTTGCACTTGCAGTCTGATTATGCACTTTAGTCTCCAAAATTCAATGCGAAGTCCAGCAAGGTTCTATCCACTTTTAGGAGGGAATGTGGTAAGAATGTTTCTGATATTTTCTATCACTGCAACGTACATAATAAGCACTTTTAGAAAAAAAATACAATAAAACAAACAGAGGCGAAACAGTTGTGTTTTATATCCCTTAACTAAAGAGAGAAAACTTCAGGGCATAGCATGCTAAACTTGCAGTGTAAATTAGGTCCTTAAGACTGATATTTGTTTACCATACAATGAAACTTGCAACTTTCTAATTACACAGAATAATGCATTAGTTTTCTTTGTTGTTCCTAGTCCAAAAGCTTTTGTTGTTTTAAAACAGACTTTTGTACCCTGATGGTAAATTCTGAATTTAGACACACTCATGGCAAGTTGTTTCCTATTCCAGGAATAACTGGACTTAAGATTTTGCTCTGGCCTTTAACTAGCTATGTCTTAAGTATCTTTTCTCTTCATCATGTGTAGAGCTACTAGAGATTTTGACCTATGGCAGAAGCCAATCTTAAAAAAAAAAAAAAAAAGATTTTGTCTTCCTATATTAATGCTTTCCCCAGGTCTACAGAAGAGTAATTTGGAGGCAAAACAGTAATCTGGAGGTTAAAAGAGCACAATTTTTAGCTGCTGGATACTCCTATGTTTAGCTCCCAATTCTGCCACCTGCTATGTGATTCTGGATAAATTCATTATCTATTCTAAGCCTCAGTTTCTTCATTTGTAATGATGGTAATAATAGTACTTTCCTCATAGGATTGCTGAGCCCAGAGCATGGAATGAGTAGGAACCCAAATGTTAGCGATCAGCACTGTTAATAACATTCAGGTGCTACACCACATACTCCATGAAAATTCAATGGAATTGCATGGTTAAGACATTAAATAACCTTCTAAACCAGGAGAGGCTTATGGTCAAGCCAGTGATATATAAAGAAATGCCCAATTACCTATGGGTACTACTACTTGTTGTACAGTTTTTCCTTCTCTTCTGTATTCAGTTCCAAAAAAAAACTGATTTCAAATAAGTGAACTGATTAGACTCTAGTCTCGATCACTTCTCTAGTTCGTTGCCCCATTCCTATGCAGATTGGCAAGTATCATGGCATAACAGGTGGCATATGTTATTTTTAGGTATTTGCAACACAGGTTTAAATAAAACCTTGTTTTAAAGCAAACGTCTACTCAGTTCTTGGCAGAACCCATCTACCCCTAACTATATAAACACCTGCATTTAAAAGTAGAAGTTCGTCTGACTCTTTCATTCCTCTTATTGCTGACCAATGCTACTTTCAAATCATTTCTATTTCCCATTCAACCACACATACCTGTAAATAAAGGGAAGAATTAGAGCCGTGGGACATCTTTTGCACCATCCCATCCTTTTGTAGGATGCATTCCTCCAAGTGAATCACATTTGGATGTTGGCTCTTGATACTGCTTAGTGCCCAGAACTCACGCAGGGCTAGTTCAACATTTTCAGGTGCATGGCATCGAATTTTCTTCACTGCCACCCGTGCAGAGGTCTTTCTGATGACTGCTTCATATACAACACCGTAACTACCTCGGCCTACCTCCCGTATTAGATCGTACTTTGGCTGGCTACTCACCATCTTCAAGGTCAAGGTTTCTGGAAAAATCAACAAAGTGCTCTGTTGACATTAAGTCTGCCTACTGGCTTGTATTTCTTCTTATGCACGATTTAGTTATCATCTGTCTCACTGTTTGCAGTGCTTGAACGATATTTGCTATACATTGGGTAAATCTAAATATCTTAATAATAGTAAACCAGGTAACACTAATGTAGTACTTACCATGTATCAGGAACTGTTCCAAGCAGTTTATAACATTAAGTCCATTTAATCCTCACAACAGCATGATGAGGTAGATACTATTATGGTCATTTTATAGATGAGGAAACTAAAACACAGAGTTTAAGCAACATGCCCAAAGTCAAACAGCTAGTAACTGGTGGACCTGGGATTTGAAACCAGGCCATCTGGCTCTGACAGCCTTCATTTTTTTTTTTTTTTTTTTTTGCGGTACGTGGGCCTCTCGCTGTTGTGGCCTCTCCCATTGCGGAGCACAGGCTCCAGACGCGCAGGCTCAGCGGCCATGGCTCACGGGCCCAGCCGCTCCGCGGCATGTGGGATCCTCCCGGACTGGGGCACGAACCCACGTCCCCTACATCGACAGGCAGACTCTCAACCACTGCACCACCAGGGAAGCCCCTGACAGCCTTCATTTTAACCACTATACTGCTTCTTACATGAACTGCTTCAAAACATCACTGCTAAAAATAAACCAAAAAATTCAGTATTTATTTACTGATTGTGAAAAAACAAACAAAACTCCAGCTTCTCCTGAAAACTGACACACACATAAAAGGTCATAAAAATGGCAAAACCAAAAACCAACCCTCACAGTTAGAAATACAAAAACCTGGCTTATCCTTAGGGACTGAAAGTGAACAAGATCACATATAGAAGTGAAAATGTGCAGTTGTTTTTATTATTTAAAAGTAAATGGTCAAACTGTGTATGTTCTTATTTTAATTTTGTTTCTGTTATTTCCTTATTTCTTGCAAAATAAATGAAAATACAGTCTGTGGAGAAAAACGTTTCTTTAAAGATAAAGTAAGTTACTTAGAATACAGTTAAATTTTGCTGTTGTTTTAGCAATAGTTATTTAGATCTAGGTCATTTTTGCCAACGAAAACTGTCCTGCATCTTAAGGGGTTCTCTGAGGGAGTTCTTTGGAATTCAATGTGATAAATCATTTAAAGGCAGGAGCAAAGGCCCTACACGGAAACGCTCACGTGTTGAATCAAGAAAGTCTAAAGTGTACCTCCTCACTCTCCGAAGAATGTCAAGATTCTGAAGAGCTTCAGGAACAAATTCTCACTTGTAGAATGCCAGCATGGGCAAGAAAAGTAACCTGAGATTGAACAATTTTTATATTGTACAGTTTAGGGGAACAAAAAGCTACCGACACTAGAGCCTGTGAAACTGGGACCGGCTATTTTAAGTCCATAGGATAGATTTAATAAAGAAAATGAAAGCTTCTGAGACTGCTTCTTAGTCCCACTTCCTCTAACTGGACACCCACTCTTCAAATTCCTGCAGGATTTCCTAGGGTCTGATTTCCTGCCACAGAATCTTCTGCCCCAGCTGCACAGCGGACATTCCTGTTCTCCGTGGATCGCCAACTCCTATCCATCTCAAAGTGGCTCCTGCCTTTGAAGATGTCCCATATCCCCATACAAGGGAGCCCCTGAATAAGGGGGAGGGACGGTGTTTCTGCAATCCTTGAGATCCTGGGTCAAAACACAGCACGGTGATGCATCCCGCGCAAACCTCGGGGACTTGGGACGGCATCCCCCGGGCCCCCGCGCCTGCCGGGCGCACCCAGCGCTCGGACTCGGGCCGGCCAGGCCGTACACCTGCTGGCGCCCGGGAAGGGCCAGTCCTAGGCAGAGGTGTTGCCCGACGCGGCGGCTCAGGGCCCCGCTCATTGGCCAAGTATCAGGCCCTCCCCCTCCCCGGCTACTTCCAGATGAAACCCGGAGGGGATCCTGCTGGGGCCCTTCACCCCGAGGAGCCAGTCCTGCAGCTGCCCGACTCCTCGGGGCCAGCGACTGAGGCCTGGGGCCTGGGGAGGAGGCCACGGGCAGAAGAGGAGGCCGCTGCTGGGGCCGGAGGCCTGAGGCGCGCGGGGCCTTCCCCGGGACGCCTCCGCTCACAGCTCTGTGACAGGCCTCCTGGGGCGGGAGGCACGTGCAGGGCCCTCGGCCCTGCAGCAAAGCCTCTCTGCCACGCTGAGGGGCCAGATTTACCTCAGGGTAGCCGCCGCCGCTTCTCCCTCTCACGGGCTCTGCAGGCCGCCATTATCAGGCTGCTCGCGCCTCCGCCGCCGCGGCCTCCAGTCAGAGGCCGGCGCGCGCCCCCGTGGTGCGCGCGGACACACCCCCTTACGCCGCGAGACCCCGCCCCCCTCCGGCTCTCCGTAGCGTGAGCCGGGACGCCAACCGCCGGTGCTACTGGGCGCGTGCCCGGCGCTCCGCTGGCCTGCTCCCGGCTACCGTGGCTTTCCCGAGCCGGGAGTCGCGGAAGGGGTGCGCGCTCCGGAACGCACCACTCGTGCCCCTCCCCGCAGGGGTGGCTGGGATCGGGGAAGCCCACTCCACACCCAGGGCTTGGTCGCCTTCCAGCCTCAGCGGGCGTCCACGGCCCGCGTCCCCGGAGTGGTCCCCCGCAACAGGTCCGGGCCGAGGGCGGTGCGCGCGCCTGGTGCGCCTCCCCTCCCCCGTTCCGCCCCCATTTCCGACCTACCGAGCTGCGGGCAGGTGTGCGGAGTCGCTGGGGTGGAACGCCTGGTGCATCTTCCTCCGCGCGGGCCTAGGATGCCTGCGGTAAGCGGGCCTCTTCCGCGGACCTGCGGGGAGGCGCAGCCCGAGCTGGGAGGCCTGGCGCCCGCCCCGCCTGGAGGGAGGCTGCACCTTTTGTCAGAGTCACTGAGCCATGTTTGCGGGCGGTGCAGTTGCCGAGGCGGCAGCGGCGGCGGCGGCGCGGGGCTGGGTGCGATCATCTGGGAAGACGCCGTCCCCTGCTCCGCTGGAGCGGTGGTATCTCCCTTAAAGAAGCCGGCGCCTCGTTGTTCCGGGGTTCGGCAGCCGCGAGTCGGAGGCGCCCTGCCCCCGGCGGGGAGGAAGGGGCCGCGGCGCCGGAGCTTGGCTCCTGCAGCGCGCGCACGCCCTGCCTGGCGGCGACACCCTCGAGCTCCTCGTGGAGAGTTGGGATGCCCCCCGCTTGTGCAGCTAGCGACGGAGGTCCGGGCCGGCCGGGGCCGGGATTGACAGCGAGGACAGCCGTTTTCGGGGCCCGACCGTCAGCCTGAGGCACTGGGGCACCCCACAGCCGTCAGCCAGATCCAGGCCTGCGTTCGCCTGACAGCAGCCCGGGACTATCAGTTGCTCAGAGACCCGGACCAATCGGTCATTCAGTTCGTTTCATAGATCAGTAAACAACCGCCAGAAACGTCCATTTCTTCTTCGCCGATTTAATCTGCACCTACTATTTGTCAATAAAGGGGTTGTTCCTCTTCCCAGTGCTGTATAAGGCACAATGTGCAAAGAATTTCTTGTTACTGCTCTCAAGGATCAACCAATTACCCGTTCTATTTTCTGTTCTCCATTTATGGACCTTCTCCCGAGAGTCTGGGACTGGGTTAAGTCTTTAAGTGATCTCTCCTAATCCTAACCAAACCCTACGAGGGCAGGGTTTATTACTAACCCTGTTTTTACAGGTAAGGAAGCAGACCTCTGCCTTATTTGACAGAAAGGTGTCTGTTTTGGGGTGGGGGGCACCTGCCTTGAATACCCTCTCCCCTGGTGTAAACCCTCCTACCCCCCCCAAAAACAAAACAAAACAAAACAAAACAAAACAAAACCCTGCTCGGTAATCTGTTCAGACTAGTCCTGAGTGCAGTGTACCAGCCTTCAGCTGTCAGCTGGGAATACTGATGTATTCTGAGTTTTGGTTTCTGCCCTTGAGAACAGAGGGAAAGTAGAGGGCTCTGTGTAGACAGCTACCTACCTGTGTGTAACTGATCACAATCTGGGGAGGGGTATTTCTTTGGTCAAAGGAGCCTTTTTGTCTCTTTGTCTCAGTCATTAAGTACAGGAATCCCTCCTCTCAAGATGGTTGTAGAACTTGAAATCCACTCCCATAACTCCAAAGTTATGGAACTGGCTCTAAAGTCTGTGAGGTAGATGTTTAAACAATTTGGGGTGTCCTCTTTAGGAAAACGATTACAAAATGGACCTGTGAATACATTGCTGAGGCCTTGGAAAGGGTCTCTGTGAGGGACTCTGAATAAATCTGCCCTGAAGATTACATTATATCATTATATTTGCCCATAAGCCTTTTTTGTTTGTTTGTTTTTGCGGTACGCGGGCCTCTCACTGTGTGGCCTCTCCTGTTGCGGAGCACAGGCTCCGGATGCGCAGGCTCAGCGGCCATGGCTCACGGGCCCAGCCGCTCCGCGACAAGTGGGATCTTCCCGGACCGGGGCACGACCCCGCGTCCCCTGCATCTGGCAGGCGGACTCTCAACCACTGAGTCACCAGGGAAGCCCGCCCATAAGCCTTTTACTAGGCTGAGAGTTCCTGGGGACAGGAACCTTGTCTGTGATTCATTTCTGCATCCTCCTCTATTTGATATCATGCCAAAATACTCCTGAGAATAGCATTGTCATACATTGCTGATGGGAAGGCAAAATGATGTAACTCTAACTAAGGTAATTTGGCAATCTATAGCCACATTACATATGTATTTACTCTTTCACCCAGTAAACCTAGGTCAGGGCTAAACTTGCAAGAATCTATCCTAGTGATATATTGGCAAAATACAAAAAGCTCTGTGCACAAGGCTATTCATTATGGCATTATTTTTATAGCAAAAGATTGGAAACTGCTTATGTCAGTTAAGAACTAGCTGAATAAATTATAGTACAAACACAGGATGGAGTGCTATGCGGCTGTAAAAAGATATGTGGAAGAGTTCTTATATTTACTGATAAACAGAAACTAATATGTAGTGATGCCCATATACGTTAAGGGAAATAAGATACATAGTAGCGTTTATAGTATGCTATCTTCTGTGAAAGTGGGAAGATATAAATATACATTAATTGCTTATATTTAAAAGTTAAACAATAGAAAACTAAATCTTCTAAAAATTGCTATGTGGGATGGAGTGGGTAGGGATGGAAACGAGACTTCTGTGAATATACATTATTATATAGTTACTATTTTGGAACCTTGTAATTGTTGCATACTTATAAAACAGTTCAATAAAAAGAATAAAACACTCCATAAAAATTAAAAACAAATGGAGGGACTTCCCTCGTGGCGCAGTGTTTAAGAATTCACCTAACCAGTGCAGGGGACGTGGGTTCGATCCCTGGTCTGGGAGGATCCCACATGCTGCGGAGCAACTAACCCCGTGTGCACAGCTACTGAGCCTGTGCTCTAGAGCCCACGAGCCACAACTGCTGAGACCCGCGCATCTGGAGCCGGTGCTCTGCGAAGGGAGAAGCCACCACAATGACAGAGGCCCGCACACCGCAGTGAAGAGTGGCCCCTGCTCGCTGCAGCTTGAGAGGGCCTGCATGCAGCAACAAAGACCCAAACGCAGCCAAAGATAGATAAATAAATTTTAAAAACAAAAAACAAATGGAAACAAATGAAGTGGCATAACTACACAGGGAAAATAATTTCAAGTGGCTTTATAGGTATTTTTTTTTTAAGTTTCTGCTTTATAACAAAGTGAATCAGTCATACATATACATCTGTTCCCACATCCCTTCCCTCATGCATCTCCCTCCCTCCCACCCTCCCCATCCCACCCCTCCAGGCGGTCACAAAGCACCGAGCTGATCTCCCTGTGCTCTGCGGCTGCTTCCCACTATCTATCTACCTTACGTTTGGTAGTGTATATATGTCCATGCCTCTCTTTCGCTTTGTCACAGCTTACCCTTCCCCCTCCCCATATCCTCAAGTCCATTCTCAAGTAGGTCTGTGTCTTTATTCCCGTTTTACCCCTAGGTTCTTCATGACATTTTAAAAAAAATTCCATATATATGTGTTAGCATACGGTATTTGTCTTTCTCTTTCTGACTTACTTCATTCTGTATGACAGACTCTAGGTCTATCCGCCTCATTACAAATAGCTCAGTTTCGTTTCTTTTTATGGCTGAGTAATATTCCATTGTATATATGTGCCACATCTTCTTTATCCATTCATCCGATGATGGACACTTAGGTTGTTTCCAGCTCCAGGCTATTGTGAATAGAGCTGCAATGAACATTTTGGTACATGTCTCTTTTTGAATTACAGTTTTCTCAGGGTATATGCCTAGTAGTGGGATTGCTGGGTCCTATGGTAGTTCTATTTTTAGTTTTTTAAGGAACCTCCACACTGTTCTCCATAGTGGCTGTACCAATTCACATTCCCACCAGCAGTGCAAGAGTGTTCCCTTTTCTCCACACCCTCTCCAGCACTTATTGTTTCTAGATTTCTTGATGATGGCCATTCTGACTGGTGTGAGATGATATCTCATTGTAGTTTTGATTTGCATTTCTCTCATGATTAATGATGTTGAGCATTCTTTCATGTGTTTGTTGGCAGTCTGTATATCTTCTTTGGAGAAATGCCTGTTTAAGTCTTCTGCCCATTTTTGGATTGGGTTGTTTGTTTTTTTGCTATTGAGCTGCATGAGCTGTTTATTGGAGATTAATCCTTTGTCAGTTGCTTCATTTGCAAATATTTTCTCCCATTCTGAGGGTTGTCTTTTGGTCTTGTTTATGGTTGCCTTTGCTGTGCAAAAGCTTTCAAGTTTCATTAGGTCCCATTTGTTTATCTTTGTTTTTATTTCCCTTTCTCTAGGAGGTGGGTCCAAAAGGATCTTGCTGTGATTTATGTCATAGAGTGTTCTGCCTATGTTTTCCTCTAAGAGTTTGATAGTTTCTGGCCTTACATTTAGGTCTTTAATCCATTTTGAGCTTATTTTTGTGTATGGTGTTAGGGAATGATCTAATCTCATACTTTTACATGTCCCTGTCCAGTTTTCCCAGCACCACTTATTGAAGAGGCTGTCCTTTCTCCACTGTACATTCCTGCCTCCTTTATCAAAGATAAGTTGACCATATGTGCGTGGGTTTATCTCTGGGCTTTCTATCCTGTTCCATTGATCTATCTTTCTGTTTTTGTGCCAGTACCACACTGTCTTGATTACTGTAGCTTTGTAGTATAGTCTGAAGTCAGGGAGCCTGATTCCTCCAGCTCCGTTTTTCGTTCTCAAGATTGCTTTGGCTATTCGGGGTCTTTTGTTTTTCCAAACAAATTTTGAAATTTTTTGTTCTAGTTCTGTGAAAAATGCCAGTGGTAGTTTGATAGGGATTGCATTGAATCTGTAGATTGCTTTGGGTAGTAGAGTCATTTTCACAATATTGATTCTTCCAATCCAGGAGCATGGTATATCTCTCCATCTATTTGTATCATCTTTAATTTCTTTCATCAGTGTCTTATAATTTTCTGCATACAGGTCTTTTGTCTCCTTAGGTAGGTTTATTCCTAGATATTTTATTCTTTTTGTTGCAATGGTAAATGGGAGTGTTTTCTTGATTTCATTTTCAGATTTTTCATCATTAGTGTACAGGAATGCCAGAGATTTCTGTGCATTAATTTTGTATCCTGCTACTTTACCAAATTCATTGATTAGCTCTAGTAGTTTTCTGGTAGCATCTTTAGGATTCTCTATGTATAGTATCATGTCATCTGCAAACAGTGACAGCTTTACTTCTTTTCCAATTTGGATTCCTTTTATTTCCTTTTCTTCTCTGATTGCTGTGGCTAAAACTTCCAAAACTATGTTGAATAAGAGTGGTGAGAGTGGGCAGCCTTGTCTTGTTCCTGGTCTTAGTGGAAATGGTTTCAGTTTTTCACCATTGAGGACAATGTTGGCTGTGGGTTTGTCATATATGGCCTTTATTATGTTGAGGAAAGTTCCCTCTATGCCTACTTTCTGCAGGGTTTTTATCATAAATGGGTGTTGAATTTTGTCGAAAGCTTTCTCTGCATCTATTGAGATGATCATATGGTTTTTCTCCTTCAATTTGTTAATATGGTGTATCACATTGATTGATTTGCGTATATTGAAGAATCCTTGCATTCCTGGAATAAACCCCATCAAGTGGCTTTATAGGTATTTTCACTGTACCTCCCTAATAGGATATAACCTAAGGATGAACTAGAACTGCATAGAAATATTAAATTGCATTTGTTAGCCTTATTATTGGTAATAATATTGCTATTCTGAAGCCATGGTAGTTATATTTTTGGATAAAACAGTTGTGTCAGTGGCAGTAGGAATCAAGATTTTCAACATATGAGAAAAAGAGTTGCAAGTATTAAAGAAGCCTAGGATGAACTTAGATCTGAGTTACATAGCAGAATGAATGAAATATGTATTTTTTTCTCTCAAAAATGTATTTTCTAGCTCTGCTGAAAAGGCCTAGAAGCAAAGACCAACCCAGTAGTAATGAACACCCCTAGTGCACAGATTTGGTCTCTAAATACCATTTTCCAGTTTAAAAATCAATTAAGAATTAAACAAAGAAAGTCAAGGCTCCTTTGATAAATGGCTGGTTCCAGATCTGGAGCAGGAAAGATGAGGTTGGGTTGTCTTATGCCTGAAAACCAGGAAGCTATCAAAGACTATTAGGATCACATAAAAATGACTGAGGAACTAATACAAAGGGGCTCCACTGGCCAAAGATGGAACAATTTGAGCATTAAAAGAAAAATAATGACTTCAATAGATTGCAACACATAAAATAAATAAAATAATGAATGATATGGAAGGAAAACAACACATTTTTTCTCAATGTAGTTTTACAGGAAATCAACTAATTACTACAGACATTGATAAATAAAAGAAAAAAATTTTTTTTGCTCTTTCCTTGATGAGTTATATTGCAGACAACCAAATAGTAGATAAGAAAAAAGTTATTTTTTATAGAAGGATCCAATTAATAAATGCAGGAGAAATGATAGGTTTAGAAAAGCACGATTTTGCAAAACCTAATAATGAGTCTTGGCAACAATCATGAAATGATGCTGAAACAACTGGATGAAAAATTGTTGGGAAAATTTGTAATGGAGACCTTAGGCTGACACTGCCTGAACTCACTGACCAACCTTAAAATCATTAAGAGGGGGATACAGTGCTCTCCATGGAATATTCTTGCCTGGAAAAAAAAAAAAACCTAATCAAGCCAAGATCTAATTACCAGTTTACCAGAAATATGGGGCATAGACAAAACACCACCGTCAGCCAAACTCAAAATGTGGGACATTCTACAGGACAAGAGACCTGGTTTCTGCAACAAATTCATGGCATGAAAATTAAAAAGGAGGGTAGAATGTTAAATCATAAAACTCAACACACTTACCAAATGCAAAAACATTACTTGGATCCTCATTCAAGTGAACTAACTGCCAAAAGACATCTTTGGTACAATCAGGGAAATTTGAATGTGAACTAATTGATTAAGGAATTATTTGTTCTTTTTTGTTAGGTGTGATAATGACATAGTGCCTGTGGTAATAAAAGCCTTTTTCAATTAGAAATGCACAGTGATGTATTCTGGATAAAATGAAATGAGGTTAAGGATATGTTTTAAAATACTCTGCAAGCAGCATAGCAAACAAAAAGAGGGAGGAAGGCTGGAAAAATATTCTTAGCTGTTGAAACTTGGGTACATGGGGTTCATTATGCTATTCTACTTTTTGTGTATGTTTGAATTTTTCCATAATATAAAGTTAGACAATCATGCTCAAAAAATTGAAATGTCTTGGATAGGTGGGAACTTGGCTGTAGCGATCCTGACCCCTGGTGGCAGCTTCTATTGGTGCAGCTGCTGACCCCACCTTAGGGCAGGTCTGAATTCCCAGACCTGCCTAGAGCCCTAGGCAGTGGGTAATATTAGTATACTATTTTACAGCTGAGGAAACTGAGACTCAGAGGGACTAATAAGTCACTGGTGGAGCCAAGGGTCCAAAGTCCCATAAATTTCTGTGTTTCCGGACCTTACTTTTCCCCTGCATCGGCAGGCAGACTCAACCACTGTGCCACCAGGGAAGGCCTTACTTTTCCTATCTTAACCAAGGGATCACATGGGAAGAGGCAAGCAGAGATGCCCCTGATTAGAACAGGTCCACAGGAAGCAGATCATCAGGGAGCAATTTCACCTGTAAACTACAGATATAAGTAAGAAATATAAATGTAAATACATAATAGGTAATATTCCTATTACCTCCAGTGCCAGGCATTGTACAAAGTGCTGTTTATACATTATCTCATTTACTCTGCACAGTTATCCTGTGAGGCATACAATTACTACTCCCCTTTTACAACTGAGGAAACAGAGGTTCTAAGAGGTGAGAGGAGGGAATTCCCTGGTGGTCCAGTGGTTAGGACTTGGCACTCTCACTGCCGGGACTGTGGTTCAATTCCTGTTCAGGGAACTAAGATCCCACAAACCACACAGAGTGGCCAAAAAGAAAGAAAGAAAGAAAGAAAAAGAAAGAGGTGAGAGGACTTGTCCTAAGTCACACAGTTAGGAAATGTCTGAATTGGGACTTGAACCCAGGTCTGACTATAATTCCTATGTGTTTTTTATTATTATTATTTTTTTTTTGCGGTACGCGGGCCTCTCACTGTTGTGGCCTCTCCCGTTGCGGAGCACAGACTCCGGACGCGCAGGCTCAGCGGCCATGGCTCATGGGCCCAGCCACTCCGCGGCATGTGGGATCTTCCTGGACCGGGGCACGAACCCGTGTCCCCTGCATCGGCAGGCGGACTCTCAACCACTGCGCCACCAGGGAAGCCCCCTATTTGTTTTTTAAATTATTTTTTTGAGATATAGTTTACATACACTGAAATTCTCACAGTTTAAGTGTATAATGCTTGCGTTTATAACCTCTAGTAACTATTGTACACTGCTTGTCTCACTTTAGCATGAATGCAAATATTAATTTTTTCCTGAATATTTTATTAATTTTTTCTAAGTAGGAATGGGAGCCAAGAAAGAAGAAAACGGTCAAAAAAAGGGAAGGGGGGCAAGTAAGGTCAAAGTTCACAGTTCTCCCTAGAGCTGACCATCCCTCCGGCGATTTTCTTTTCTTATACAAAGGGGTGGATCCTTATATTTTTATCTCCTCTCTTCTTTTAGAAGAATCTCCATCATTCCCTCTCAGCCACTTAAACGTAATGTCAGTGCTTCTCAGATGGGGTGATTTGCCCTTTGGGGGACATTTGGTGATGTCTGGAGATATTTTTGGTTATCACAGCTGGGAGGGTAGGTGCTGCAGGCATCCAGTAGGAGAGACCAAGAATGCTGCTAAACATGCTACAATGCATAGAACCGTCCCCAGCAGCAAAAAATTATCCTGCTCAAAATGTCAGTAGTGTGGAAATTGAGAAACCCTGGTCTATGTAACAACAGTAGATTTGCTATGCCTGCACCTCCAAGGCAAGACTCTTGGTCCCCTTTCCCATCAGTTTGCTGGCCCTAAATTCCTCCCCTGTGGAAATTCTGGAGGCATCATTGATGATTTGCCAGAGACTTAGTACCCTTTAAAGTCATCTCACCCTAGGCCAACCACAAGGTGTTATCAAAATGCTACCAAAAATTTTAAAATTCATTTATTTATTTATTTGGCTGTGCCAGGTCTTAGTTGCAGCACTTGGAATCTTTTAGTTGCAGCATTTGGGATCTCTTAGCTGTGGCATGCAGGCTTTTAGTTGTGGCATGTGGGATCTAGTTTCCTGACCAGGAATTGAACCTGGGCACCCTGCCCTGGGAGTGTGGAGTCTCAACTGCTGGACCACCAGGGAAGTCCCGCTATCAAATTATTAAGGATGACTAACTAACCAGGCCTACCAGTGACTGTTTGGGGGAGAAGCACCTACCTTGCCATAGCAGGGAGAATCCCCATCAGTATTCCTTCCTCTCTCCTTCCCCAGCTGGGGGAGCCCTAGCCCCATCTCTGCAGGGGGAGGCTGATGCAGAAACTCCTTCGGCACTAACATGCTGTGTAACCTTGAACAAGTCTCCTCCCTGCTCTGGGACTGAGTTTCCCCACCTGCAAGATGAAGGGTCTGACCAGCTCATCGCTAAGGATCCCCCTAGCTCTGACACTCTGATTCTTCAATCCTACACCTCTACTATGCTTGTACCAAGAAGACTGAAATGGTCATTTCTTTTTCTTTCTTTTGGCCATGCTGCGTGGCTTGGGGGATCTTAGTTCCCCGACCAGGGATCGAACCTGGGTCCTCGGCAGTAAAAGCTCGGAGTCCTAACAACTGGGAATTCCAGGACTGCCAGGGAATTCCCTGAAATGATCATTTCTGATCCAGCCCCCAGACAAGTGATTTAGGGGCCCAAGAAGGTCATGTGCCAGATACAAGCTGTTTTGTCTTTGGATGGCTCCTAGTTGTCTCCTTGGTGAGGACTGAGAACAGCTGGAGCATCTGGTAATTAAGACGAAACGCCATATCCCCTGCCCTTGGTGCCAAGAGCTGCTGTTGGGGGTTGTCCCTATCTGAGAATCACGGTGGATGAGGAGTTGAGGGCTGCAAGATAAGGTCCCAAGAGCATCCCAAACTGTGGATTCATTCAGCTTCTCAGCAGGTACTGAGATAATGAAACTTGAGCTGCCTCTGACCCTTCTGGATGCTTCATGTTATAAGGGCAGAAACCCAACTCAAACTGACTTAAAAGGAATGATCGGGCTTCCCTGGTGGCGCAGTGGTTGAGAGTCCGCCTGCCGATGCAGGGGACGCGGGTTCGTGCCCTGGTCCGGGAGGATCCCACATGCCGCGGACAGCGACCTGCGTGTCTGGAGCCTGTGCTCTGCAGTGGGAGAGGCCACGGCAGTGAGAGGCCCGCGTACCGCAAAAAAAAAAAAAAAAAAAAGGAATGATTGGCACGCTATGCTTGCCCAAGAAGAATGGAGGTGGGAGGGCTAGCTTCAGGGAGGGTTTGATTTAGCTGCTCACATATCACCAAAGATCCTTCAGTGATGCTGACTTCATCTTAATGCTGGCTCTTCTCATGGGCCCAGGTGGTCAGCAGCGCTCCTAGGGATTCAGCTATAGGAGTTCACGTCCCACAGGAACAAGAAAGTCAGTTCCAATCTCTGTTCCTCAGACCACAGTGCAAGAACTGATTGGCTCATCTAGGGTTGTGGGCTCTTCTTTGACCACACTCTGTGCCTTGGAGGATGGAACTTACTGGCTTAAGTCCAGAGGCTAGAGGGGCAGCCAGCAAATGTCACTACACATACCCTTACTGAGGAGTCAGCTAGTACCCAGCACATGGTGGGCACTTTATTCATTAAGTCAACAGCTATTTAGTGAGTATCTACTATGTGCAAGAAATTATGCTAGGTGCTGGTAAAAAGCAGTGAACAAGAAGGCAAGGCCCCTGTCCTCATGGTCCTCAAAGTCTAGTAGGGGAGACGGAAACACCTAATTGAGCAAAGACAGTACAATGTGATTAGTTCCAGAAGGGGGTTACATGAGCCCGGAGGAGGGGACCCTAAGCTGTTCTGATATGAAGGGGTCTGGGGGATCAGGGAAGCCTTTTTTTTCTTTTTTTTTTGCGGTACGCGGGCCTCTCACTGTTGTAGCCTCTCCCGTTGCGGAGCACAGGCTCCGGATGCGCAGGCTCAGCAGCCATGGCTCACGGGCCCAGCCACTCCGTGGCATGTGGGATCCTCCCAGACTGGGGCACGAACCCACGTCCCCCGCATCGGCAGGTGGACTCTCAACCACTGCGCCACCAGGGAAGCCCCAGGGAAGCCTTTTGACAGGAGGTAGCATTGAAATTGAGACTTGAGGGCCCAAGTGAGACACTTTGACATTCCTACAAGCTGACATTCTTTAAATATTTGGTCAACAGTTATTTAGGGCAGGGGCTGTGCAGTGTTTGGGGAAAAGGGAGAGAAGGAAGCCCCAGGTAACCGCACTTAGCTTCTTGATGGTCCTGAGCCATTGCGCCCTGGACAAAACCTGTAGACCCCACATAGCAAAACAAAGAAGGCCTGATGCTCAGTGTAGCACCAAATGTTGCTTAGGCTCTCCCCTTACCTCCCAAACCCGAAGCCTTACCCACATCCTCCTTGCAGCAGTATACAGAGCTCTCCCTGAGATGAGTGCTAGTAAATATAATATTCTCCAGCATGTATGGAGCCTAAGAGCGAGGCCCTATGCCAGGCACTGGGCACATGGCCAGTCACAAACGCACACAGGGCCTGCTCTCCCAGAGCACACCTACCTTTTTTTAAAAAAATTAATTAATTAGTTAATTAGGTTGTGCCTGGTCTTAGTTGTGGCAGGCGGGCTCCTTAGTTGTGGCACACGGGCTCCTTAGTTGCGGCATGCATGTGAGATCTAGTTCCCTGACCAGGGATGGAACCTGGGCCCCCTGCACTGAGAGCTCAGAGTCTTAATCACTGCGCCACCAGGGAAGTCCCTCACCTACCTTTTTATTTACTTCCATGAGGGATGGTGGAAAGAGACACATAAATACAGCTGTGAAAAGTGCTATGAAGGAGAAACTCTAAAGGCCACAAGATTAGTTAAGGGCATGGAGTGGTGGTAGGATGGGTTGTTTGAGTCATGGAAGACCTCTCCACGTGAGACATTTGTGCTAAGAAGTGACTGATGAGTAGCAATTGGCTAAGTGAGCAGTGGAGGGACGAGCACCATGGGCGGAGGGAATATATGTGTCTGGCAGCTCTACCAAGAACTGAGGTGGAAGATTAAATCATGATTTGGGGGAAGCAATGGAGGGAGGAAGGTATGAGGAAGCTCCATTGTGCCTATAGTTACAAGGCTTGTCTCCAGTCCAACTTTATCAGTAATAAAGCCCATATCTTTTTTTTTTTTTTTTGGTCACGCTGCATGGCATGCAGGATCCAAGTTCCCTGACCAGGGATTGAACCCGTGCCCCCTGCAGTGGAAGTGTGGAGTTCTAACCACTGGACCACCTGGGGAGTCCCAAGCCCATATCTTTATCTCTCCATCTTCCTGATTTCCTTTCCCATTTCCTAACAGGTCCAGATCCCAGTTGAAAGGGGAAGAGGTGTGATGATCAGCCCCCAAACACCAATATAAGACAGGGGCCACATCCTGCAGGGTCTTGTAGACCATGTGATCGATTTTGAGGTAAAAGTAATGGGTCATTGAAGTTTTTTTAAATTGTGGTAAAATATGCATAACATAAAATTAATCATTTTAAGGGTACAGTTCAGTGACATTGAGTACATTCACACTGTTGTGCAACCATCACCACTATCCATCTCCAGAACTTCTTCATTTTTCCAAACTGAAACTCTGTACCCATTAAACAATAACTCTCCATTCCCTCTTCCCCTCAGCCCCTGGCAATCACTATTTTACTGTCTCTAAGAATTTTACTACTACAGGTAACTCATATAAACATTATATATATATAATATATAACAATATTTGTCCTTTTTGTCTGGCTTATTTCACTTAGCATAATGTGTTCAATTCATGTAGCATGTCAGAATTTCTTCATTTTTAAAGCTGAATAATCTTCCATTGTATGTATATATTACATTTTTTTATCCACTCATCCAATGATTTTTGTTTATTCATCCTTCCATCACCAAAGTGTTTTAGGTACACTTTGATCAGATTTCCAGTTTAAAAGATCACTTAGCTGTCAGGTGGAGATTAGATCAAGAGTGAGTGAGACAGATGTGAAGGAGGTCAGTTGCAAAGGTCTCGGCTGCTGTGGGCTAGGCTGTGATCAGGGAGATGGGGAGAAATAGATTTAAGGGCAAGTGGGAGACTGCACAGGATCTGGGCCTTTCAGGTTTAGGGTGGGAAGGACAAATTGTCAAGGAATGCTAGATTGAACTCAGTTTTCCTTAAGGACTCGGAGCTGAGAGGGTCCATTGGGCTGAAGATAAGGTACCCTCTCTTGACATCTCAAGCTTCCTCTCACCAGCTCTGCTTTCTGGGGAACCCAGATTGAACCACCAAGATACGTTCTCATTATAATTTGGCTTTCCCTGTGGCCTTCTAACAGAGAGAGGACACACCAGTCTTCTGGTATGTACATTCTTGTTAAGTTTATCTTTGTACGTTCTTAGATTGATACCTGCTTTAATGATTGATTCAGACTGTGTTGCTTGGTTATTGTCAATCCATTGATGAAAGATGAATCTCCTCTTGGAGGGCTGCAGGAAACCAGCTTTGACATTGTAAAGCCGAGTCCCAAACTCAGGACCAAGGGAGATCCTGCCTTGTGAGTCCTTCTCCTGCCAGTCAGATTTCTCATGGAGACACCCTTCTGTACCACTGTATTATATGCTGAGGGTTCTAGCTAAATTCTAGGTGAGTCTAGCTAAGAAGGCAGGTGATCAAGAGGGACTGTAGTTCTGCTCTGTGCCCACAGCTTGCCCCTTCCACTGCTGATGGAGCTGTAAACTTTTTATTTTTTAATTGAAATATATGTACGACCTTCCAAGAAAACAATCTGTCAATATTTACCAAGAACTCTTTCAAAAATCAATCCCACTTCTGAGAGTTGAGCCTAAGGGGATAATTAAACATGTGGCATTCACTGTAGCACTATGGACAACAATGAGAAGCTGAAAGCAAAAGATGTGTCCAACAACATACCCATAGGACAGAATATTCTGCAGCCACTAAAAAATAGGCATTCTCAAAGAGGCAGATCCTATTCTTAAACAGATGAAACTAATCTATGTGGAGGAGGGGTGGTAACTGATGGGGAAGGTGAAGGAATCTTCTGGGGTGATGGAAATGTTCTGTGTCTTGATCTGGGTGGCAGTTACATGGGTGAATATACATGTAAAAATTACCTGAACTCCACACTTCATATTTGTGCTCTCTGCTGTTATGTAGATGAGACTGCAATGTAAAAGAATGCGTTCTGAAGGCAACATAGCAATGCCCACTAAAATATAAGCTCCTGGAGAGAAGGGGCTTGTCTGTTTTGCTGGCAGCTGTTTGCCCAGAGCCTAGAATAAGGCTTGATACATTATAGGCCCTCAATAAGAGCCTATGGAATGATTATAGGAAAGGCTTAGAATAAAATGTTAAATGAAAAAAATGTCCCAAAGTTGCACAACTTGTAAGTACTCTGTGATTGCAGTATTGTAAAAATGATGGACAGGAGAAAGATTAGAAGGAAATGGAGTGAAACGGTGTCGGTGGTTGCGTTGAATAGTGGGATTATAGGAGATGATTTATTTTTATTTTTTATTTTTTTGCGGTACGCGGGCCTCTCACTGCTGTGGCCTCTCCCGCTGCGGAGCACAGACTCCGGACGCGCAGGCTCAGTGGCCATGGCTCACAGGCCCAGCCGCTCCACGTCATGTGGGATCTTCCCAGACCGGGGCATGAACCCGTGTCCCCTGCATCGACAGGCGGACTCTCAATCACTGCGCCACCAGGGAAGCCCTTATTTTTTATTTTTATTGAGGTGACTGATTTAAAACATTATGTAGGTTTCAAGTGTACGACATTATATTTCTACTGCTGCATACCCTACAATGTGCTCACTACCAAAAATTTAGTTTCTATCCATCACCATACAGTTGATCCCCTTTAAACATTTCACCTCCCCTCTGCCCCTTTCCCTCTGGTAACGGCTACTCTGTTCTCTGTATCTACATGTTTGTTTTTGTTTAGTTTGGTTTGTTCATTTATTTTGTTTTTGTTCATTTGTTTATTAGTTTCTTATATTCCACATATGAGTGAAATCCATACAGAATTTGCCTTTCTCTGTCTGACTTATTTCAGTTCGCATGATATCCTTGAGGTCCATCCATGTTGTTGCAAATGGCAAGATTTCATTTTGTTTAAATGGTTGATTAGTATTCCATTGTGTGTGTGTGTGTGTATCACATCTTTTTTTTAAAGAATGTATATATATATATATATATTTTAAATTTATCATTTTTGGCTGCGTTGGGTCTTTGTTGCTGCACGCGGGCTTTCTCTAGTGGCGAGCAGGGGCTTCTCTTTGTCGTGGTGCGTGGGCTTCTCTTCGTCGTGGTGCGTGGGCTTCTCATTGCAGTGGCTTCTCTTGTTGCGGAGCACAGGTTCTAGGCACGCAGGCTTAGTTGCTCCGCGGCATGTGGGATCTTCCTGGACCAGGGCTCGAACACGTGTCCCCTGCGTTGGCAGGCGGATTCTTAACCACTGAGCCACCAGGGAAGCCCTGTTTGTGATTCTTTATGTGACATCATTTGGAAATAGAAGCTAACACTGAGTGAGTGCTTATTCTGTGCCAGGTTTTACACTTTACATTAAATATACACTTTACATTTTTTAGCTCATTTAATTTTCACAACAACCTTATGAGGTAGGTATCTCTCCCCATTTTACAGATGGGGAAACTGAGGCACAGAGAGGTTAAGGAATCTGACCAAAGCTACACAGCCCTAAGTAGCAGATCTGGAAGGGAGACCCAGCGGTAGTCTGGCTCCAGAGGCTATAGGCTTAACCATTATGCTGCACTGCTCCTCAAAAGCTAATGTCAAAACCCTAACATTGAGGCCTTTGTGACTGTGAGCCCCTGGACAATGAGCCCCTTTGCTCTCCTCTCCCTGGTATTGACGCTGTCTTCTGGGAGGCCCCAAATAGTTGAGCACCTCAAAGGAGTGAAGGGGGAAGTGAGGCGTGGAGAACCAGCACCAGAAGAAAACAGGGGAGCAGGAGGGTCGAGGTCTGCCCTAAGCAGAACCGCAAACCCCCCACTCCTCACCCTGGGCTGTCACGGGCCTGGGGCCAGGACCAGGTCCTGCCATCCACTTCCTGGAAGCCGCCCCTCCCCCACGCCCTACACCCTCCCAGTCACTCTGTTCCTGGAAGTTAAAGGAACTGGGCCGCATGTTTATGTGGCCAGAGCAGATGCCTGTCTTTGGCTCTCACCACCCACGGGAGGGCTCGGTGCTGCTGGCAGATAGGATTTGAGCTCCTGCCCAGCTGCTCACCTGCTGTGTGGCCTGCAGTGTGTTCCTTGACCTCTCACGAGCCTCAGTTTCCCCATATACATAACAGAGATACTAAAAGCACCTGAAGGGATTGAAGGCAACTGTGTGGATGACCCATTTGGCACTGCTGTCTGGCAAAGTAAAGCACCCAAACAGGGTAGCTATTGTTACTATTAGTATCCCGCCACCCTCATTCTCTTCAGGGCCACAGAAGGCCTGGAGAGATAAGCTGAAAAGGCAATCAAACGTCTCAGCTGCCAAGAGGGAATGCCTTTCTAATCAGCACTAACGTCAGCGTCCAGTTATTAATACCCAACCAGCCCCATCAGCTCTTGGATTTAGCATTCCAACGAGGAGGTGGAGGGTGGGAGGGCGGGGCTGGGGAACCTGTGGCTGAGGGCTGGAGAAGGAGCTTGCACTCTCTGTGGGAGTGGCCCTTCCAGGCCTCGCTGGCAGCACCTAGCCCCTTCTCCCGCCAGACACCCTCCACCTGCAGTCTAGGGTCTGGGAAGGTGCGAAATTCCTGCATGAAGTCAAGCTCCAGGCAGTCAAATTCTCAGTCCCCTAAGGACACAGCACTGTCCTTCCAGGGATCCAATGCCCAAGTGAGCAAGGTCCCCCAATGGTGCCCCCAGAAGAGACAAATCAACTCATGGAATGGTGGAATGTTGAAGGTGGAAGTGGGCTCAGAGAGCCCCCAACCCACCCTAGTGGCTTAGAACTCAGCCTCTGGACCCAGACAGACCGGGGTGACTAGGAAAAATCTATATCTCTTAGTTTCCTCCACTGTTAACTGGGAACAATATTTTCAAGTCTTTCATGTGATATAAACATTTTCATTTGGCTGTTGAAAGAACAAATGAAATAACTCATATAAGCACAGGGCTTAGTGTGCAGTGTGTCTGGTAAAGAGTAGGTGTTGGTAGTATAGCCTCTTCTTTCACACGTTACTTCCTTCTTGCTTCTTCCCATGTGAGTGGCAGACCTCAAGGAACAAAGCTCTTCCAGGAATTTCCCATTCCCCCACCTGAGCTAAAAATTTTACCAGACAGTGCTTCTTTGTTTTGTTAAATGACTTAAAAAAATTAAAACTTTAATTTTTTAGAGCGTTTTTAGGGTCACAGTAACAGTGAGCAGAACGTACAGAGTCCCCGTATACCCCTGTCCTTCCCACCCCCTGCCTCCCCCACCGCACCGCAGCAGTACATTTGTTACAGTCAATAAGCCGGCATCGGCATATTATTGTCACCCAAAGTCCATAATTGACATCACTCTTTGTGTGTATGGGTTTTGACAAACATTTAATGACGTGTATCTACCATTAGAGTACCATGCAGAAAACTTTTATTGTCCTGAAAATTCCCTGTGCTTCACCTATTAATCACTGCCTCTCCCCAGGCCCCTGGCAACCACTGAACTTTTTAACTCTCTCCATACTTTTGCCTTTTTCAGAATGTCATATTGTTGGAATCATACAATATGTAGCCTTTTCAGATTGACTTTTGTCACTTAGTAATATGCCTTTAAATTTCCTCCATGTTTTTATGTGACTCGATAGCTCTTTTTCGGTGCGTGTGCTGAATAATATTCTATGGTATAATGGGTTGTCTCACAGTTTATTTATCCATTCACCTACTGAAGGACATCTCGGTTGCTTCCAAGTTTTGGCAATTGTGAATAAAACTGCTATAAACATTCACATGCAGGTTTTTGTGTGGATATAAATTATCAACTCATTTAGGTAAATGTCGAAGAGTATGATTGCTAGATCATATGGTAAGAGTATGTTTAGTTTTGTAAGAAATTGTCAAACTGTCTTCCAAAGTGGCTGTACCATTTTGCATTCTAAATAGCAATGAATGAGAGCTCCTGTTGCTTCACATCCTCACGAGCATTTGGTGTGGTCAGTGTTTTGGGTCTGGCCATTCTAATGGGTGTGTAATGGTATCTTGTTGTTTTAATTGGCAGTTCCTTAATGACATATTATGTTGTATGTCTTTTCATATGCTTATTGGCCATCTATGTATCTTCTTTAGTGAGCTGGTCAGATCTTTTGCCCATGTTTTAATAGGGTTGTTAATTTTCTTATTGTTGAGTTTTAAGACTTCTTTGTATATGTTAACTTCTCTTTTTCTTTTAATATTTATTTATTTATTTATTTATGTGGCTATGTCGGGTCTTAGTTGCGGCATGGGGGACCAGTAGTTGTGGTACGCAGGCTCTCTAGTTGTGGTGCACAGGTTTAGTTGCTCCACGGCATGTGGGATCTTAGTTTCCTGACCAGGGATCGAACCTGCGTTCCCTGCATTGGAAGGCAGATTCTTAACCGCTGGCCCACCAGGCAAGTCCCCTGGATAACAGTTCTTTGTCAAATGTCTTTTGCAAATATTTTCTCCCCGTCTGTGGCTTGTTGTCTCGTTCTTCTGACTGATTTTTATTAATGATTCTATATGTTTTTTTCCTGTTATTAAAAAATGTATTCTTTTTTTTTTTTTTTTGCGGTATGTGGGCCTCTCGTTGTGGCCTCTCCCGTTGCGAAGCACAGGCTCCGGACGCGCAGGCTCAGCAGCCATGGCTCACGGGCCCAGCCACTCCGCAGCATGTGGGATCTTCCTGGACCGGGGCACGAACCCGTGTCCCCTGCATCGGCAGGCGGACTCTCAACCGCTGTGCCACCAGGGAAGCCCTAAAAAATGTATTCTTTTAATTATGTGTCACATGAATAGCAGAAAGGCTTGACTTTGCCAGTGCTTTCATCTATGAGGGACCTCACTTTTGGCAGGTGCACCAGGCAATGTGGCATGCTGCATGCTCTGTATTGTGGCCCAGAGAGGGAGTGTGACTGGTGGAGACTGCACAGCTTGTACTCAAAGATGATACGTCCAACTCACTTGCATAACCTTCACAGGTAACCAGAGAACTATCTTATTTGGTCTGTATGAGATTCCTGGAATTCTCCTTTTTTTCTTGACTTTAACAAAAGTATGGAAACCATAATATGACAACAGCGGATATTTTCTGAAAAGGAAAAAATTTAAAAACCATCCAATTCATCACACCATTTCACTTTTCTGAGAATTTTGTCTATCTAGCAGATGTTGGGAAAAGATAGCATCTTAGGGTATCTTGTACTTTTTTATTTTACTTGTTTCCAGGTTTTAGTTTTAAAAATGATATTTTAGAATGGTTGCATTATATTCTATCTGTTCCTCAAGCATGCCAAGTTCATGGCTACTCTGGAGTGGGCTTCCCCCAGGTTGCCGTGAGGCTGGCTCCTCCATACCATTCAGGTCCCCTCCTTGGGGGGCCTTACTTGAACATCTTATCTAAAAGAGTCCCCCCGATTGCAAGTCTCTCTCCATCCCATTATCCTGTTTTATTTTCTCGATAGCATTTATTTTTATACATTTAATTAATTAATTAATTAATTTTTGGCTGCTTTGGGTCTTCGTTGCTATGCACTAGCTTTCTCTAGTTGCGGCGAGCGGGGGCTACTCTTTGTTGCGGTGCGCAGGCTTCTCTCACTGCGCTGCTTCTCTTGTTGCGGAGCACCAGCTCTAGGTGCATGGGCTTCAGTAGTTGTGGCGCACGGGCTTAGTTGCTCCGCGGCATGTGGGATCTTCCCGGACCAGGGCTTGAACCCATGTCCCCTGCATTGGCAGGAGAATTCTTAACCACTGGATCACCAGGGAAGCCCGATAGCATTTATTACTATCAGAAATTCTTTATTTATTTCTGTGTCTGTCTTCTCCCACCAGAATATAAATTCCACAAGGAATTTATATTGCTTGCTCTGTATCTCCAGTGCCTACAACAGTGCCTGGTACATAGTAGCTATTCAATAAATATTTATTTAATTGACTCAAGAATTCAGAAAACCAGAGTTTTTCTAGTTTTTCTAGTCGGTCATTGATTTCCCTTTTTTTTTTTAACTTATTAGTTGATACTGTAATCACTGTCTTGGGGAATCAGTGTATCAAGGGGTTTGGGAGGAAGGTCTTGGCAAAAGACTTGGGTTCCTCTCTTACCTCTGTCATTTACTAACTTTGTGACATTGGCCAGTATATTTAACTTCTCTGAATCTAGGTTTCCTTATTTGAAATGAGGATAATATTAGTGCCTACCTCATAGAGTTACTGTGAGGACTGAATAAAATAATGCACATAAAGCACTTAGCACTATGCCCATGAAATACAGAGCAAGTAACATTAGCCAACCATTACCAGTGCTCTAAGTATTTTCCAGGTGTTGGCTCATGTAATCCTCAAAGCCGCCCTATTTGCTGGTTACACACCCGTGCTTATTTTGTGAAAATTCACTGAGCTGCACATTTATTTGTATATTTTTCTGTATTTGGATTATAGTCAATAAAATTTTGCTTAACAACAATAACAACAGAAGCCCTAGGAGTAGGAATCTTTATCACCTCCATTTTACAGATGAGGAAACTGAGGCTCAAAGAGGTAAAGTCACTGGTTCAAGATCACAGAGAGTAAGTGGTGAGGCTGAGGCTCTGGAACCTGCACTCTCAACTGCAGCTCTTAATGCCCTTCTCAATGCCTGGCCTGTTCAAACACTCACTAAACAGTAGCTTTTATTACTGTAAGATTTAACATTATTGTTGTTTAAAATTTTTATTCTACTTTAAATAATGTTTCAAAGTATACCTTTGGGCATTTATGGCTTTTCTCTGCTTTTAAATTATTTCCCTTAGATACAATCCCAAGGATAGACTTAAGTGGGGCAAATGGGCCCCAGAGTCACCCGAAAGTGACTTGCTCAAGATCACATACAAGTAGCGGTGCTTGGAGTAGGGACATCATGCACAGGTGTATGTGTTGTTTACTTCACAGGGGCACTGGGTCCAGGGGTGAGTGGACTTCCCAGAGGAGGTCCCGTGGGAGCCAAGCCTTGGGCAGGGTTTGAACGGGCAGAGGAGTGAGGGCACTCCAAGTGAAGGCACATAGGAGGGGAGAATGAGGGAGATATGATGGTGAAATACGGGAGAGCAGTCTCAAAGGAGTGGCGAATCAGAAAAGGGGGCATATTAAGAGATAGGGAGGGCTGGATCTTTCACTCATTCCACAAATGTTTGCTAGGCTCCTACTATATGCCAGGAATTGTGAATATATCAGTGAACAAGCCCATCCAATCCCTGTACTCATGCAACAGATACTTAATTGGATGGAGGTGGTGACGTTAATTGACAAGGAAATTGAGTAAAACAATTACAGATTGTGATACATTTAAGGAAAGAACAGGTGCTAAATCCAGGGGTAATGGGATGGGGACCTATTTAAATAGAGTGGCTAATGAAGGCCTCTTTGGAAAGGTAAGATCTCAGTTGAGAAAGGGAAGAGACTATTTTAGGCAGAGCACACCACACGTGCAAAGGCCCTGAGATGGGTGCTTCAGAGAGGGCATTCAAAGCCAGGTAGAAGAAGGTCTTTTGGGGATTGTAAATTCAGAAGTCATTTCAGACAGTCTTGAGCAAAGGACATTTTCCTTCCATCCCAGGCTGATCTTTCTTCTGAGTTCAGCTGTATTTTTCCTTCTGTCCACTGGTTGACCTCACAGAGCAGTCACCCCAAAGTCATGTGTCTTCCCCAACCAGCTCCCCATCTCCAACTGTGCTTCCAGTTCTCTATACTCTCCCAGACTGTTGCCATTCGGCATTTGGAAGAACCAAATGCCGAAGTACTCCTTTATCAAAGTATTTTAAACTGCTTAATTTGTAATCTTAATACCTATCATTAACTGGATGTTTACTACATGCTGGTTACTGTGCCAAGTGCCTTATATACTCTCTTCTCATCCTCATGACAATCCCGCAAAAGAATTTCCATTATTATCCCCATTTTATAGTTCAGGAAACTGAGATTCAGAAAAGTGAAGTGACTGGTTTAAAATCACATCGCTAACGGGCTTCCCTGGTGGCGCAGTGGTTGGGAGTCCGCCTGCCGATGCAGGGGATGCGGGTTCGTGCCCCGGTCTGGGAGGATCCCACGTGCCGCGGAGCGGCTGGGCCTGTGAGCCATGGCCACTGAGCCTGCGCGTCCAGAGTCTGTGCTCCGCAACGGGAGAGGCCACAACAGTGAGAGGCCCGCGTACCGCAAAAAAAAAAAAAAAAAAAATCACATCGCTAATTAAGGCGTGAAATTGGACCTTGAGCCCATGTTTTTCCAGCACCAAAAAACCCCAAAGAAAACAATCCTGTGTGCCCAACCATTAGGCCATCCTGCCTCATAGCCTATCTGCAAAAGCAGGGGGAGCCAACATGTTTCATTTCCTGGATAACAGGAGACCTGGTGAGATGAGAGATTTTCCCAGAGTCTCATAATGGACTGGATACTAAGCCAGGCATTGGTGGGCTTGGCTCCAGACCACAAACTTGCCCCAGCAGAGTGAACTGGGTGCTCTGAGACCTCAGGGTGGCCCAGACCTTCCTCCCTGAACTGGAATGTCTCCACAGAGCAACAGAACCATAAACACAAGCAGCCCTTTCAACAGGACACTGGGCCTGAGTCATGGAGTATTTATAGCTGGGCTTCTTCTCAACTTTGCCAGGATTTATCAAGTTCACTTGGGGTTCGAAGGGTGACAACCTGTTTGTTATCCAAGGTGCCATAGCAGGCTGTTGAGACATCCTCCAAGAACAAGGCCTGGAGTCCTGCCCATGTTTAGACTTGACCTGACCCCTCCACAGCAGACTGAGGCAACGCTCCCTACCCCAGCTGTGCCACCTTCTCCCAAATAACCCCTGCACCCGCCCCAGCACAACCACACACACACATGCACGTGCGCGTGCACGCACACGCACACACAGTGAACTCGTGGTCTCAAATTAAAAATGGGACAGGAATGCTGCTTCTCTCAGGAAGACCTCCTAGATTGATCTGGGAAGTTTAAAAACCTTCCCTAGCCCCACTGCTCCTAGGGAGTGAACCTTCTCATTGGTCAGACTATTCATTCATTCATTCATTCATTCATTCATTCATTCATTCATTTATTTATTTATATTTTGCGGTACGCGGGCCTCTCACTGCCGTGGCCTCTCCCGTTGTGGAGCACAGGCTCCGGACGCACAGGCTCAGCGGCCATGGCTCACGGGCCCAGCCGCTCCGCAGCATGTGGGATCTTCCCAGACCGGGGCACAAACCCGTGTCCCCTGCATCAGCAGGCAGACTCTCAACCACTGCGCCACCAGGGAAGCCCTTGGTCAGATAATTGAATTATATATAACATTGTGATAATAACATTGACTGAGGACCTTCTCTGTACCAGATATCATGCTAAGAGTTTTAATATTACCTTTTTTAATCCTCAAATAATTTAATAAGTTGGATATTAATTTAATATCATCTTTATAGATGAGGGAACTGAGGCTCAGAGAGGTAAAGTAACTTGCCCAAGACCACACAGCCAGTAAGTAGCAGAGCCAGGCTCAAAATCTAGGTCTTCCTTGGTTCCAGTCCAAGCTATGGGTGACCTTGGGCAAGTTACCTCCCTTCTGAGCCTCAGTTTCTTTATCTGTAAATTGGAGGCACTAATACCTACTTCTCACAGTTGTAAGGACTGAATAAAACTGGTACATAGTAGGCTCTCAACCGCTAATGACTACCCCCACCTTGTACCCAACAATGAGAAAATTAGCTTGTCTTAAGCTGTTTAGGACAACCAGCCAGGTCACATCTGGCTCAAACTTCAGGGACTTGAATCCAGGACCCAGGCTGTTCTAGTCCCCATGGCCCAACACTTTGTTTCTTTCTAAGAGCCTGAGTGACTCAGAACCCAGGGCTGGGGCAGGGGCAGCAGAAGAGGAAGTGAGGGGGTGGAGAGGGAGTTGGGGGCTTGGGGGTGGCTGTGTGCAGAGGTGCAGTGGACTGACTAGGCTCTCCCTCCTGGGATCTATGTTGGATGGTACTAACCTCGGGGCTGCCAGCAGAGGTGTCAGTGCTGAGTTACAGAGTGGCCCCTGGGGCCAGATTTAGTGGTTGAGCCCTGACCTCAGAGGGGTGGCATGGCTGCAGACACTGGGCAGAACCTACTTTTGTGATTCCTGGTAAGCTGGGGGCTCCCAAGGCTCTGAGCCCTGCAAAGAACTATAGGGTGGGTTTTTGAGTCTTTGCCAAGGGCAGCCAGCTCGTCCCTGCTGTCTTTGCCCCCTCCCTCCCCAGTCTAGTGCAGAGCCCCTTCTTTTTTTTTTTTTTTCTTTTTTTTTTTTTATTAGTTTCTGCTTTATAACAAAGTGAATCAGTCATACATATACATCTGTTCCCACATCCCTTCCCTCATGCATCTCCCTCCCTCCCACCCTCCCCATCCCACCCCTCCAGGCGGTCACAAAGCACCGAGCTGATCTCCCTTTGCTCTGCGGCTGCTTCCCACTATCTATCTACCTTACGTTTGGTAGTGTATATATGTCCATGCCTCTCTTTCGCTTTGTCACAGCTTACCCTTCCCCCTCCCCATATCCTCAAGTCCATTCTCAAGTAGGTCTGTGTCTTTATTCCCGTTTTACCCCTAGGTCCTTCATGACATTTTTTTTTTTTAAATTCCGTATATATGTGTTAGCATACGGTATTTGTCTTTCTCTTTCTGATTTACTTCACTCTGTATGACAGACTCTAGGTCTATCCACCTCATTACAAATAGCTCAGTTTCGTTTCTTTTTATGGCTGAGTAATATTCCATTGTATATATGTGCCACATCTTCTTTATCCATTCATCCGATGATGGACACTTAGGTTGTTTCCAGCTCCGGGCTATTGTGAATAGAGCTGCAATGAACATTTTGGTACATGTCTCTTTTGGAATTATGGTTTTCTCAGGGTATATGCCTAGTAGTGGGATTGCTGGGTCATATGGTAGTTCTATTTTTAGTTTTTTAAGGAACCTCCACACTGTTCTCCATAGTGGCTGTACCAATTCACATTCCCACCAGCAGTGCAAGAGTGTTCCCTTTTCTCCACACCCTCTCCAGCATTTATTGTTTCTAGATTTCTTGATGATGGCCATTCTGACTGGTGTGAGATGATATCTCATTGTAGTTTTGATTTGCATTTCTCTAATGATTAATGATGTTGAGCATTCTTTCATGTGTTTGTTGGCAGTCTGTATATCTTCTTTGGAGAAATGCCTATTTAAGTCTTCTGCCCATTTTTGGATTGGGTTGTTTGTTTTTTTGCTATTGAGCTGCATGAGCTGTTTATAAATTTTGGAGATTAATCCTTTGTCAGTTGCTTCATTTGCAAATATTTTCTCCCATTCTGAGGGTTGTCTTTTGGTCTTGTTTATGGTTTCCTTTGCTGTGCAAAAGCTTTTAACTTTCATTAGGTCCCATGTGTTTATCTTTGTTTTTATTTCCATTTCTCTAGGAGGTGGGTCCAAAAGGATCTTGCTGTGATTTATGTCATAGAGTGTTCTACCTATGTTTTCCTCTAAGAGTTTGATAGTTTCTGGCCTTACATTTAAGTCTTTAATCCATTTTGAGCTTATTTTTGTGTATGGTGTTAGGGAATGATCTAATCTCAAACTTTTACATGTCCCTGTCCAGTTTTCCCAGCACCACTTATTGAAGAGGCTGTCCTTTCTCCACTGTACATTCCTGCCTCCTTTATCAAAGATAAGTTGGCCATATGTGCGTGGGTTTATCTCTGGGCTTTCTATCCTGATCCACTGATCTATCTTTCTGTTTTTATGCCAGTACCACACTGTCTTGATTACTGTAGCTTTGTAGTATAGTCTGAAGTCAGGGAGCCTGATTCCTCCAGCTCCGTTTTTCGTTCTCAAGATTGCTTTGGCTATTCGGGGTCTTTTGTTTTTCCAAACAAATTTTGAAATTTTTTGTTCTAGTTCTGTGAAAAATGCCAGTGGTAGTTTGATAGGGATTGCATTGAATCTGTAGATTGCTTTGGGTAGTAGAGTCATTTTCACAATATTGATTCTTCCAATCCAGGAGCATGGTATATCTCTCCATCTATTTGTATCATCTTTAATTTCTTTCATCAGTGTCTTATAATTTTCTGCAAACAGGTCTTTTGTCTCCTTAGGTAGGTTTATTCCTAGATATTTTATTCTTTTTGTTGCAATGGTAAATGGGAGTGTTTTCTTGATTTCATTTTCAGATTTTTCATCATTAGTGTACAGGAATGCCAGAGATTTCTGTACATTAATTTTGTATCCTGCTACTTTACCAAATTCATTGATTAGCTCTAGTAGTTTTTTGGTAGCATCTTTAGGATTCTCTATGTATAGTATCATGTCATCTGCAAACAGTGACAGCTTTACTTCTTCTTTTCCAATTTGGATTCCTTTTATTTCCTTTTCTTCTCTGATTGCTGTGGCTAAAACTTCCAAAACTATGTTGAATAAGAGTGGTGAGAGTGGGCAGCCTTGTCTTGTTCCTGATCTTAGTGGAAATGGTTTCAGTTTTTCACCATTGAGGACAATGCTGGCTGTGGGTTTGTCATATATGGCCTTTATTATGTTGAGGAAAGTTCCCTCTATGCCTACTTTCTGCAGGGCTTTTATCATAAATGGGTGTTGAATTTTGTCGAAAGCTTTCTCTGCATCTATTGAGATGATCATATGGTTTTTCTCCTTCAACTTGTTAATATGGTGTATCACATTGATTGATTTGCGTTTATTGAAGAATCCTTGCATTCCTGGAATAAACCCCACTTGATCATGGTGTATGATCCTTTTAATGTGCTGTTGGATTCTGTTTGCTAGTATTTTGTTGAGGATTTTTGCATCTATGTTCATCAGTGATATTGGCCTGTAGTTTTCTTTCTTTGTGACATCCTTGCCTGGTTTTGGTATCAAGGTGATGGTGGCCTCGTAGAATGAGTTTGGGAGTGTTCCTTCCTCTGATATTGTTTGGAAGAGTTTGAGAAGGATGGGTGTTAGCTCTTCTCTAAATGTTTGATAGAATTCGCCTGTGAAGCCATCTGGTCCTGGGCTTTTGTTTGATGGAAGATTTTTAATCACAGTTTCAATTTCAGTGCTTGTGATTGGTCTATTCATATTTTCTATTTCTTCCTGAGTCAGTCTTGGCAGGTTGTGCATTTCTAAGAATTTGTCCATCTCTTCCAGGTTGTCCATTTTATGGGCATAGAGTTGCTTATAGTAATCTCTCATGATCTTTTGTATTTCTGCAGTGTCAGTTGTTACTTCTCCTTTTTCATTTCTAATTCTATTGATTTGAGTCTTCTCCCTTCTTTTCTTGATGAGTCTGGCTAATGGTTTATCAATTTTGTTTATCTTCTCAAAGAACCAGCTTTTAGTTTTATTGATCTTTGCTATCGTTTCCTTCATTTCTTTTTCATTTATTTCTGATCTGATTTTTATGATTTCTTTCCTTCTGTTAACTTTGGGATGTTTTTGTTCTCCTTTCTCTAATTGCTTTAGGTGCAAGGTTAGGTTGTTTATTCGAGATGTTTCCTGTTTCTTAAGGTGGGATTGTATTGCTATAAACTTCCCTCTTAGAACTGCTTTTGCTGCATCCCATAGGTTTTGGGTCGTCGTGTCTCCATTGTCATTTGTTTCTAGGTATTTTTTAATTTCCTCTTTGATTTCTTCAGTTATCACTTCGTTATTAAGTAGTGTATTGTTTAGCCTCCATGTGTTTGTATTTTTTACAGCTCTTTTCCTGTAATTGATATCTAGTCTCATAGCATTGTGGTCAGAAAAGATACTTGATACAATTTCAATTTTCTTAAATTTACCAAGACTTGATTTGTGACCCAAGATGTGATCTATCCTGGAGAATGTTCCATGAGCACTTGAGAAAAATGTGTATTCTGTTGTTTTTGGATGGAATGTCCTATAAATATCAATTAAGTCCATCTTGTTTAATGTATCATTTAAAGCTTGTGTTTCCTTATTTATTTTCATTTTGGAAGATCTGTCCCAGAGCCCCTTCTTGAGGTTCAGACTGATTTGGGTTCAAGGCCCAGCTGTTCTATTTACTACCTGTGTGACCTTGGACAAGATCCTTAACCTTGGCATCCTGATCTAGAAATGAAGACAGTCATACATACCTCACAGGGCTGTGTTGATTAAGTGGGGTCCCGGGGTAGGGCTGTGACCCCTTCCATTTCCCCCCTTTCCTACCACCACTGGGGCCCATGTGGGCAGAGCTAGTTCTCCTACCCTCCTTCTGCCCAGAGGGGCCTTAAAATGCACTCCTCAGGCCTTGACCTGGCTGTTCTGGGGTCTCACAGTGTTTCCAGAAACCCTGATCCTAAGTCCCCTCAGGCCTCCTGACCAGGGCTGAGCTCTGACAGAGGGGAGAGCCCAGCTCACTCAGCTGTAGCTCAGATTTCCTCCTGGACCCGGTTAGAGGCCTCAGTAAGGAGCCCCAGCTCCTTGAATTTTAATCCATAGGAACAGTAACTTTTTAACAGTAAGGATTTCTGTTCAGCCATTTTCGATGCCTGTACAACATTTTTGATATATAAGTTTATTTACACATACATACATATTATTTTTAACAGAAAAAATCAGATTACATATATTTTTCTGTTTGTGCCTAATAATATATCACTGACATCTTTTCATGTTAGTATTCCATATAGAAAGCTCAATGTCATTTTTTTAATTGGATGAATATTTACGTATATATGATTTTTATTCCATAGACAGTTGGAATGCTTATTGGGGTATGCTTTTGCTTTATTTTTTAGGAAACTTTTTCTTTAAGTAAATATACATTCTGAAAAGGGCACAATCCATAAGTGTACAGTTCAAGGCATTTTCATAAAATAGTGTACCTGCATAACCTACACTCAGGTCAGAGACAAGATCACTACCAGTATTCCTGGAGCCTGGTTTCTGTCCCCTTCCAGCCCCCCCACTGAGGATAACACTATCTTGACTTTTTTTTTTAATTTTATTTATTTATTTTTGGCTGTGTTGGGTCTTCGTCGCTGCGTGCAAGCTTTCTCTAGTTGCAGTGAGCAGGGGCTACCCTTCTTTGCGTTGTGAGGGCTTCTCATTGCGGTGGCTTCTCTTGTTGCAGAGCACGGGCTATAGGTGTGCGGGCTTCAGTAGTTGTGGTGCATGGGCTCAGTAGTTGTGGCTCGTGGGCTCTAGAGCACAGGCTCAGTAATTGTGGTGCATGGGCTTAGTTGCTCCACAGCATGTGTGATTTTCCCGGGCCAGGTCTCGAACCCGTGTCCCCTGCATTGGCAGGAGGATTCTTAACCACTGTACCACCATGGAAGCCCCTATCCTGACTTTTAGAAGCTTAGATTAGTTTGGGCTGTTTTGAACCTTGTGAAGATAGAATCAGACAGTATATACCCTTTTGTTCACCATTCTTTATGAGATTCATCTATGTCTTTACATGTGGTAATATTTGTTCATTCTCATTGCTGTATACTATTTACTATGCGATCACAACAATTTCTTTATTTGTTCTGTTGATGGACACTGGGGTTGTTTCCAAGGTTTTGCTACTACAAACAATATTGCAGAAAACATCCTTGTATGCAAATAGATTTATAGATCTGAATATCTATCTATACCTATCTAGCTAAGTATGTATATCTTTCTGTCATCATCTTTCTAGTTTTTTGATAAAATAGATTCCTCAGAATACAACTGCTGAGTCACATGTATAAATATATCACATTTTGATTTTGTCAAATTGCACCCCCTCCCCCAAGGTCAAGAGTAGTGGCAGGATCCATTGCCCTACACCTTCACCAACCTTGGATACTATTAATCTTTAATTTTTGTCAACCTGATAGAGGAAAAATCAGGTTTTATTGTGGTTTTAATGAGATTTTTAAAATTAGTGAGGACCAGTGCCTTGTTTTGTTTGGTTTTGGTTTTGGGGAAGGGGCATTGGCATTTATTCTTTTGTAAGTTGCCTTTTTATAGCCTTTGCTTGTTTTTAGAACGTTAATATATTATGGCTATCGACACGTGGGTTTCTTCTGTTTTCTCCCAATGGTCACTTGTTTCTTAATCTTTGTTTATGGAGCAACTGCAGGTTTAAATATAGTTTGTTTTCCGCCTGCTTACTGTTTATGACCTAGATCATCTGAGGGTGTGTGTGGCAAACCCCAGGTTCAAGCTGGTGGGGGTGGAGAGCAGCAGGCCGGGTGGGGTGGGGAGCTGGCCCCCAAGACTCTCTGGGGTACAAGCACTGGAACATCAGTGTCAGCATTGAGCCCTGGGCCTTGAGTTTGCCATGAGCTTCCTCCAGCCCCTTTCCGGGTCTTCCCAGTGCCGCCCTGGCCTCTCTATCAGTGAAGAGAGTCTCTCGAATAGCCCAGGGGCCAGGCGGGGGTCAGGGTGAGTCAGGGCCAGGGTTAATGGGGCAGTAGAGGGAGAGAAGTTTTAAGAGCAAGGGCTAAGCAGCCCCAACCCTCTAAGTTCAAATCCTGAACTCGGTGAGTTCAAGTCCTATCTTGGTCTGAGGTGCCATAACAAAATACCACAGGCTGGGTGGCTTAAAACAATAGAAATTTATATCTCATAGTTCTGGAGGCTGGGAAGTCCAAGATCAAGGTGCTGGCAAGGTAGGTTTCATTCCGAGGCCTCTTTCCTTGGCTTGTAGATGGCTGCCACATTTCTGTGTGCTCACCCGGCCTTTCCTCATGTGTGTGCATGAAGAGAGAGGGGAAGCAGGCTCTCCTGTCTCTAAGGGCACTAGTCCCATTGGACTAGGACCCCAACTCATGACCTTATCTAACCCTAATTACCTTCCAAAGGCTTCATCTCCAAATACCATCACATTGGGGGTTAGAGCTTCAACATATGGGTTTCAGGGAGACACAAACATTAAGTTCATAACAATTGCCCCAGACTATTTCCTAGACATGTAACCTTAGGCCTAATCTCTCTGTGACTCAATTTCCTTATCTGTAAAATGGGGATGATAACAGTATCGACTTCATGAATTAATAGATTAATTAATAGCTATAAAACACTTAGAACAGACTGTGATAACCAGCCTCCAAGATGGTCCTCGGTAATTCTTGCCTCCTGGTACTCATATCCTTGTGTGGTCCCCCCACCATTGTGCTGGGTTGATCTGTGTGACCAATAGAATACAGCGGAAATGATAGTGTGAGATGTCTGAGTCTAGCTCATCAAAGACATTGCTACTTTTTACGGACCCTCCCAAGTTGGTCCCCAACATGGGTCTTTCTGCCTGGTGTTGTTCAAGCCAATAGAATGAGACCAAGTTTGGTTCAGAAGCAATGGAACGCTTTACTCCTCTTTTTTTAAAATAAATTTATTTATTTTATTGATTTATTTTTGGCTGCATTGGGTCTTCATTGCTGCACGCGGGCGTTCTCTAGTTGTGGTGGTGGGGGGCTAGTCTTCGTTGTAGTGCGCAGGCTTGTCATTGCGGTGGCTTCTCTTGTTGCCGAGCACGGGCTCTAGGCGTGCGGGCTTCAGTAGTTGTGGCATGTGGGCTCTAGAGCTCAGGTTCAGTAGTTGTGATGCACAGGCTTAGTTGCTCCGCGGCATGTGGGATCTTCCCGGACCAGGGCTCGAACCCGTGCCCCTTGCATTGGCAGGCGGATTCTCAACCACTGCGCCACCAGGGAAGCCCAAGCTTTACTTTTTGATCAAAGAATGGAGAGGTGGGAGCTCCCGCAAAGGCTGTGGGCTGGGCTGCTCTATAGGGTTCTTGTCAGCAGGGGTGGGGGTGGAGTTCTTGTGGTCCGGGGCAGCTGTGCTGCTCAGGCTCCAGATCGCAGTGCCGGGCACAGTGTCTCTGCACACAGTCTGCCGCCACCATCTTGAATTGTAATGTCGTGCGCAGCACTTCTGCACATGGCCCTGCAGAGCTGATGTGTCAGCACAGCCATTTCCCACTAGGAACTCTGGTCTGAAATGTCGAGTGCAAGGCCTCTGCACGCGGCACCCTGTGAGCAAGTGAAACTACACTAAGCACAAAGGAAAAAAACAGTTAGACTTTATTTTATTACCCAGATTCTATTTTTATTCCCCAGGAATTGTTCATGGGCTTTGCTGGTAACAAATCCCTCCTCTGTCTTCTGTCCTGCTCCTCTTTCTTGAGGGGCGCTGAGGGGCAAAGAGGTCTGTCTTCTGCAACTGCTTCCTGCTGAGTTTGGGCGTCATCATAACCGTGGGAGAGGAGCAGAATTTCTCCTCAGCTGCCTTTAGATTGTCACCAGGCCTTAGCCCGGCTGTTCACGTCCCTGAGCGACCACCATTGGAAGTTTTATAGATTCTGACCTTTTGGAGACAAAGGACACCAGACAATTTGAGATACATGGTTCAAATATCAGCAAGAGGACAAAGGTTATTATTAAGGGGCCCAGGAAAGGTAGAAACCAAGGGACACTGGGGAGGGCCTGTTTCACCCGCTGCATATTTGTCGGGCCAGATGAGGCTGCCTGGCCTGTCTGCCAAGTTGCTTTTTCTAGTAGCCTGTGTGCACTTTCTTCAATCAGGCCACTTGCATTAACATGAAAGCAACTTGACCTATTGGTCAGTGCTCAGACCCCTCCCTGGTCAGCTAACAGATAATCTAGGGCAATTCTGTTATCTAGGACCATACCAGCCAGTGAACCAACAGATTTCTGTATGGGGTTTAAGGGTTTGTCCTGCTTCACATGTCAAATTTTTTCTAATAAGTTGGAGTCCAGTCTTGTTGGCCACTGTTGTACTGTGGCTGTTATGTTTTTTATGTTGACAGCGTTATATATGGTTCCCCTGGCCAGGATCACTAAGCACCCTTATGTGTGCAGTGACTTCTGCAATTAGTAGTCCTGTGACTCTTCTGGAATGTCGTGGCTTCTTCCTATGGGTAATGGTCTGATTGTAAACTTTTATTTTAATATGTTTTTGATGGGGACTATATTTAAAGTCTTTATTGAATTTGTTACAATATTGCTTCTGTTTTTTTATGTTTTGTTTTTTTGGCCATGAGGCATGTGGGATCTTAGCTCCCCGACCAGGGATTGAACCCACACCCCCCTGCGTTGGAACGCGAAGTCTTAACCACTGGACCGTCAGGGAAGTCCCCCGACTGTAAACTTAAAGTTTGGATCTGGTCCCACAGTTCTTTTTTTTTTTTTTTGCGGTACGTGGGCCTTTCACTGTTGTGGCCTCTCCCGTTGCGGAGCACAGGCTCCGGACGCGCAGGCTCAGCGGCCATGGCTCATGGGCCCAGCCGCTCCGCGGCATGTGGAATCTTCCCAGACCGGGGCACGAACCGGCGTCCCCTGCGTCGGCAGGCGGATTCTCAACCACTGCGCCACCAGGGAAGCCCTGGATCTGGTCCCACAGTTCTTATGGTGACATATCCCCTCTAAGCATTGAGACGCCCAACCCCACGTTGAGTTGGGGGGCTTACCCAAGAACATGTATCCTCTTCGTAAGTGCACCAGTCCTGTGTCATTGGTTTGAATCTTTGAAGGGTCAGTGCTCTGTTTTTTCATCCATGTAAGTATATCCAGGGTCCTATTACGGCACCCAGGTACCAAACTCGACAGTTTTCCCTCGTTGGACTGCCTGAGTCACATAATTGTTGGTGCTCTTGACCCCTAAGTGTCACAGCTGGGACCAGCTACGACTTCAACTTGTTAACAGTTTACCACCTGCTGGGAAGAGGGTGCTATTTAATGCCTCCTCCTTGGTTATTGGGGTTCCTCTTAAATATGTCTGACGGTCCTTTCCTGTTTCAGGTTGGACGTGACACAGATCCAACAATCAGTGAAGTTCCGTCCTTCCTGAATATCTCTGATCATGTTATAGAAGAAAGTTTTTTGCCATATGGGGCGACAGTGGGGAGGACGTTTTAATTCCCACAACGGGAAGTATAAATTGGAAGTATAGGGCCCTCATTTTGCAAGCACTGGGGTAAATGTGTCTGCGGGGGGGGGGGTGGGCAAAGAAGACACAGCACGATGGCAGCAATTACCAGGGTATCTTGTGTGCTGCCGGTTTTCCAGGTTTTTAGGTTCACCCAGTCTCCTGTCTGGAAGGAGTGTAGGGCCAGGTCAGTGGGTGCAGGAAGCACCTGGTTACCTTATTCGTTGACAACTTTCATGGTTTCTCCTACCTGGAGGGCATACTTGGGTTGTTCCATTTCATGGGGGCTAAGGTGTCCCTTCTCTCAGGCTTGGGAATGGGTCCACCAGACATGAGTTCAAATGCACTTAACTTTAAACTTATCTCTTGGGGCTAACTGAATGCAGAGCAGGGCAATCAACAGCAACTTAACCCAATTTTCTTAGGTTTCCTGACATAGCTTGACTAAGGCCCATTCCAAGGTTTGATTGGATCTCTCTACTTTCCCTGGTGATTAGGGCCTCCAGGCTGAGTGCAAGGTCCATTTTATGCCCAAGGCACCCGTTATCCCCTTCATCACTTGAGACACAAATGCTGGACAATTATTGTTTTCTCCAGGGAGGTTTGTCGTCAGCCATTAACATTATCATCTTGTGCCCTTTGTCTAAGGGAATACCAGTCTCCAATTTGCCTCCCATTAAGTGGATAGTAGCCCACTATTTGTGTAAAATATCTCTTCCTAGCAAGGGTATAGGGCATTTGGGGACATACAGGAAAGAATGGTGGGTGAGCATGTGTTCATCCAATTTACATTCTAATGGCTTTATAAATGCCCATTCTTGGGCCTTCCCTGAACCGTTTTACATTTTACCCCCATCATTTTACAAGTCTTGTGACCAGTTTTGCCTGATTTGGGGTTCAGAACCGAGTAAGTGTCAATTAAGACTTCAATAGGCTTTCCCCCCATGTGCAGTGTCAGCAGGGCTCCTCGGGGGTCAATTGCAACGCCAGCTTAGGAGCCCCCTGGCCTGTCTTTCTTCATCTATTTGGACCATCTGCCTTCGAGGGTAGTGGCCAGAATCTGCCATTTCTGCCCCCCTTCAGGGGTGGCAAGGACATTCTCTCTTCCAGGGTCCCTCTTTTTTACATATGGTGCACTGATTGGGTCCTAGTTTCCTTGGCTTGAGATAGCCCCCTTGGTAGGGGCCAGGGGTCACTTACTGGAGTTGAGAGTCTCTGTGGGGAGTTAGTCCAGATTCCTGTACTGACCAGTTGACATTGGAGGGTAATAGCCAGTAGGTGGGCTTGACTCTGGGCCCTTTTATCCTCTGACTTTTCTTCCTCTATAGCTCTGTTATCTTTGGCGAGCGGTTCATAGGGCTCCCCAGCCCACTTCAAAGAAACTAGCACTGACCAGAAGAGGTCAAGTTACCACTCACGTACCTACTTTGGGATCCTTTTGCACTCAGGTGTCCCTGCAGCCTTTTCCTGAACTTGGATTGAGCGTCCTTGTTCCATTTTATCAGGCATCCTCATTACCTGGGCCTTTTCCCAGTCTCACCTCTTGGCTCACAGGGCTGGCCACTTTCCTTTACCAAACTGAAATGACTATGGAGAATGCTACTGTTGACCCCTGGAGGTCGACGAGGAGAACAAAAAGCCCTGGTGCGGCCACACTGCCTTGTACAGGGGTCAAGAGGAGCACTACTGGCGAGACAGTGGGAAGACTGCTGTAGCTCCCCCTGGTCCACAGGTCCCCACGTTCCCCGGGTGTCTGGTACGGAGAAAAAACCAGTCAGAGGCAGTGGGCAGACATGCATGAGTTTCAGTCTCCAATCCCCAGTGATGCCACAGTGTGATCCCCTCAAGGGGGCGCAGTCCAGATGACTCAGTGCTGTGCTGTGTGTGCACCACACCCGGTATCAGTGTGCTGGGCAGAGTTACACTGAATTTGACTGAAGCCTGTCAGAGTGAACTCAAAGATCAGAGTGAATCATTCTCAGGTGAACCTCCCAAAGCCTCCGCCATCCTCTTGCTGGAGCCAGGGCAAGTTCAGAGCCTTGTGGATAAGTGCAGGTTAAAAGGGCACGGTGTGCCCCATCCTGGATGCCAAAATTTTGTTACTGACCCTCCCAAGTTGGTCTCTAACAAGGGTCGTTCAGCCCCAATGTAGTTCAAGCCAATAGAACGAGACCGAGTTCTAAGACTGAGTTTGGTTCAGAAGCAAATGAAAGCTTTATTCTTTAATCGAGGAATGGAGAGGTGTGAACTCATGTTGTAGAGCACACGCTCTCCTCAAAAGGCCATTAGCAGGGCTGCTTTACAGGGTTCTTGTCCACAGGGAGTAGGGGCAGAGCTCTTGTGGAAGAGGTGCAGCTGTGCTGCTCACAGGTCCAGATCACAGTGCTGGGTGCAGCACCCCTGCACATGGCCCACCACTACCATCTTGAATTGCAGTGTCGTGTGCAACGCTTCGAGCCCATCGAGCTGAAGTGTTGGGCGCAGCCATTTTGCACTAGGAGCTTTGGTCTGAAGTGCCAGGTGAAAGGCCTCTGCATGCAGTACCCTATGAGCAAGTGAAACTAGACTAAACACAAAGGGGGAAGAAAAACGTTAGACACTATTTTATTACCCAGATTCTATTTGTATTTCCTGGGAATTGTTAATGGGCTTTGCTGACGGCAACTTCTGTCTTGCTCTTTTAGGTCAATCTCTCTGCGGGGGAAGCCATCTCTGCGGGGGAATCCAGACACCATGCTACGAGGATGCTCAAGCAGCCCTGTGGAGGGATACAATTGCTGGGGAATTGACACCTTCCACAAACTTGCCAACCATGTGAATGAGCCATCTTGGAAGTGGATCCTCCAGCTCCAGTCAAGCCTCAAGATAAACTGAACTGTACCCCCAGCCAACATCTTCACTACAACCTCATTAGAGACACTGAGCTGGAACCACATGACAATAGTATTGACCTCATAAGTTAATAAAGAGCTGCTCTTGAATTCCTGACCCACAGAAACTGTGTGAGATAATAAGTGTTTATTATTGTTTTTTTTGTGTGTGTGTGGTATGCGGGCCTCTCCCGTTGCGGAGCACAGGCTCTGGACACGCAGGCTCAGCAGCCATGGCTCACGGGCCTAGCCGCTCCGCGGCATGTGGGATCTTCCCGGACCGGGGCACGAACCCGTGTCCCCTGCATCGGCAGGCCGACTCTCAACCGCTGCGCCACCAGGGAAGCCCTGTTGTTGTTGTTTTTAATGGAAGGACAAATAACCCTATTATTGTTTTAAGTTGCTAAGTTTTGTGAAAATAAGTTGTGCAGCAACAGATAACACACAGACCATGCATGGGGTCATCCGTAGTAACTGTTCAGTAAATGCCAGCCAGTATCAGTCCCCTGATAGAAAAGATTAGCCACAACATTTGCTGAGTGTCTGTCACTTGCCAGATAATGTGCCATGTGCCTGGGCAAATTGAGTCCCTCCTCTGCACCGTGAATTTTCAGCAAGGGGTAGAGTGTTGGCAGCAGTCACCCAGAACCCTAGACTTTCCAGGCTGGAAAGACCCAGAGATATCTTTACTCTACCTAACTCTCATTTTACAGATGAGAAAACTGAGGCCCAGAGGTTAAATAATCTGCTCAAAGTAACAGAACTGAAATGTAGAGGAGCCTAAACTTGAACCCAGATCCATTAGTGCCTGGCAGCCTCTTCCTTGTTGCTCTGCACTCTCAGGGACTTATAGTAAGTGTTTATTGCATCTCATTGTTTATAAAGCACTTTTGATACTTTAGTTCAGGGTCACTTATGTAGAGCCCCCTCCAGACCTTATTCGCAACCCATGTTCCCTGTCGCTGGGGCAGTCCCTTTCTCTAAACGCCATCCACTCCCCAGAGCCCTTGTAGCTGCCCACAATGGTCATCTGGATCTGGGCATAGGGGGAAGCGGCCTATAGAGCTTCCAGCCCTGAGTGGTGAGATCCTGAGATGCTCTGCTGCCCTTCCAGGCCCAGTGGGCTTTGCCCTGGCACCTGGGGCACTGCATCATGACCTAGACCCCATGGACCTGCCTCAGGCAACTGCTCTGGCTTTAGCCTCTGGATCCAGTGACTATCTGTTTGATCTTGTGATTTGGGATGATTCTTCAATGAGGATGACATCAAAGCATGTGACAGGAATCTCAAACCACAAGAAAAACAGTGCCCATACCACACCCTTTCTGAGGGTACTCCAGGAACGAAGGAGGCTCAAGGGGAAATCCAGGGGAAGAGGCGGGGCAGGCCCAGCCCTCCAGGGAAGGTCATGAGGGCTGCAGGGAGAACAACACACACCACACCTGTGGAAAGGATCTGCTCTATGATGTACCAAGAAAACATCTAAGCAAGCCGAGCTATGTGGAAATGAAAGGGGAGATGGGGGTGGTTCCTCCCCAGCATCACTGCCCCCAGGCCTTCCATCCTGGGAAGAGTTCCTCTGAGAACCCTGCCACTGGGGAGGGGCAAAGACCTTCAGGGATCATCTCTTATGCTCGCTCCATTTGGCAGATGAAGACACTGGAGGTGGGTGTGGCTTACTGGGCATCACATTGCTTGTCTCTGACAAAGCTGGACATGGAGCCCAAGTATCTGGGCCCCAGGCCAGGGTTCTCTCTCCCAACCAAGAGGCCTCAAAATCTCAGGTTTCTGAAAAGTCCCCTCTCTAGTGACAGTCAAAAAGAGCACAGGGGCTTCCCTGGTGGCGCAGTGGTTGAGAGTCCGCCTGCCGATGCAGGGGACGCGGGTTCGTGCCCTGGTCTGGGAAGATCCCACATGCTGCGGAGCGGCTGGGCCCATGAGCCATGGCCGCTGGGCCTGCGCGTCTGGAGCCTTGCTCCGCAACGGAAGAGGCCACAGCAGTGAGAGGACCGCATACGGCAAAAAAAAAAAAAAAAAAAAAAAAAGAGCACAGACTTTGGGGTTAAATTGGCCTATTCCAGATCTGCCAACACTAGCTGTGGGACTTGGGGCAACTCCACATGCCAAGCTGTGCCTCAGTTTCCTCATCTGTAAAATGGGGATAAGTATGACCTACTCGTGGTTGTGACTAGGACTGAATGAAATAGTGCCATGGAGCTCTGAGCAGATGCCCAGCCCCTTGGAAGAACTGAATCAGCCAAAAATAGTATTGCTATCACCTTCCATCTTTACCTTTTCCTTGTCAGGCCCAAACCATTCTCCCTGCTGCTTTGCCTGATGGCTACTCAGCTGGGACCCCCTCTGGCACTAAATCTCCTCCTACTAGTAACAGACTTTGGGGGCAGTCCCAAATGAGAAGTCTGTCTCTTAGCTGGGTGACTTTCCATAAGTCACTTAACCTCTCTGAACTTCAGTTCCTGATATGTCAAAAAGAGAATCATAATAGCCATGATCATTCTCGGACAAATTAGTGACACAAAGAATGGTAGGGAAGGGGGTTGTTATAGATTAGAAGAGATTAATGAGAAGAAAAACAACAAAATGCTACATGTAAGACCTTATTTGGATCTGATTTGACAAATTAACTAAAAAGACACTTGAGGGCTTCCCTGGTGGCGCAGTGGTTAAGAATCCGCCTGCCAGTGCAGGGGACACAGGTTTGAGCCCTCGCCCGGGAAGATCCCAAATGCCGTGGAGCAACTAAGCCCGTGTGCCACAACTATTGAGCCTGCTCTCTAGAGACTGCGAGCCACAACTACTGAGCCCGCGTACCACAACTGCTGAAGCCTGTGAGCCTAGAGCCCACGCTCCGCAACAAGACACTGCAATGAGAAGCCCACACACTGCAACGAAGAGTAGCCTCCGCTCGCTGCAACTAGAGAAAGCCCGCGTGCAGCAGCGAAGACCCAATGCAGCCAAAAATAAATAAATAAATAAAATTTATTTTTAAAAAAAGACATTTGAGACAATCAGCAGCCTCTGAAAATGGTCTGGGATTTAGATAATATTAAGAAATTTTTGTTATTTTTGCTATGATAATGGCATGTGATTATGTAAAAAAATCCTTATCAGTTAGAGATGCTTACCAAAGTACTTATGGGTGAAATGATTCGATGACTAAGATTGACTTTAAAATATTCTAGAAAATAGAAGTTTGTTGGGGTATAGATGAAGTAAGACTGGGGAAATGTTGAAAAGAATTGAATCTGGGTTTGGTCACATGAGTTCATTATACCATTCTCTCTACTTTTCTATGTTTGGGATTTTCATTAATAAACAGTAAAAATGAAGATGCGTGGAGACTTGCAAAGAGTGAAGCAGTAAAATATGGTAGTTAAGAGCTCTGGGCTCAGATGCGCCACTGCTATTCCACGTTTGTCTTCGTCTGTCAGTCCATAGCTTCACAGCTTGTTCTAATAACTGGTAAGGATACTGTTTTATAACTTCCTGCTTCTGATGCTGGCTTTGCCACTCACTGGCTGGGGGACTTTGTCCAAGTGACTTAACTGCCCTGAGCCTCTATAACTCAGCTGCAAAACAGGGAAAATCATGATCCCTGCCTCACTGAGTTATTTTGAAGACTGAACAAGAGGGAAAGATGGAGGGATTTCCCTGGCAGTCCAGCAGTTAAGACTGGACACTTTCACTGCAGGGCACATGGGTTCGATCCCTGGTCGGGGAACTAAGATCCCTGCATGCCGAACGGCCTGGCCAAAAAGTAAAAAAAAAAAAAGAGAGAGGGATGGATGGAAAGGACTTAGCACAGTGCCCGGCGTGCAATAAGCACTAAATAAATGCTTCAGTGTGACGAGCACAGGTTTAGGAGTCAGGCTACCTTGGATGTGAACCCCAGCTCAGCTCTGCTACTTGTGGCTGTGTGACTCTGGCCAAGCCAATTAACTCTCTGAATCTCATTTCTTCCTGGGAAAAACAAAGATCAAAATATCTCTCTTGCAGGGCTGTTGTGAAGATTAAATGACAAGACATGTTTTGCTGCCCAGCATGGCCCATGTGAGAATTTCCTTTTCTCACCCCTTGACTTTCAACAGTGCTGGCCTTGCCAGCTCCCAGGCTGGAGTCGATCCCACTGTCTATTTGCGTGGCTTTTGCACCTGAACTGCCAAGTGTGGCTAGAGAAAGTCAACAGAGCCACGTGAATGGCTCCTCTCAAATGGCAAATCCGTGTTGAGAGACACCAGCGAGGCTCTTCTGCCCACAGACAGTCCTTCCACCCCTCTCTAGGGCACTTCCTCTTATGCTTCACACACTCATGCTCCCCTTCTCCCTGCCTCAGCTCAGAAGGTGACCTCAGCTCTCTCTTGACTGACGGAGGTTATCAATATGAGCACATTTCTCTCCATCTCCCAACACTGCTAATTCTAACTTCCATCCTTTCCTCTCTCTCATCCTCCCAGCTCAAAAGTTGGAGTGTCCCTCTCCTTCCCAAGGCTTTTGGATTTATGCCATCAACCTCACCACCCAGCTCCACTGTCTGTACCATCTCAGCCAAGAAAAACTCACTCAACTACCTCAATCTCCCCCAAGTCTGACAGTAACCCTGCTGCTTCTATGTTTAATTTGCTCATTCACTCATCCACCCATTTAAGAAACATTTCTTTGTGCCTACTCCGTGCCAGGTACTGGAGGTACAGAGACAAATAGAGACAGTCTTTGCCCTCAGTCTTCTAAGTCCAGAGGGAGAGCCAGACTCACAGCTGGCAAGATGACAAGTGAGATGTAAAGGTGGACCCATGTTTGATGCAGAGATTGACTGGATGTGCAGGAAGGAGGAAGGAGGAGCCCCAGGATGGCTCTCAGCTTTCTGGTCTGTGCAAATGGCTGGATGGGAATGCTGTCCACCGAGGCATGAGACAAGGAAAACGGAAGCAGGAGCTTGGTTGGGGGGGAGATGGGGAGGAGATGGTGTGTTCTGTTTGGGGTATGATGAGTTTGAGGTGCTATGAGGACATCCCAGTGGAGATCTCCAACAAGTCTTCAGCTTAAGGGAGAGAGGGGTCTGAACTGGAATTAGAGATTTGAGAATCATTGGCATAAAAGAGTTGGAACCATGAATGGATATAGAGTGCTCTTCTGCAAGTAACAGATTAATTACACTGTCCTGACATTTGTTATCTCACATTTTAGAGGACACTTCTGGGGGTGGGTAGACTGGCAGCACAATGATGGCATCAACGACCCCAGTGCTTTCTGTAGTTCGTCTTTGCCATTCTAGGGAGTTGATTTCCTTTTCAGACTCGTCCCTTCATGATTGCAAGATAGCTGCCTCACCCTCTCATAACCTCATTCAAAGGCAAGAATGAAGCTTTCTTCTTGCACTTTCCTTTTTATCAGGGAGGAAATCCTTTATCTTTAGCCCACCTACACTAGCCCTTGGATCTCCTTGACCATAACTATGCCACTTTGGCAAAAGAGAATGGGATTCCACGATAGGCTGAAGCCTTTGTCTCCTGTGGCAGTGAAAAGGCCCTCCTTCCTGGAGAACGGTGCTACCTTATGCCTGAACAAAACTGAGCAAGGAAGAAAAGATGGCCTCTTTTCAACTCTCATCCTCCTCCAGCCCCTGGCTGGCCTGGCAGTGTTGACCTACAGTTCAGTAGAGACTTGAAGAGCTTGGACTCCTGAGTCAAGCATATCTGGGTTTTGTCCTAGGGCCCCTTCTTACAACCTGTGTGACTTCATACAAGTTATTTTACTTCTCTGTGCCTGAGTTTCCTCATTGTGGAATGTTGATGATACAATAGTTCTTATGTTGCTGGCTATTGAGATGATGAAGTGAAATAATGTGTATGAATTGCTTAGCCCAGTGCCCAGCATATAGTAGGTGCTCAGTTAAGACCAGCTGTTGACATTTTGGGAGGACTACCCTCTCCTTGAAATCGCCCACTCCTTGTCCTCTAGGCCCCCTCCTCTTTCTGTGACTGGTTGCCCTTCTTCTTCTCCTTCCCGTTCCCCTTCCTAAGGTTGGCTCTTATGCCTTCACTACTTACTAGGTCTCGTCTCAGGGCTCCAACCATCAACTCCTCTCCAGGCTGAGGTCATCAAACCTACTCTCTTGCTGCCCCTCTTCCGTGAGATCATGAATACTCCTCCTGTAGGTTCTACAGCCTGTTAGGCTCATCCTGAGGCCTGATGTTACTGCTCCCACTCTTGCCCCAGCGCCTTATACCAATGGCTCTTTGCATGACATTCTACCTCAAAGACAACCGTTGGAACTGCTCTAATGACTTCTACCTGCTGACATGGACGACGGTCAAGAAGGACGTTGGGAAAAATTTAAATTTGTGCAGAGAGCAGACAGGAACATCTGGATAATGTCTAAGTGGTTAGGTAGGGCTTCGTGGCACTACGTGATATTTATTTCTGTCTGCCTCCCTCCCTAGGCTGTGAGTATCTCAGGGCAGGGAAAAGGATTACTCATTTATCTACCACCTTGGTGCCTGATGTATAGTTAGTACTCAGAAAATGTCTGTTGAATGAATAAGATTCCTGGCTTTGCCACTTACTTTCCAAATGACTTTGAATAAGGTCCTTTCTTTCTTAGACCTCAGTGTCAAAATCTATAAAATGGGGCTTCCCTGGTGGCGCAGTGGTTGAGAGTCCGCCTGCTGATGCAGGGGGCGGACACGGGTTCGTGCCCCGGTCCGGGAAGATCCCACATGACACGGAGCGGCTGGATCCGTGAGCCATGGCCACTGAGCCTGAGCATCTGGAGCCTGTGCTCCGCAACGGGAGAGGCCGCAACAGTGAGAGGCCCATGTACCACAAAAAAAAAAAGAAAAAAAAAATCTACAAAATGAGGGAAATAGACTCTGTCTCAAGGGAGCCCTTTCAGTGTTAAAGTGGAATTAGGGACTTTCCTGGCGGTCCAGTGGTTAAGACTTCATGCTTCCACTGCAGGGGGTACGGGTTCAATCCCTGGTTGGGGAACTAAGATCCCACATGTGGTATGGCCAAAAAAAAAAGTGGAATTAGTGGTCAAAGGATGGAGGGATGGGCTATCCTGAGCGTGTGTTGGGGGCGGGGACGGGGCGGGACCAAGGTCTTTAACAACATGCTGTGCTGGGGATGGGCCTCATCTGGGGAGCTGCCCAGGACTCCAGAGGAGGGGACAGACCTGATTTAGGTCAGTGAGAGGGCACGGGCTATTAACCCCACAAATCCCAGTGGCCCACTCCCTCCTTACCAGCCTACTGTGGGAGGAGACTAATTTTTGGAGGAAACTCTGGGTACCCAGTCCTGTCCCGAGCCTGTCCATGAACAAGCTGTTCTTGTTTACGACCCCCATCCCAAGGGAACAGCGATTGCTCATCCTTACATGTGATTTGAGAGGGCTGGTCTTTCAGGCCTGGAGGAAACTCAAGCCTCACCAGCCGCTTGGCATTGGAATGCTCAGCTGGTCCCTTCCTGGGGCTCATGTGACCAGTTTCCAGCTATAAATATCAGAGGGGCCACAGACCAAGGCAGAATTCGGGCTCTAGGAGAAGAAGGCAAAGAGGCTCCAGGCGGGTATTTTGTGGCAAAGGCAAGACCCCAGATCTGCCTAGAGCGAGGCAGGTAAAGGAGACAGCCAGGTGGGTCCCCACGTATCCTGACAATATGGATTATAAGTCAAGCCTGATCCAGGATGGGAACCCCATGGAGAACCTGGAGAAGCAGCTGATCTGCCCCATCTGCCTGGAGATGTTTACCAAGCCAGTGGTCATCTTGCCATGTCAACACAACCTCTGCCGGAAGTGTGCCTGTGACATCTTCCAGGTCAGTGCTGGGCATGGCCTAGAACTGGGGCCTCAGGCAGCTACTCAGTTTTCCTGCAGTGAAAACTAAAAGAAAACTTCTCTCTTAGCCCAGGACCCTTCCAAACTGGGGCTGTTTTATCCCCCTCTGAAGTGAACCCCTGCAGAAGCCTCTGGAAGGGGCCGAGGGGGGTAGGGAAGCAGCTCTGGCTGCCCCATTCCTTCTCCATGACGCACATTTCCCCTCCCCACCCTGCCTGTAGCTATTCCACCCCTGTCCTGAGCACCACAGTTGACTCTCCAATCAGGATTCCAAAAGCCTCAAGTGATAAGTGGGAGAGACAGGCGGAGAGGGGAGAGAAACCAGACCCTGGGGGCTGGAGCCAGCTCCAAAGTGGCAGGGTGCCCAGAGTTTTAGGAGGAGGGTGGCCGAGAGGCACTGAGCCATAGAGGCATCTTCCCCTTTGAAGCTGTTCCCTATAATATGGTGCAGGAGGGACTTCATCTCTCTAAGAAAAGAATGGGAGCCATGTGCATCCTGGTTGGGAGGCAGGCCTCAAAGTTCCCCAGAAACACTTTACAGAATGATCTCTCACTACTTTTTCTTTAAAGTAGCAGCCCTAGGAGCTGGCTCTAATTATATGCCCATTTCATAAATGGGCAAACTGAGGCTTGGAGAGAAAAAGTTGCTCGCCTGAAGTCATTCAGAGAATTACTGTGACTTGAGCCTAGGTCTGCTGACCTCCAAACCTGTTGATTGCTTGGTTACTTCTCAGGTGCTCCCTGTGTAAGCGGGCTGGTTCTCTCATTTCAGGATAGGGAGCTTTAAGTCATCTTGGAGTGAGCAGGGGGAAGGATAGTCGGAGGTCAGAAAGGGAAGGAGTTGAGGAGGGAGCCCAGGCCTCACCTCTGCCCTTGTCACCAGCAGGCTGCAAATCCCTACTGGACCAGCCGGAGTGGCTCGGTGTCCATGTCTGGAAGCCGTTTCCGATGTCCCTCCTGCCGCCATGAAGTGATCATGGACCGTCATGGAGTGTACGGCCTGCAGAGGAATCTGCTGGTGGAGAACATCATTGATATCTACAAGCAGGAGTGCTCCAGGTCAGTTCACCCTGCAGCTGGGAGGCCATCCCCTCTCCCCAGCTCATCCTCTGAGCCCAGCTCTCCAAGGCCCCATCCTCCTTCATCTGCTCAGGATCCAGTCCCCTAGCTGGAAGAGCTATGCCAGCCAATCCAGAGAGCCATCTCCCTCTTCCCCAGGCAGGAACGGAGGCTCATCTTATCCCACAGCCCTGGCTTTTGGTGTCACCCAGTGAATGGGAGGGGATCCAGACATTAGGCTGTCCTCCTGGAAGACACTGAGACAGAAACCAGGGGAAAGATGAGATGTAAGAAGGAGAGAGAGGCACTGGAGCCAGCTAAGCGGCCCTGATAAGCAGAGAAATCACCCAGTGAGAACATAGCCAGTTTCTCTATAGTGATAACACCAGCATGAGACACTGGGAATGCTTCCTGCTGCTGCTTCATGACAATCCTATGGATCAGCATGGCTTTCATCATCCCTATTTCATGGATGAGGAAGCTGAGGCTCAAAGAGGTGAAGTCAATTACCCAAGGTTTCCCAGCTGACAAGTAGAATTGCTGGGACTGGGCCCAGTCCATCTAGCTCCAAGTCTCCCTATTTGTGAAATAGCCACTCATGCTCAGGCAGAATTTGTGCGTGGTCGAAGTTGTGCAGTGTTGGGCCTCAAACTGGGGAGAGACACAGCTACCAGGGAGATCTTTACAAATCAGGACATCCTGACAAGACTTCCAAGCTGCTGACCTCATGGCCCTTGTTGTCCCAAACCTTCACCAAGTGCCTGCCTACGGGCAGTGTCTGGCCCCCCAAAAAGGTGACAGACCAGTCCTCGCTTGAGAAAGCTCTGACCTGAGAACTGTGTTTGCTACTCTGACTCTGTTACTCATGCAGTGTAGAATATTGGGTAAGTCTTTGGGCCTCCTTTTCCCCTGTCTCCAGAGAGACAGAGTAAGATTTGTTATTGTGACTGTCAAGTAGGATTTTGATGGGAAATGTTAAAGATATCAAATATTTATTGAGCAGCTACTGTGTGCAGGCACTGCACTAAATATTTTCCGTGCATTATCCCTGTTTAATTCTCACAGTAATCCTGTAAACCATTCTTACCCTCAATTTCTAACGAGGAAATGGAGGCTCAGAGAGCATCAGAGGTTTGTCCTAGGCCACTCAGCTAGCAAGTGGTGAAGCGGAGAGGGAGCCTGTCTGACTGCCTGCCCAGTGAACATTCTTAACCGCTACTGCCTTTTATGTAGCTAGAGTTTCAACACTACAAAAATGCAATGATATCGTTGATGATGATAATAATAATAATAAAATTAATATTGCACCAAAATAGTAGCCCACCCAGGGTCGACCTAGGAAGAGCATGTTGTCAAGGCCTTTCCACAGAGTTGAATGATGATGATAGTTACTGAGGGTCTGCTCTGTGCCAGGCACTGCACATTCAGTACAGACAATTCCTGCCATGATCCCAGTAGCTCTGGGATGAAACCAAGCCTCAGAGAGGTGAAATCATTTGTCCAAGGTCACAATGAGTAAGTGGCAGAACAATCTGGATTTGAACCCCGATGTTGGTGCCTGGGGCTGGGAGGATAGGTAACTGGGATGACAGAGGACACAGGTACCAGACCCTCAGGATCTTGCCTCACCTCTGCACCTACTGCCACCCCAGAGCTCCCTTCCCAGGGGATAGAGGCAGGTGGCAAAGGGAGAGCCCTGCCAGCATGGGGGGGACCCTGGGCTAAAAGATGCAAAAAGGTAAGTCTGGAAAGGGGCTTATTTAAGACCCTGAGGGGACAATAATACCCAGGGTGTGATCAGCCATGCAAGGTTCTTTGGAGGGGAGGCACTGACATGATGGGGGACAGTCATTCTGAGCTGTCTGCTGTGTTAGGGGCAGGGAAAGCAGAGGTGTGTAGATGTGCTCTTGGCTCTAAATGAGCATATAGTTAGCTGGGGCAGTAACACCTAGACCCCAAAAATGGAATCTCGGGGAGGAAGTGACCCTGAGAGAAACACAGAAAACATGCCAGAGGCTCTAAAAGAAGAGAGACAAAGGGAGAAAGTCATCCTAAGAGTGTGTTTGGGAGGAAACAGAAAGAAGCGATTCTGGACCCTGGAAAGAATCTCGGACTGGAAATCAAGGCTTGTGCTGGGCCATCGGATGGCCCTGTGTTGCCCATGTTCTAGTTGTGTCACTTGGGGCACACATAATGCCTCTCTCTCAGAGCCTCGGGGCACCTTCACGGCATGCTTACTGATTTTTTCTTTCTACCTGTATTTAATTACCACCTTCTCCATGCCAGGCACTGTACACTGCAGATTCAGGGGTGAAGAGAATAGGCGAGTTTCCCTGCTTTGATGGAGATTACAGTCTGGTGGATTAAATATAGAATTCAATGAGGCCATGGGTATAAATTGCTTTGCTCAGAGCCCAGCCTGCTGTAACCAAGAGCATGGGGACTATAATTAGAGCAAATGCACTCTAGCCTCCCATGCCCTGACTTGCTGGGTGACCTTGGGCAAGTCAATTCACCTTTCTGGGACCCAGTTTCCTCGTCTCGAAAATGTCTCAAAATGACTCTGGGATTCTGCAATCCTTCCCATGTCCTGTACTGGCAAGGCCTAGGGCCAACTCCATCACTGGAGTTTGAATCTTAGTCTTGGTGTCATTGGCTTCCCTGGTCCTGGGTTCTCAGAGGATGGAAAGAAAAGGGTTTGGGACACAGCCCACCACTGAGAGCTTGGGTCATGGACCTGGGGTGGCCTCCTGGGGCTGGGGGAGGAGACAGGGACTCGAGACTCCCACCTCGTGACTTATCACTCTTCTCCACTTCAGTCGGCCCCTGCAGAAAGGCAACCACCCCATGTGCAAGGAGCACGAAGATGAGAAAATCAACATCTACTGCCTCACATGTGAGATGCCCACGTGCTCCATGTGCAAGGTGTTTGGGGTCCACAAGGACTGCGAGGTGGCCCCACTGCAGAGTGTCTTCCAGGGACAAAAGGTGCTGACCTGAGCTACTTCCACCCCCAGCCCGAGCCTGCTGGACATATGATTCAGGATGCGGATTTGATCCCTGTAGATCTGCTGAGCCGACCTTTCAGGAATAGTCACCCTGGAGGGACTTCCCGCCCGCAGGGCCAGCAGCCCTTGCCTTCCGTGGGGAGGTGGCTGAGCTCATGAGTTATACTTAGAGCCGCTTGAGAGCATCTGGGTGTGGCCCCAAGGGAGAGAGCAGATCCCAGGGCCAGGCCACCAGGGCCCTCTCTGGCCACGAGTTCTACCACCCAGTGTGGTTTGGGTCCCAGATACCCCTTCCTGTGCTGGTCACCTCTCCCTAGATCCCTCTGCAGCAGGAGGCAGGTGAGAGTCCTCTCCCTGGCCCTCTGGGCCTGTGGGAGCCCCACCATGCTGTACGTGCAGTAAGCTGTGGCTCCCCTTTCTATACTCTTTCCTCCCTACCTCTTACTCTTCTCTTGATCTCTCTCTCTTCTAGAATTCTCCAACCTCTTTCTTGTATGGATCCCTCCGTTGCTAGAAACAAACCCCTCCTCTGCCAGCACACTGCTGTGTATTTTGGGCAGCTCACTTCCCCTCTCTGGGCCTCATCTGTAAAATGAGGGATGCAGTATCTCTCTGATATTTTCTGCTCTGGAGCTGAGCTGTACCTCAGAAAGAGGCTCTTTCTAGCAGAGAGGGGAGTGAGGGTGCCGTTTTGCTGCCACTCCCCAGAGGGCAGACCCTGAGACTATTTTTGTCTCTCTTCTCCTGATCCCCCACCCCTTCCTCCCGTCTAGACTGAGCTGAGTAACTGTATCTCCATGCTGGTAGCAGGAAACGACCGTGTTCAGACCATCATCACTCAGCTGGAGGACTCCTGCCAAGCGACCAAGGTGAGGGGAAGACTAGCTCTGCCTGGGGGTTCGAAGCCTCCCAGCACAGCTTGGTCTCTGGGGTGTTCAAGCAGGGAAGGTGGGGGAGGGACTGACTAATCAATTCATCCACCCACTCAACAAACGCTTCCTGAGGACAGCTGTGTGTCAGGCTCTGCCAGAGGTGCTGAGGATGGGGCGGTGAGCAAGACAGACCAGGTCCCTGACGTCAGGCAGTGTCCCACCAATAATTCCCAGCATTTATTCAGCACTAGTAGCTTTTAGAACATTGTTCTCCAGTGTGCTGTAGACTAAAGCTTCTCAAACTTTAACGTGCATGCAAACCACCCTGGGATCTTGTTAAAATTCAAGTTCTGATTCAGTAGGTCTAGAATGAGGCATGAGAGTCTGCTTTTCTAACAAGCTCCCAGGATTTGCCCGAGTTGCTAGTCCATGGACTACACTTTGAGTAGCAAGACTGTAGAGGCAGAAGGCAACTTTTCTATCCCTGCAAAAACTCCCATGATTTTCCATCTCCCCTTGTGGGGACCTGGAAATGAGATGGGGGAAAGGGATCATTATATTTCTGGTGGACAAAAGAGTTGTGTGAAGGATAGGTTTAAAGGAAGGAAGAGGGATGTTGTTATTACCCATAGCAACATAATAACATAGCAACATAATAACTGGGAGGGGCTCCCAGGCTGACAGAGGATACTAGAGCCCCCAGTCTGATGAGATGCTATTATTATACCCATTTTATAGGTAAGGAAACTAAGATTAGCATCAGTGTTGGACAGAAGGAAGCCTCAATGTGGAGGCCACTAAGGGAGGAGCAGCTTCTCCACCTCTCTGATGACCAAATACTGCAGAGCTTCCCCAATCTGGTCTTGGTCCTAAAATGGGAGGAAGACTGTGGCTTGGGGAGGCCCACATACATCATCCCATCTGACCTTAGAGTCTCTACTTTTTTTTTTTTTTTTGCGGTATGCGGGCCTCCCACTGTTGTGGCCTCTCCCGTTGTGGAGCGCAGGCTCCGGACGTGCAGGCTCAGTGGCCATGGCTCACGGGCCCAGCCGCTCCGCGGCACGCGGGATCTTCCCGGACCGGGGTACAAACCTGTGTCCCCTGCATTGGCAGGCGGACTCTCAACCACTGTGCCAGCAGGGAAGCCCAGAGCCTCTACTTTTGAGGAAAGGTGTAGCTTTCTCTATGACCCCAGCCTCCAAATGTTACTGGTGTACTAAGTGGCTAGGAAACCTTAGCAAATGCTTTCTTCTTACTAAGGCTTCATTTCGTGTTCTGTAAAATGGGGGCACAATAAATTTCCCCCAGCTTCACACTTTTTATTCCTAGCACACCCATCCCAAGAAGGAAGCGTTGGGGATAGGAAGGAGGGCCTGCAGGATGTGACTCCAAGATTTCTGTCCCCAGGAGAACAGTCACCAGGTGAAGGAAGAGCTGAGCCAGAAGTTTGACGTGCTGTACGCCATCCTGGACGAGAAGAAGAGTGAGCTGCTGCAGCGGGTCACGCGAGAGCAGGAGGAGAAGCTCAGCTTCCACGAGGCCCTCATCCAGCAATACCGGCAGCAACTGGAGAAGTCCAGCAAGCTGGTGGAGACAGCCATCCAGTCCCTGGACGAGCCTGGCGGGGCCATCTTCCTCTCGGTGAGCAGGACTGGGACGGTGTGGGCACTTCAGCTCCACAACTCTGTCTGAGGGTCAAGTTGTGCTCCATCACTGATCACCAAAGAATGTGCCCTTGGGCAAGTCATTTAATGCTCTCCAAACCTCAGTTTTCTCGTCTGTAAAGTGAGCATGTAACAGTTCCTACCTTCTTTCCTCTTAACGGATTTTATGAGGATCATATAAAAGGATGTTTGTGAAATGGCTTTGCAAGCGGCAAAATACAGTGTCCACGTAGAGACTATTAATTGAGCACCTACCATAGGCCAGCCACTGAGGTGGAGACACAGATGAATGAGACACAGCCCTACCCTAGAAGAGCTTCTTGGGGGAGACATAAAAGGATCAGCTATAAGATTTTGTGAAGGAAGAGTAAAGTTCAATAAAAATTTCCTAAGCACGTACGGTGGGCCAGGCTTTGTGCTATACATTGGGTATAAAAAGGTGATTAGGTATCATTCTCATCTTGAAGATTTCAGAGTTCAAGAGGGTTTAGACTGACACTCCTAGAATCCAAGCTTCCTGCCAGGACAATGGGAGGGTCCTAGGATGATGAGCAAGGTGTGTGCAGACGATGGACAGAGGGAAAATCCGAAATCTGTTCTGCTGAAGCTGAGGAGCGGGTCACAGCTGGGCTAGGGAACGGCACCAAGTGCCCATCTGCAGAGCCCAGTCACTGGTTTTGCTGACTTCCTGGGGCTACCCTTTCTGCAGTCCTAACCCTTTGCTCTTTCTTTTCCCCCACAGAGTGCCAAGCAACTCATCAGAAGGTCAGTGTCTCTCCAGGGCTATGATCCAAGGCCCCAGCTCCCTTCAGGGCCTCTGACTTCTGTCCAGAGGGCCTCCTCCTTTGCATTAGGTGTGCTGGGAGGGTCTCACCCCAGGATAGCTTTCCTGGCCTTTGCACCCCTGCTTTCTTGGACCATCCATTCTGCTTGTGACTGGAGAGGAAATACTCCATCCTCCAGGGGGAGTCACTGGGTGCAAGGCCTGGGTGTGGGCACAAGCACGCGCACTGGTATAAGTTAGGGCTAAAACAACTCCTTCCTTCTCTGAGGCCAGAGATTTCACTGTGCTCCCACCCCACCCATTTTTGTCTCTCCCCTACAGCATTGTGGAAGCGTCCAAGGGTTGCCAGCTGGGGAAGATAGAGCAGGGCTTTGAAAACATGGACTACTTTACTTTGGACTTAGACCACATAGCAGATGCCCTGAGGGCCATCGACTTTGGGACAGGTAAGGGGCTATTTCCCCGCAAAATCAGCTTCCCTCCCACTGAGCCCCACATAGAGGCAGATACACTAGCAAAGACGCCCAGATATCAGCTAAATTCATACAGCCAACTTCTCGATGAGCCCAGAGCCCACCACAGTGCCTGGTACATAATTGTTGCTCAATTAATTATGTATGGACCTGCTATAGGGAGGAACCTGGAGCAATAGAAAGAGCTTGGCAATGGAGTCAGGCAGACCTAAGGTCAAATCCGGTTCTATCACTTCTTATCTGTGTGGCCTTTTGGATGCTCCCTCCACCTCTGAAGTTAGGAGCTTCATTTCCTAGCTTTAAACTTAGGTAACAAATGGGCCTACTGATAATGACCACTGAACGATGCTGTTGCAACAAATAAGGTATTTCTTCAGAAGCCTTTGTAAGATGCTAGACATATACTAGTTATTGCCTAAAGCTAGTCTTGGCTTCAGCTTCTTACTGCTATAATCGCGGACACTCAGGCACATTCATTTATCTATAGTCTGTCCTTGCTTCTGTTTGTGATTACTCTCCCATAACGTACATATAATAATTGTAACACTATAACCATAACAATAATAAAGGAAAAATAATAAGAGAAAATGAGGCAACCAGATGGAGAACAAAGATTTTGATAGTTTGCTCAAGGTTACACAGTTGAAAGACAGCTAGTTAGCAACAAAGAAAGAGAGGGCGGATCCAATTCTGCTGAATGTTGCACTTGTCTGAGAGGTGATGCTCCAACGATCTGCTGAGAGAAAGAAAGCGGGGTAGAGGTTGTTCAGGAACAGGGAAGAACTGCGAGTGGGCTGGCAAGAGAAAGAGAAAAGCTTCTTGGCACCTCCTGTATCTTCTCTCCTGCAAGCTTTCAGGCTCTGATGTGTTAAATCTATTCCCAGAAGCCCACATATACCCTATTCTTGGGTAAGGACAAAATGCATCCCAAAGCTGAGATGTCAGTGGACTCGGGTGTATCCACTGCTGCAGAGCTGCTCCACTGTCACCCTCCCTAAGCTAAGATATTCAAGAGTGGATCATACTATGTGAACAGTCCGACATTGTGACGATCTGCACTGCCTTTAGTAATCTCCCTGAGCCTCCGTGTTCTCATGGATAAATGGGGAGAGTACCCACAGCTACCATGTATTGAGCACTTTCTATATCTGGGGCACTGAGCCCTAGATGTGAATTTTGTTGTTTAATACAACAACTTTAAGAGGTGGTTCTCTTGTCATCTCCATTTTGTAACTGAGGCAATAAAACCAAGGAAAGGTGAGAGACTTGCAGAGGCCACATACTAGTAAGTAACCCCGCGCAGATTCCACCGAGGGCCTTCTGGGGATTTTATGAGGCAGTGCGTGTACAGTCCTTAGCACAAGGAAGCACTTGGCACATAGTAAGTTCTCAGCAAATGCTGCTATGAGTAGTTAATTGTGATAATGGTTAAACCACCACAAAACCGTTCCCTGGGTTATGCACAGATCCCAATTGTCAGTTTGGAGGAATTAACTCTTTCAAGCCTCTCCCCAGATACTCTTGACAAATGCTCTGAGTCTGTAGTGACCCCTCAGGGCCCCCAAAGGCTTAAGGAAGTAGCTTGAGAGATGGGGTGGGGAAGGGACACGTTCCCTGTGAGTAGAGCTTGAAGGCGATACCCCAGGATGGGAGACTGGGCACAAAGGTTGCAGCACAGTCACTGTCTGAGGCTCGGTTTCAGACAACTAAGGAGCAGATGGCCCCAGAAGGGCTCCACGCCCCACATCCACGCCTCTGTAGGCTAAGAAATGCAGAAAACTGAAGAAGGAGTGCTAGGCAAGCAGATTTCAAAGGCTGAGCAGATTCCTTCAGAATAAGGACTCTGATCCCTGAGAATCAAGGCGTTTTTGTCCCATTTTCCCCAGGTAAAGTTGATCTGTCTAAGAAATGTGCAGCGGTACACAGTGTGCTTCCCCAAAGGTCCCTCCAGTCGCAGGCAGATCAAGTGACAGATGCTGCTGCTGCTACTGGAAAAAAGGAGGTCTTGAGCCTCCCTCGCTTGGAAGGGTGTGGGAAGAAAGGAGGAGGCTGGGGAAGGAGGACACAAGCCCATCACCTCCTGGGCCAGTGATGTCACTGCGTGGCCGTTTGACCCCGACTGGTTGTGGAACGAGTGCTGTCTCCAGCCTGGATCTCCTTTGAGCCTCTCCTCTGAGACACCAGCCCCAACCGAATGCAATTGTTCTTTGTCACACACAGGTGAGGAAGAGGAGGAGTTTATTGAAGAAGAAAATCAGGAAGAGGAAGAGTCCACAGAGGGGAAGGAAGAAGGTGAGAAATCCGTCTCCCTCATTTCATTCATTCATTCATTAAGGGACAACATGAGATCCCTACTGAGTGCAAAGTGCTGTGCTTGATGGTGGGGTGATGTTTCTTGTTCCCTGAAGGGGTTTTAAACCTATTAAGGTAAAGTCGTGTTCCCTTTACTCTTAGAGAACTCCCCCAAACTATTCATAATAAAAAGCTCCCATTTTACATCTAAATGACCTTCCTAAACAGAAAGTGACACAGCGTAACAGAGGCAAAAGAGAGCACCCACAAGGCAGGCTTGGCCCAATGTTCAAAATTTTAAAAATTAGTTGTCAACATTTTTTAAATTCGTAGATTTTTTTTTAAAAGGATGTTTTCCTTTTTAAAAGAAGAGTTCAACTAAGACTTTGGATTTTCACCTTGTCAAAATTTGGAAAGAGCTAACAACGCTGGGCTTGCCCTTCTCCCTAGTCTCAGAGAGCTGGCTCTGGGAAGCAGTTGCCTCCTTTGGATGGGACATCCATTTGCTAGTTTGCCCAGCCCCACCACTGTCAGCCTGCCTGCTTGACCCATTCATGTCACCTGGCCCCATAGGTATCTGAGTTTCCCAACCTGGCAGAGTATAGTTAAGGGCCTGGGTTCTGAATCACAGCTTTACCAAGGACCAGAGGTGTGTTCTTGGGCAGTTCACGACTTTTCTGAGTCTTGACCTACTCATCTATGCAAGGGACGTACCAGTACTGACCTCAAAAGATTAGACTGTAATTAGGAGTAAATTAGGTAATCATTTAACACAGTGTCTGGCACATAGAAACGTCATGTTTGCTAATGTTATTATTTTTCAATTCAAGTTATTATCGGAACTAAATTCCAATCCAACTAAAAAATACAAAGTAGGGCTTCCCTGGTGGCTCAGTGGTTGAGAGTCCGCCTGCCGATGCAGGGGACACGGGTTCGTGCCCCGGTCCGGGAAGATCCCACATGCTGCAGAGCGGCTGGGCCCGTGAGCCATGGCCGCTGAGCCTGCGAGTCCGGAGCCCGTGCTCCGCAACGGGAGAGGCCACAACAGTGAGAGGCCCGCAAACCGCAAAAACAAAAACAAAAACAAAAACAAAAAAAACAAAGTAGCCTTCTAGAGTTTTTGCATTGGATCTGAAATCCATAGCATTTAGGCAGCTAAGTTCTATTGCAATTTTTTTTTTTTTTTTTGCGGTACGCGGGCCTTTCACTGTTGCGGCCTCTCCCGTTGTGAAGCACGGGCTCTGGACGCGCAGGCTCAGCGGCCATGGCTCACGGACCCAGCCGCTCCGCGGCATGTGGAATCCTCCCAAACCGGGGCACGAACCCGTGTCCCCTGCATCGGCAGGCGGACTCTCAACCACTGAGCCACCAGGGAAGCCCTCTATTGCAATTTTAAAAGGAAGAGGCCAGGCAGGAATTGGAGTCTGATAATTTTGTCACTGCATCCTGGTAAGCCCTGGATCCTCCTGAGTCCCTATCTCACCTTGTGTTTCTTCGTCTTTTTCTTTCTAGACACCAGTAAGGAGATGGATGAGGGAGAGACCGTCTAGATGCAGAGAGACTGGGGAGGGTGGGGATGGGCCCAGCTGCCTTGGTGACAGGCCCAGGGTGGGAGGGGTCAGGGCCCCTGGAGGGGCAATGGGGAGGTGTGTCTTCTCTCTGCTCAGAGAGCAGGAACTAGGAGCCGGACCTCACCGCTGTGTCCAGCGTCACGAACCAGAGTTGGAAACGTGCTTGAAACAACCACACTGGATACTTTTCTACGTTGGTGCAAAATGGAATATTTTGTACATTTTTAAAATGTGATTTTTGTATATACTTGTATATGTATGCCAATTTGGTGCTTTTTGTAAAGGAACTTTTGTATGATAATGCCTGGTCATCGTGTGACGGGCGATTGTTATAAAGAAGGGAAGGAAGCCAGGTTGATACAGCCATCCACTTCCTTTCCTTGGCGGGAGGGGCTCCGTAGCACTCACAGACCTAGGAAAGGATAAGGTACTGTATTTCAGTGTCTATTCCTGACATAAGGGACAGCGACTGAGTTCGTGTTACATGTTGTTTTAATAAATGCACAACGTTTTCTTCCATTTATTACCAAAAGAGCTGGGGTTTCATTCAGCCTTTTTTTCAGAGGACAGTTCAGGGTAGACAGACAGAAGACCTGATAGGAAGAGTGCAGCAGGAAGTAGACAGTGATGGGAAGCCCAGGTTTCTATCCCACCAAAGAAGTTGTCCTTTAAACCCGTATTTCCCAATGAGAACTACGTGGAAAACTGGCCCTGAGAGGACCCTCCAGAAAAGGGTTCAATGCCTTATTTTCTGGTTCTCCAGAAAACAGAGCCCGAGGCAAAGAGTAAACACTTTAGTTCAGCTACGTTCCCAGGACAGCCAGAGTGAAGGGAAGTGGAAGCAAGTCAGGAAAGGAGGGAAGCAAATGCAAAGTATCGCGTTACCCAGCTGGCCACAGCTCCACCAAGAGACCCCTGCCTGCTTGCTCAGCCAAGGGAGATGCTTCTAGCAGGTTACAAAGAACAACCTGCCTCAAACAGTTCATCAGAGGGAAAAAGGGAGAGACCTGTCTGCTGGCTTCTTTCACCTCCCATCTCCCAGGATTGGAGTTTGCCTCCCGGAGAGTTAATGCCCTTGCTCTTCCATTGCATCACTCGGCCCTTTGGGCAGCTGCTGGGGAAGCTAGAAGGCACCTGTCAGCGGACCCTGCAGGTGGTGGGTGGAGCAGAGCCTGCGGGGGGCCAGTGGGGTTGGGTGTGTGTTTTGTGTCAGTCTCAGCCTATCAGCAACCGATGTTGTGATTAGACTGGCCCTTGTAGTTCTTATTATGATTTCAAGATGCCCTTAAGTATGAACCATCAGGAAATTCTGAAAAAATAAAGGTTTATTACTTACAAGATCTGCAAATTACATAGCATCCCTGGGGCCATGCAGTGAGTTCGCGGGTGGAGAGAGGGAGGGAGAAAGCAAGAGCCTGGGTTCCGCTTTTATTGGGGTCTAGGGTGGGGGCCTAGGGTTTCAAAGGCTCACTCTTTACTGGTGAATTTAGAACATAAGAGAGGGAATTTAAAGCGTGGGAAGAGGAAAAAAAGCGAACGGCTCAAATGGTCAGTTAGCAAAATCAACTAAGATCTCCAAAACAAAGGAGCCTCAGTAGGGAGACACGGCCTGGCTCTTTATCTAGTGCTGTGGCTGGCAAGGTGTTTATTAGAGATAGCCCTGAAGTGGTTGCCTCTTGAAATGGATGGCAGTCAAAGCTCAAGTCAGACACTCACATTACAAAAAAACAAAAACAAAAACCTGTCAGGGCTAACGGCAGGGGTGCTAGAGCTACTCCGCAATGGTCCCCATGGAGGCTCTGCTGGAGCCCAGATTTACTCCAGGGAAGGCCAAGACAGCCACCCGTGCTAGCGGATGAGGCGATAACCGCGGCTGAAGTAGCATCCAGGCTCTCCATGTACAAGGGGCCAAGGGTCTAGGAGAGAGGTGCAGCTGAGTGAATCTGAGGTGGTGCGTTAGTTGGGTCTGAGACACCTCGGATTTAGAAATCTGAGGAACACTGCAGAGTCTGTCCCAACTTTTCGACATTCAGAACTCAGTAGCAACTTAAGGGCTCTGAGCAGTCCTGCCATAATGAAAGCTGTTTAACTTTAGACAAATTACTGGTCCATCGGGTTCACGGTGTTTGGAATACCACCTGATCTTTAAAGCTCTTAATATTTCTTGGTGGATTGACTATATAACCCAGCATTTCCCAACTTATTCATTCACATGACATCCTCCAGAGCTAGCATTCTATGGAATTCACTTTACAAAAATGTTTTAAACCCTCACACCTCTGCCCATTTTCACTTCTGGGAGTTTTTCCAAGGCTAACTCAGTCCTTAACTTTGAATTTCAGGTAATCAGATTTTGCTTGCATTTCTAGTCCTTAAATTCTGAAGCTTAAATTTTTTTGAAAAAATCGTGTAACATATTACATACACACAAGTGCACAGAACTAATTTTAGAGTTAAGTAAACTACTGTATAGTGAAATCCTATGCTGTTACTTAGCAGGTCAAGAAAAGGAACATTATATGTTTAACTGAATCACTTTGCTGTACATCGGAAACACTGTAAATCAATTATACTTCAACTAAAAAAAAAAAAAAAAAAGAATAGGGACTTCCCTGGCAGTCCAGTGGTTAAGACTCCGCACTTCCACTGCAGGGAGCATGGGTTTGATCCCTGGTTGGGGAACTAATAGCCCCCATGCTGCGCAGTGCAGCCAAAAAAAAAAAAAAAAAGGAAAAAGGAAAAGAACGTTATCAAACCCAAGAAACACATCATGTTTCTCCCTCCTCCTGCTTGGAGGTAGCCACTATCCTTTTTTTTTTTTTTTTTTCCACTGGACCACCAGGGAAGTCCCACCACTGTCCTTTTTTAACAAGCACACACTTGCTTTTCTTCATAGTCCTAAATTATCCTCCTATAAAAGACTGAAGGAATTTGAGGCCAGAAAGTTAGAAGCTTTCATCACCTTGAAATCACAAGAATCGGGATTACCACCTGTCCACATTCTGTCTCCAGATTTCTTCTCCAGGTTACTGATCACATGTAAGATAGGCATGTCCATCCACTATCTTGTCACTTATCAGAGGGAGGAGGGAGGGCAGTCAAGGCTCTGTAGTCAGAAATTTGAATTCCAGGGAGATACCGGTTCTTTGCAGATAAGGGAATCTCTTCTTTGCCACTCAAAGGGCCCTCACAAACCAGAACATTTAAGGGTGGTATGAAGGGTTCTTGATCAACAAGTTTCTTTTAAGATCATGCCGTAAGGAAACTGGTTTCAGAGGGTTATTCCATGAATCTTGAATACGGTTCCATAGGCTGCTGCATTAGAATCACCAGAGGTTTATTTTTCCCTAAACCTTTATTTCTGGGAAATTTCAAACTTATGGAAAAGTAGAGGGAATATTATAACATACCCTCCATACTCATCGCTCAGTTTCAACAGTTACAGACACTTGTTTCTTCTCCATCTTTACTCCCTCCCCCCACTGGGATTATTTTAAGGCAAATCCCAGATATCATGCCCTTTTATCCTTCAATACTTTAGATAAAGGTTCTTTTCAAAATTATAACCATTTGTACCATAAAAAATGAACAATAATTTCACAGTAGCATTAAACTCAGAAGTTTAAAAAATATAGGTTCCCAGACCCCCTCCCCAGGCCTACAGAATCAGATTCATTGTGGAATGTAGGTGTTGACCAAAATAAAAATGCACAACACAAAAGTTGTGAGTTAAGTTTTATTTGGAGTCCTTACTAAGGAGCTGCTCTGAAGAGGTAAGGGAGGAGCCAGGATATATATGAATTTTTTTGCTGGGAAAAATATGTAGTCTGCTAATCACAAAAAACAGCTCAAGTTAATGAGTCAACTTGAGATCAACTCAAGTTAATCTCAAGTTAATGATTTTAGTGCTTTCCTATGTAAGGGAAGATGCAAGAATCTGGCATCATTAAAAATTTTCATTACATGTGCATCTTAACTACCTAGGGGCCAGTATATCCAAAGCCCAGAATACTTCTTATTTTTCTCCATCCTGAATTCTCCTCAGTGGCCGACTGTAGTAGCTAATGGCTTGATCCTTGTAGAACTGGAATGGCAGGAAACATTTTTTTCTTTATAGGGGAATCTACATTTTTAGAATAAAATTGTTGAGGTCTGCAAATTGCTAGGTCATTAGCATAGGACCTTCTGGGGATCTGTGAATAGTATACAAGTGGAGCAGTTTTTCAGTATATCAAAGTCTTAACTAATTAGTCAAACTCTTGCAAATCAATTAAAATGCATCCTAGAAAAGTATTAATTTAAGGGAAATTTGGCATAAGAGTTTTTTTTTTTTTAATTTTTACTTGTTGACAGTTTGCTTTATTTATTTATTTATTTATGGCTGTGTTGGGTCTTCGTTTCTGTGCGAGGGCCTTCTCTAGTTGTGGCAAGCGGGGGCCTCTCTTCATCGCGGTGCGTGAGCCCCCCACCATCGCGGCCTCTCTTGTCTCATAGCGCAGGCTCCAGACGCGCAGGCTCAGCAACTGTGGCTCACGGGCCCAGTTGCTCCGCGGCATGTGGGATCCTCCCAGACCAGGGTTCAAACCCATGTGCCCTGCATCAGCAGGCAGATTCTCAACCACTGCGCCGCCAGGGAAGCCCGGCATAAGAGTTTTAATAAAATGAATATATGTGTCTGGATCCAATTTGTAAATCTCCACATATTGAGAATTTACAATGTGCTTTGCATTAAAGGGAATGAGAGGGACATAGATGACACTTTTTTAAAGCATAAATGTTTTGCCCTCAAATAAATTATAAGGTTAATCTGAGCATAGGGCAGCTTGAAACTATAACACGACTGAGATGGCCCACCAAGAAACCCCTGTGAACTGCACCTACCTCACTCACTCTCATCTGATTAAGTGACTAGCCCTATATTTATATACTTCTTTATTTCAATCCAATTCACAGGCATTTAACTAAGTGCTCAGTAGGTGCTCAGAGCTAAACTAAATTATAATAGAAGTACAAAGTACATCCCAGCTCTCAAAGAGCTTAGAATCTAGTGGGGGGATCAGGTGAATATATGTCTGAGATGATAAAAGCTTATGTAGAGGTCCTCAGACTTTACTGTGCAGAAAATCCCCTGAGAATTTGTAAGTATGCCGATTCCTAGGGTCTACATCCAGGGATTCTGATTCAGTTGGTCTGTTGCAGGGACCTGGAACCTGCATTCTAACACCTTCTCCAGGTAATGCTGAGCTTGCTGGTTCTAAGAGTACACAGGAAAGCCAGGAAGCCTGCGGTAAAAGTTGTCCACACTCAGAGTCCAGAGAAGGTGGAAAGGCACTCAGTGGGGACCCAGTCTAGGCAGGCATGTCGCTGCCATCCTCGCTCCGAGCACTTAGTTTCCTAACAAGATGACTCCTGTCGGTGAGACACTGAAGGAACCCCTCCTTGTCCCCAGTGGTGTGGGATAGGGGCTCACATCCTAGTCTCTTGTCTCTGTGAAGGGCCATAGCCGAGACAAGGTCTCCAGGAGCCTTGATGATGGGGTGACTGGTCAGGGAGGTCCCCAGCCCAAAGCTCTTTTTATGTAGAGGGCCTATCAGAGGCCCCTGCCCCTCCTCCCACCCAACCGCCGGGGGAGGGCGAAGCTTCAACTGGGTGGGGCACCAAGCCGGCAGGAAGGGCCGGCCGGCTTCTTCCGGCGGAACACCACGCATGGCACCTTCCTGGGGCTCCTGGGAATTGCTGCGGGGCAGTGGAGAAAGGATGGTGTGGTGGTAGTGGTGTCAGCTCTGTCTAGGTGGCGACTGCTGCTGAAGCGCGACCCTGCTGGGTGTAGCGGTGGAGATAAAGCCGGCCACCCCAGATCTAATCCGAGCGCGCAAGACGGGAGGAACCGGCGCTGCTTCAGTGGCGAGGATGGATTAGTCAGTGCCAACCAGTCCTAAGGAGGGCTACTGCCCCAGCCTGAGGGCAGGCATACCCCGCCCGCAGATGACCCCTGGCCTGAGCGGAAGAACATGGGGGGCTCGGGCGTCTGCAGCCTGACAGTGGAAACCGATCAGTGGTTTCCTGAGGGCAAGACACAACCCCAGCCTCAGGAGCCCTTATTCTGAGTTTAGGAGCCACAGTCCTGCTCTCAGGGGACCCAAAGCGGCTTCCTACAAGCCGGGGCCCGAGAACTACTCGGTAGGACACAGCCAGCCCCGAGCCGAGGAAGGCGGGCGCAGACTAGTCCCAACTCGGAAACACCAAGCAGCAGAGCGGGGCGGGAGCGCTTAGGCTTTGTGTCGCAGGCCAGGTGGGCTCCTTGGGCCCCGGGGGCGCAGGGGACGTGGTGCTAGGGGTCAATGCCGGGGCCCTTTGCCGCTAGCTGCCCCCTCCCCCTTCCCTGCGGGCTTTTGCACACGACGCGCCGCTTCACACGGGGTAGCGGGGACCGGGTAAAGACAGCGGGAGCGGGGCGCCACGGCTGGCGTAGTGGGGGCAGCAGCGGTAGCGACAGCGGGACGACCCCTCGGCGGCCTCGGCACGGCCAGGCGGGAGCGAACTTGCGGCAGAGCGGGCGGGCGAGGGGCGCACGCGCCGGGGCGGCAGGAAAGGCGCGCAGGGCCCTCCGGGCAGGTGAGTGAGCGCCGCGGAGCGTCCCGTGCGCAACTTCCAGGGAGCACACGGCAAGGCGCGCGGGGCCGCATGGAGGCCACCGAGAGGAAGCATCTGTTGGACGCCAGGCTTGGAGCCGGGTAAGGCGAGAGGCTGGGGAGGGGCGGGAATTTGAGTGGCATCAGACCCAGCTCCTCATTTGCTATCCTGCCAGTGGTTGGTTTTGACGGCGGCTTGAACTGGGACCACACAGGAGGGGTGGGGTGAGGTGAAGGAAAGAAAGGGGAAATGGAGCCTGGGCACGGGGATCATCCCTCCCCTCTTGTGGCTGAGCACAGATCCTGACCCCTGCGCGTTAGTGGGGAGTGCGTGCCTGGAGCCTTACCCCGGGGCCAGCACTTTGCCCGGGGGCAGCCCCGCCCTGGGAGGCCCGGTGTCCCCAGACCGTGAGAGGGGGAGATCTGCTCTTCTCCCTGAATGTAAGCTCTGCTTCTTCTCCGCGCTCGGCTGGATCGGCCCAGCCCCTTGGCCAGTTCCCAAGGTCTTTGCCTCCTCCAGGCCCTGGGAGGGATGGGGGAGGAGGGAGCACACCGAGCCAAGACTCCTGGACTGGTCGTTCCCCAGCACCCCCTGCGAAGAGGGACTTCTGGTCACTCCGCAGAGTCTGTCGAGCTTGGAGTATACTTAAGCTCTTCTTCCAAATGGGCACATGGGGACAACCAGACCCCGCAGAGAGGTAAGACTGGAGTCAGCCCTCTTTGCTCCCATCTCAGAGCTGAGTCTCCCCTCACCCTTCCTCCTTGGACAGGTCTTACAGATCTCTGTGGCAAGATGGGGCTGGCTGGATCCCTCTGTCTTCACCTGGCCTGGACTTGCAGCCCGTTGAGCTGGCTACCAAGAGCAACCATTACTGTCATGCCCAGACGGGTCCTGGCAGTCACTGTGACTCCGAGAAGAAGAGGGCCTGGCGCCAGCTCTGGGTGGCCTGTGCCTTCTGCCTGTTGTTCATGATTGGGGAAGTCATTGGTAAGGACTTTTTTGCTAATAAAATGAAATTGGCACATAGATAGTCTGGATGATCCAAAAGGCTTTTCTCCTGGATGTTCCTGTAGTATTAATACTAATAGCTCCATATTTTATATGCACACTATCTCATGTAATCCTCACAACAACCTTGCACTGTCATATGGGTGCTCTTAGTCTCCTTATTTTACAGATGATGAAACTGAGGCACAATAAAATTTAGTAACTTGCCCAAGATCACACACAACTAGGAGGTCAGGGAAGACCTGAACGCCTAGAAGGAAGGAGCATTTACTGAGTGCCTGCTATGCTTTCCAGGCCCATTCTGGTTTTTTGTTTTTGCTTTTTTCTTTTGGCCATGCCATGCGGCTTGTGGGATCTTAGTTCCCCGACCAGGGATTGAACCCGTGCCGAGGGTGCAGTGAAAGCGGGGAGTCCTAACCACTGCACCACCAGGGAATTCCCCTACAGGCCCAATTTGAACTCAATTTTCACATTCACCCTCTAAGTAGATTTTGCTAATCCCATTTCACAGATGGTAGAAGTTGAGGCTCAGAGAAAGTAAGTCACTTGCCCATGGTTACACAGCTAATGGTGCAGAGGTCTGGAATCCATTGTCTTTCTCCAGAGCTCATGGCTTTCCTGCTGCACACACACTCTGGGAAGTTGACTCCTTGGGGAACTGATAAGGACCCTCCATCCTATTGGCCCTGCCCCTGCAGGTGGGTACCTGGCACATAGTTTGGCAATCATGACAGACGCAGCCCACCTGCTCACTGACCTTGCCAGCATGCTCATCAGCCTCTTCTCCCTGTGGATGTCTTCCCGGCCAGCCACCAAGACCATGAACTTTGGCTGGCAGCGAGCTGGTAAGGGCCCTGGTTGGAATGGGGATGGAGTTGGGAGAGGGGGTAGGTCAAGATTAGGTTCTTAGGTGGGTGCACTGGGTCCCTGAGTAAGGCCAGGAGGGTGATTTGGGTGGGGGAAAAGGATGTCAACTTTGGCTTCTGTCCTTTGGGAGCTCTCTGTCTGATGGGGGAGCCCTGGTCCCCTGTTCTTCTGGGAATTCCCACCCTGCAGGGAAGGAGAGTCCACCTTCCTAAGAAATGAAGTGGCCAGACTTCAAGAATAAATGACTGTGCATTAACTCTGCACATAACTCCATGGATCAGCTCTAGGGGGAGGGGAAGTTCAGCAAAGCCTTCAGAAGTTCATCTCTGGGCTGCATTGTCATTTTCCTCTTGGTGGCAGATGGACCAGCCTCTGTTCCTCAGAAGTCTTAGTTTGCCAGCTGAGCAATGGGTATATATTTTAATGAGTCAGCTTCAACAGAAAAGGTTGACCCAGATGATTTCTTGAGTTTCTTCTAGCTCAGATGTTCCCAGATGTATGAGTGGTGGGGTAAGGTGCAACCACACCAGCCATAGCTCCAGCAGAGCCCAGTCGGACCCAGGCCCAGACTTCGTGGGGAGGAGGAGGGGGCTCCTTAGCCTTAGGGCCCCATGCTAAGATTGGTATTGGGGACCGGGTTCTTCCTCAGAGATCCTGGGCGCCCTGCTCTCTGTGCTGTCCATCTGGGTCGTGACTGGGGTACTGGTGTACCTGGCGGTGGAACGGCTGATCTCTGGAGACTATGAGATCGAGGAGGGGACCATGCTGATCACTTCGGGCTGTGCTGTGGCCGTGAACATCATGTGAGTGTGGCCTGGGTTCCCTGTGAGTCTTTCCCCCTCCCACTTCTCACACGCATACCTACATGCCTGCTCTTGTTAGAAGGAGGAGGTGCCGCACTCCAGGATAGGTCGCAGGATCAGAATTTCCCTAGTGGTCTGAGCTCTGGCACCTGGAACACCTGGGTCCTGCCTGAGGCCAAGGGCAAGGCCATCGGGAACTGTAAACCTGGGGCAGCATCAAGTTCCCACCCCATACATGTCAGTGAATAACCAAAGAGGCTTCATGCCTGTCATGGGGAGGGGTGAGTTTAGTTCTTGCAGGAGCAGGTGTCCCTAGGGGCAGAATCCAAGTCCTTTTTCAAGGTGATGTGCCTGAAATTGGTCTCAGTGAGAGTCAGGGTGTGTAGAGCGCTGGGGTCTCTTTTGGTTTCTCTCACCTTTGCTCAGTGGCCTTGGGCAAGCCACTTCCTTCTTTGGGCCTCAGCTTCACCATCTGTGACATGGTGAAGGCCCCTCTGTGGGGCTTTCCTGCCCTGAGACTTGGCACTGGGGCATCTTTGTGCCCAGATTCAGCCTGGCATTGGATGGAGCTGAGCCCCTTCTCCTGTTGGTACTCAGAACCAAGGCCATGTGGGTTGGGCTCCTCACGTGGCCAAAGGGATCATGCAGTCTGGGGAGGCCAGTCCTGATGGGGGCCTCTACCTGGCTGATTTGAAGCCTCTATCTGCTGCTACCTCAATGAGCCCCTTGGCCTTGTCTCCACTTCTGTAGAATGGGGTTGATTCTTCACCAGTCTGGCCACGGACACAGCCATGGCGGTGAGCACAGCCACGACACCAGCCAGCAGCAGGAGAACCCCAGTGTCCGAGCTGCCTTTATCCATGTGGTTGGAGACTTTCTGCAGAGCTTGGGCGTTTTAGTGGCAGCCTTTATTTTATACTTCAAGGTTAGAGCTGGGGACACAGGGAAGTGGGCCGGGCCGGGTCCGGAAGGGAGGGTAGATCATCTGGAGGCTTCTCTCTGCACAGGACCCTTTCCAGATTCTAGCTCCCTCCCAGCCCTGGGCAAAAGGGTAGGAGAGGGAAGGAACATTTATCCAACACCCAGTAAGTGTTAGCACTTCTGATCTTGATAACAACCCTGAAGGGGAGGTGGTGGTGTTTTCTGTAGCTCAGAAAGGCTCAGGAACTTGCACAGCATCACCCAGCTGGTAAGTTGTGAAGCCAGATTCAAACCCGGACTGTGTGCTGCCTGGGTGTTGCTCATCATATAGAGGTAGTGTGGTGTAGTGGAAAGAGCCAAGGGTTGGATTTGAAGCCTGGTCCACCCCTTGCCAGCCGCATGATGTGGAGTGAGTCCCTTGCTCTAATTGAGCCTCTGTTTCCCCATCTATAAAATGGGGATGTTGGACCATATGGTGCCTAAGATTCCATTTAGCTCCGTCCGTGTCTCAGCCCCTTGGGCAAGGAGGGGTGGGAAGGTGCAGTGCCTAAACCCAAACTGTGGTCTGTCCTGCCTGTCCTTTTGGACACAGAATAAAATGTAGAGAACTGGGAGGCAGGGTCAGGGTGAGGCTCATGCCCACCCTGCAGAGAGAGCCCCTCTCCCTGACTCAATGCTGGGTGGGAGCAGAGAAGGGAGGCTGAGGTGTTGGGTGGTGAGCCCCAGCTCTGCCTCGCCCTTTTCCTGTAGCCAGAGTACAAGTTTATAGACCCCATCTGCACCTTCCTCTTCTCCATCCTCGTCCTGGTGACAACCTTGACCATCCTGAGAGATGTGATCCTGGTGCTGATGGAAGGTAACCTGGGCTTGGGGCTCCCTTTTTGTTCTTGGCTCTCCAGCTCTAATATAAGTTCAGGTGTGTGTGTGTGTGCGTGTGTTGGGTGTAGGGTGCATCCCAGCACATTGGCGGGGGGCCATGGTCTGGAGCCTGGCATAGGTTGGAGAACCTCCTGGGGCCCCGGGCTGATCTTGGCATTGAGCAGGGCCCTCAGGTGTGGTTGTTTCTGGAAATGTCCTCTGGATCGTCCTTTCCTTCCTCTTACCCCCAAGGGTGCCTCCTCCCTGCTGGGATGTGTCCTCCCTGCCTAGTCAGGGGGCTTCCGGATGGTGTCTCTAGCACCTGGCCCTCCAGTCCTTCCTCATGTTTCCTGAGTCTCCACTTGCCTTCCCTTGGGGGGTGAGGTTTATGTTTCTCATTGCACAGTGGGGTCGAGGTGGGGGCACACTGAGGATCAGAAAAAGCCTGTTGGTGTTGGACAAGACTGCGGAATCCACTCCAGCTCAGGCCTTCCTTTCTGAGGACCCCACCTCCAGAGGACGTGGCAGGACTTCGAGAGGTGCTCAGTGGTGGCAGATGGTCTGCCCTGAGTTACCACACTTATTCACCCAGCTTGCTTGTGCTCAGGATCTTGGGTCATAGGTCTCTGTGTGGTCAGGGTTAGTCTAGATCCTGATTTGGGGTCAACAGGAGTGCTTGGCTGCAGGTCAGAGCTTTTTCTCCAAGAATTGACTGACCAAGATAAAAGTGATGATAAGGATTCCCCATGCGGGTGCAGGGATCCCCAGCTTCCCTTCTTTAAAAAAAATTTTTTTTTATTTGAAGTATAGTTGATTTACAATGTTGTGCCAGTCTCTGCTGTACAGCAAAGTGACTCAGTTATACGCATGTATACATTCTTTTTTTTTTTGAGGTACGGGGGCCTCTCACTGTTGTGGCCTCTCCCATTGCGGAGCACAGGCTCCGGACGCGCAGGCTCAGCAGCCATGGCTCACAGGCCCAGCCACTCCGCAGCATGTGGGATCTTCCCGGACCGGGGCATGAACCCTTGTCCCCTGCATCAGCAGGCGGACTCTCAACCACTGTGCCACCAGGGAAGCCCTGTATACATTCTTTTTTAATATTCTTTTCCATTATGGCTTATCCCAGGAGATTAGATATAGTTCCCTGTGCTATACAGTAGGCCCTTGTTTATCCATTCTACATGTGCTAGTTTGCACCTACCAACCCCAAACTCCCAGTCCATCCCTCTCCCTCCCCGCCACCTTGGCAACCACAAGTCTGATCTCTATGTTTGTGAGTTTGTTTCTGTTTTGTAGATAGGTTCATTTGTGCCATATTTTATTTATTTATTTATTTATTTATTTTAAAGTAGGTTTTTTTTGTTTTGTCCTGTGTTTTAATTAATTTTTTTTTGGCTGCGTTGGGTCTTTGTTGCTGCCCGCGGGCTTTCTCTAGTTGGGGCGAGCGGGGACTACTCTTGCTTGCGGTGTGTGAGCTTCTCATTGCGGTGGCTTCTCTTGTTGTGGAGCACGGGCTGTAGGTGCGCGGGCTTCAGTAGTTGTGGCACGTGGGCTCAGTCATTGTGGCTCGTGGGCTCTAGAGTGCAGGCTCAGTAGTTGTGGCGCACGGGCTTAGTTGCTCCGCGGTAACTAAGATCTGCTCCGCGGCAACTAAAATCCGCTCCGTGGCAACGGAAGATCCGTTGCTCCTGATCTTCCCAGACCAGGGCTCGAACCCGTGTCCTCTGCATTGGCAGGCAGATTCTCAACCACTGTGCCACCAGGGAAGCCCTCATTTATTTATTTTTGTTTTTATTTCTGTTGCCTTGGGAGACTGACCTGAGAAAACATTGGTATGATTTATGTCAGAATATGTCTTGCCTATGCTGTTTTCTATTAGTTTTATGGTATCAATGTCTTATGTTCAAGTCTTTAAGCCATTTTGAGTTTACTTTTGTGCATGGTGTAAGGGTGTGTTCTAACTTCATTGACTTAACATGCAGCTGTCCAACTTTCCCAGCACCACTTGCTGAAGACAAAAAAAATTCTTTTAATAGAGCATATACTGTGGGACTAGGCACTGTTGTAGGCACTGAGGAAAGGGTGGTAAACCAAACAATTGTCCTGCTCGCATAGTTTCCACTTCAGAGGGAGAGACAGCAAGAAACTAACAAATAAGATAACTTCCGACAGTGTTAAATGTGAAGAGGAAAATACAACAGGGTGATATGATGGGGGTCATTTGGGAGGTGTAGGCAGCATCAGGCCAAGGAGGTCTGAGTGAGGGGACATTTGAGGAGCAGGAACAAGCGTGGGTGGGAGGGCGCCCTTTCCTTCAGCCCCTGTCCCTGCCATCCTCAGGGACCCCCAGGGGCATGGACTTCATGGCTGTGCGGGATCTGCTGCTGTCGGTGGAGGGGGTGGAAGCCCTGCACAGCCTGCATATCTGGGCGCTGACTGTGGCCCAGCCTATCCTGTCTGTCCACATCGCCATCGGTGAGTAGTGGGAGCACTCGGGGTGGGTGAGAGAGAGGCAGCGGGAGGCCCGGGGCCATCCCTGATGGGTCCAGATGACCCCAGATGCTTGCAGTGCCCATGCATTGGACCTGACCCCATGCTGAGTACTTGACATACATTATTTCATTTGGTCATCACAGTCCCATTTATAGATGAAGAAACTGAGGTTGGGGGGTGGGGGGGTGGTAAGGTCACTTGCCCAGGCTCTTACAGCTCATCAGTGGCAGAGGAAAGATTCCTAGCCTTAAAGCCAGTGCTTTTCCTGTTCTTACAGGGTTGTGCCAGGTGTGGGAACCAGAGGGTTGCCTGGTACAGGAGTGAGTCTGGGGGTTTCTTGATGTTCATCGTCCCCTATCTTGTTCTGCTGGGGGTAGGATATGAGACTGAGGCTCCTAATCATTCCTAAGGGCCCAAGAGTGAGTAATCGGTTCTCTGGTGCCTCCCCTCATGTGTCCTCTCTGCCCCCAGCTGGGAACGCAGACGCCCAGGCTGTGCTGAAGGCAGCCAGCACCTGCCTGCAGGGGAAGTTCCACTTCCACACCATGACCATCCAGATAGAGGACTACTCTGAGGACATGAAGGACTGTCAGTCATGCCAGGGTCCCTCGGGCTGATTGCCTGGCCAGGCACCAACTGGGGCATGGACAGGCCTGCAGACGGCTGGACTGAGTGTCCCCCCGGCCCAGCCAGGACTCTGCCTACCCCAGGTGGGTTACAAACCAGGTCCCTCTCCTGACTGCTGCTCCATGTTCAGTGTGGAGGAGGCTCGTCCCACTCCAGGAACGGGCTCTTCCCTGTCTCCCCCATCTGACTCCCGCCAGCCCCAGGATGGGAACTCTGCAGGTGTAAAGCTGGTGTGACCCCGCTTTTCCAGCTCCCGGGGGGGCAGGGTTTGGGCCTCATCCTCAGCTAATGCCGCCCTACCACTAGCCTCTGGAAAGGCAGTGGGGCATAGTGAGGGGTGATAGAGGGGAGACTCATTGTCCCCTCACCTACCTGCCTCATTTCCCATTTTCAGTCTGTCTGGTCTTTGCCTTATAAATCTGTAAAGAAGCCCTGGGACAGAGCCCCGTTCCTCTGCCTCTAACAATACGCTACAAGGAGGCCATGGGGGTTGGGGAGTTGTGAGGACTCTGCACACTCATACGGGTCCCCCCTGAGATGGGGAGCCAGGGGGCACCTGAGGCTGATCTGTGCCTGAGTCATTTCACTGAGAGCCAAATGTTTCCTTTTCCTGGAGGTAGGGGGCTTCTGACTAGGTAAGGACCTGCTGGTTTCCTCTTTCTTTATCCCCCCCCCACCCCGCCTCACCAACGCCCAGGAAGCTGTGCCAACACAAAGGTGTCCTGGCGGGAGGGGTGGAGGTGGGCAGAGATTTCAGCTTGGGTCCCCCCCAAACAGCCCCACAGGCCCCGGGCCACTCCTCTTGCCCTGATTGTGTCCCGGGGTTGAGGAGCCTGACACTGGGTATGGTTGGGTGAGCTCTGTTGACGGTATGGCCTGGCCTGCTCAAAACTTGGGGATGGAGGACAAAGAGGGTACAACCAGAACAGGAGCCCCTGGCTTCCTGAGGTGTGTGTGAAGATTCCTGAATTAGGAGGTGGCTTGTATTTCCAAGATGAAGCCGGGGGACCTGTCCCCAGTCTCACAGAGGAGGCAGCATGCCCAGTCATCAGGTGGCTCTGATCTAGTGGTCTGTCTCTGCCCTTAGGCAGGTCAGCGCCTCTCTCATCTGCGGACTAAGAATGTTGACACCTGCCTCACAGGGTTGTTGTGAGGACTGGAACCAAAGTCAGCTGAGCATATAGTGGTTGTGGAAGAGTGGGTACTTTTATCATCATTCTGGAAGGATGGCCTGAGGGGCCAGGTGGGCTTCCCAGCCTCCGGGGGCAGCACTGGGTTTGTCTTGACTCTGTCCTGACCCACAGCGGGAGGAGGAGGGGTTGGTCACTCGCCTTCCGCTCTGAGCCTCTCTCTTCCCATCTGTGCAACGACCTGTTTGTGCCTTTCCAGCACTGTCATCCGGGGTTGGCTGTGATCTAGGTTTGAGGGTTCTTCGGCCCCTTCAAATCTGAGGGAAGTTGTGCTGGCTTGGAAGTGTGTGTGTGTGTGTGTGTGTCCGCTGGTGGAGCTCCACTCCACCCTAATCTTAGGAATCAAATTCCTCCCTTCCCCCAGCCATGGCAGGCTGCAGGAACCTGGATCCTGGGCTTTGCTATATTCCAAGTCCTTACACACCTCTCAAGAGACAGTCATTGCTGTCCTCCATTTTTACAGATGAGAAAACTGAGGCTCAGAGGGGTTGAGTCACTTGCCCAAAGTCACACAGCCCTAGGCCTCCCCCTACAGCAGGGGCTAGGGACCTGCTCTGGGCTGCATATTGGTACTGTATGAGCCCTTGGGCCTGGCAGCCCACAGGCAAGGCCATGCCAAGGTAGTTCAGTGTTCTGGGTGCTGCAACTATGAGTGGGGAGGGAAAAGGTGTCTCTTTCTCCCAGCTGGGCCTGGCACTTGGAGTCCTCCCCACCGTGGGAAGTCTGCCTGGGTTGCAGCTGTGTGCTTCCTCAACAACTGTCCTTGATTCAGGGCCAGACTGTCTCCCCTCCCCTTAAACTCCCAGTTCCCCCTCCATCTCAAGAATATAGCAGCCCCACGCCTCCCCAAAGAGCCTTCTCTGCATCCCACGCTGTGACTGGCTCTGGGGATGACCTGAGTCATCCAGGGGCCAGAGGTCAAACTGGAGGATGGACGTGGGAGGCCTTGGGGACACCATGTTCTGGCCAGAGAGCTAGTCACTAGTCACGGGAGTTTCCAAAGCTGCGAGGCCATCAAAGCAGAAAAACACCGGATACCCTGGACCTGGTTTGGACCCACCATCCCCATTCCTCTAGAGTGGCCCCAGCTCCCAGGCAAGACCTGAGTCCCCCTCCCCCCGCACAGCTGCTGTAGAGGTATTTATAGCCTGAGCAAAGGGGCAAAGACACGCGCTTTATTTCGGAAGTGATCATTCCAGTTTCAGGTGGGTGAACCCAGGAGAACCCAGCGTCCCCTCCCCTCTCCACTCTCACCACCTGGGCGCTCGGGACCGCCCTTGCTCCCACACAGCCCACCTAGAAATGGCCCCATCTTAGTCCTAAGTGTGTGGGTCAACCAGTTTTCCGACTTCAAGCTGCGCACCACCAATCTCGGCGTCCCCACTCCCCCTAATCCCACCCGATGGGCGTTTCGAGCTTCCTTCCCTTTCCGGGGGGAGGGAGCGCGGCGCGGTGCTGACCACTAGTGGTCCAGGCTGGTAATGCAAGACGACGGCAGTGCCTGAGCCGAGGGGCCCCGGGCCCAGGCCCGGCAGGGCCGCCGGCGTTCCCATACCACCCCCAACTGTGCTCCACCAGGTAGGGAAGGGAGCCCCGAAACTGGCTCCCCGGCACTTCTCTGCTCTATTCTTGGGGCGCGAGGATTGCGCCCAGGATTCTGCGAGAAGCTGCTTTCCGGCCGGACTAAAAACCCGGGGGGGGGAGTGGGGGTGGGAGGTGCAGTTTTGTGTCTTACTCCGCACACCCTGTCCACACCCCCGCCACTGTCGCCACAGAGCCAGGCATATAGTTGATGTCATTTCCGTCTACCTGTTCGTCAAATATTTGTGGCGCACCTGCCAGGCCAGAGAGACGAGGACACGGCACTGCCCTCCCGGGACTCCCGGGTCAGTCCTGGGGCCTGACGGTGTACCTTAAGAGGCAGCATGAATAGCGTCGGGACTAAGGGACACACCAGGCTGTGAAAGCGCAGAGGATCCGGGGCGGGGGTGGGGGTCAGGCAGGTTCGTGGAGGAGGCGAGGATCTGAAAGAGAAGTAGATGTCAGCTCGGCAGAGAAGCCGAGAAAGGCATTCCAGGCAAGGGGTCTGCGAAGGCAGAGGAAGGGTCCCAGAGCCAGCGACGTGAGAACTGCCACTAGCGGCTAGGCTTGGGGGTAGGGGGCGAGGCTGTGGTTGGCCAATCGGGAACTGCCGTGCTGGCTAAATGGCAGCCTTGATTGGGTCTCCAGATACCGCAAGGGAGGAGGCGGAGCCTCCCCCCTCCCCCGAGGCAGTTGCAGCGACCGGTGGGAGCCGGGCCGGGGTCTCAGCTAGTCCCTCCTAGCGCTTCTCCAGGCTGCGATACTTCTTACGCAGCACGGACACCGGGTCCTTGAAGAGCACTGGGTCCATACGGAGGCGAGAAGATACCAGGGGCATGTGGCCGAACCCTGCCGCCATCTGGTTGATGCAGTTCTGGGCTGCGGGCTGCGGCTCCTGCCTGAGCCCCGGACCCCCAGGCTCCTAAGGGGGGCGGGGAGAAATGCGTTGGAGGGCTTCTCTGTCCTCGGAACCCCATCCTACCCCCGCCTCGTGCAGCGAAAAGGGTTAGGGTTGGAACGGGAATCCCTTCCCCAGCCGGGGCCCAGTGCCGACCACGCCCCTAGATCCTCACCAGTGGAGGAGGCCTGGCCTCCTGATGCCACATCCCATAGGGCACCTTGATAGGGGGCAACTTGGTGACAGATGCTACTAGGAAGTTCATCAGGACATCCACACAGGTGGGTGCCTCATCTGCCAGGGTCCTCAGAGCCTTGGGCAGGGAGTGGGTGAAGAGGGTGTGGTAATACCTGGGTAAGGAGGGAGGAGTGGGAGAGGCTGCAGCCGAATCCACCCCCACCCCAGGCCCCATTCTTCTCCCTCCTGACCTTACTCTCCCTTTGACCCCAATTCCTAAGCTTCTTGTGAAAGTCCTGCTCCCTTTTCTGCTGAGCCCTGGCTGCCTCAGAGAGCTCCCACCCCAAGTATGCACCACTCTCCACTACTCTGTGCTCTGTGGCTTGTCTGCAGCCAACGGTGAACCCCCTGCCCCCTCCCTCACTGCTCCTTGGGGCCCCCTTCCCTGGGCTCTGAAGTCTGAACTCAGAGCCAGAATGAGGGGAGGATCAGCTAGTTCCAAGGCCATCAGACATGGCAGGCCAAAGACCAGCTTCAGGAAGGCTGTGGATTCACCCACCCCCAAATCCAAACACTGTCCATATCCTCTGCATGGCTCTACTTAAAATACAACTAGCTGCCATTTGTTGACTATCTGTGCGCCAAGGACTTCATGTATTTTTGTTATTTGATGATCATACCAGCCCTGTGAGGTGAATACACTTTACAGACAAGTAAACTGAACCTCAAGAGAGGTGAGGAGACTTGCCCATCACAGCACTGGGAAATGGCCTTGAACCTGGATCTCTGAGCTCTCGGCTGACTGCTGTGTCCACTCCCACGCCACCCTGCTCCTGGTTCAAAGGAGGGTTCTCTGGCCCTCTGAGCCCAGCGCCGGGGCTGGCATGTGTACCTATGGTAGAAGGCAGCCGAGGTGAGAACCATGGAGAATTCGTTGGTCCTTTTGGCAGTGTAGCCCCAGCCACCCCGGGCTTCATCCCAGAAGTGGCTCCACGTCAGAAAGCCGACCATCCGCTCCGGGAAGCTCTGCCACACCACAAAAGCGAAGTCCACCTGGGGAGATATTTAAGTAAGGTGTGAGGAAGGACTTCCTGCCCAGCCAGGAGCCTCCCGAGACATGGAGGCAAGGCCAGCCTGGCTGAGGGGACTCAGGGGAGAGGAGAAGGGAGCTAGAAAATCTCCAGGGGATGCTTAGGGGAACTTTCCCAACTGGGAGGTAGAAACAGTGCTTTTGCAGCTAGGAGGTGAAAACTCCTAAAGCAGGAGGCTGGACTTCTTGATCTCTGGTCATCCCAGCTCCCGGGGTCTGAGGGCTGCCAGGGCTCCTCTTGGGAGTCCTCACCTCACTTGTGGAAAGACTGCTATGGGCATCCAGGCTGAGGATGGCATCGGTGCTGATGGCACTGTACGGGAAGAAGCGGTCACTGACCTGCAGGGGGAGGGAGTGGAGGGCAACTCAGCCGTAGGACCCCTCCCCAGGCTCCCATGATGAGTATCTGCACATCTGCTAAGCAGGAGCCCCTGCAGACATGGTGTAGAAGGAAGAGCAGTGAAAACAGCAAGTCTGCCCGGAACTCGGACCTGAGGACCTCATTTTCCCTCTCTGGAGTTCAATTTGCCCTTTGGTAAAATGGGGCCATTGGTGTCTAGGGCCCTTCCAGTTTTGACATTTCAGGATCCCTCTATTGTCACACTAGATGTTCACCTCGACCCTGGAAGGGTTGTCAAACATCCTTCGTTTGAAAGAAACAGGTCCGGAGAGATGAAGGGACTTTCCCAGAACGGCACAGGCAAGCAGGTGTGCCACACCAACCCAGGTTCTTGGAAGCCACCCCTTCACCCCCACCCAAAATGCTGCCACCTGCCCAGGTTTCCCCTCTATCCCTTACCCGGGACAGCGATGTACTCTCTCTGCTTTCCTTCATCACACAAAACCCCAGTTCTCCGGAAGCACAGTTCACAAGGGCCAGGGATGGAAGAGAATCATTTCTATTAGGCCTGCAGCTGAAACCCATGGTCTGATTTCTCCAGGCCCAACTTGAAGTCCAGCTTTGGCTCAGGCCCAAGTAAGTCACACTGTGTATGTCCTCCCCAGATCTCAGGTTTCCGGGGGTGAGCCCACCCTTCGACATCCCTCCCCCATCTCTCACCTTCCTGTGCCCATCAATGACTGTCAAGGGCACTGCTGTCTTGGGCCACCTGGTTGGGGGTGGCTTCTCACTGCTCCAGAGAACCAAGATCTGGAAGGAAAGGGGGATGTTCCTGAAGTCTGGGTCAGAAGGCCAGGGTGTGTGTGGGGTGTCCCAGGAGTAATTTTTCTCAGGGTGGAAGAAGTTTGGAAGAGCAACTGTATATGTGAGTTTGGGAGGAGTTTAGTTAGAGCCAAGGTCCTTTCATGACTGCCCTGTTTTTGCCTCTGAGCTTCCGGAAGGCATGAATTCCAGTGACATGAAACTAGCTACCTGTAGCATTAGAACTCAAGTCGCACCTAGCCTGGGCCCTGACCCCATGCCCCATCCCCATCTTCTCTCAAAGGTTTTCATTCTCTTCCTCCTGCTCCTTTATCATTCCCAGCCCAGTTCAAATGTCCCATCTTTGAAGCTGATCCGTCTGCACCCTGGCTGAGCTAACTGCTTGTCTCCTTTCCAAGTACTCTCAAGAGCCTATCTGGCTTCTCTGGAAATGATATTTGACAGCCTGTGTGCTGGGAAGTGCTAACTGAATATGAATCTGGGGCAGAATCCTTTCCTACTTTTTCTCTGCATCCTCAGCATCAAGCCCAGGGTGCTCAGAAAAGGCTGGATGAATAAACGAATGCATGTATGTTTTTCAGGTGGCTTTGTCAGTTTCCATGAGGGAAGGGGGGACAGAGGTGGGGGAAAGGAACTAGAAACTTGGGACTGAAAGAGGAAGGCAGCAATGGTACTTGAAAGTCCTTCCCGTGCCTCCCCCCAGAATGTGTAATCCTTGGCGTCCAGATGTCTTCAAGGGCTCTGCCCTGTTTTGCCCCCATCCTGGATCCCGGCACCCCAGCTGGCAAGGGGGCAGACCTGGGCACAGTGCTGGGAGCCTGCCACAGCCTGGATGAGCTTCATGGGGGGCTGGCCTGGAGCCCCCCCCCAAATCAGGGCGCTGAACCTGCCCAGAGGACGAGAGCCTGGAGGAATGAGACACAGGCTATTAGGGCGGGAGGGGACAGAACCCCCCGAGAATGACCTGAGTTGGGGACTTGGGGAGCCAGAAAAGATGTGGGAGATTTGGGGAGGGGCTTGGTGGGGCTCTATGGTTGAGGCTGAGGCAGAGACTTGGGGAGAGTTGATGAGGGGACTTCAAGTTGCCCCATCCCTAGGGCATACCCTGTTGTAGGTGGTAGAAGGGGAAGTCCGAGGGGCTTGGGGAGAAAGTGGGCAGGGCCAGGATTGCCCCTGGGGGGCTGTTCCACAGTAGCGAGGGGTGAGCAGAGGCTCCAAAGATCCGGTCCTGAATAATCTGTGAAATGAGAGAAAGCTGTGCAGAGGGAGCGGCCAGTGTGGCCATGGGCGGGGTCTGAGGAAGTGAGGACCTGGTGCAGCCCCACACCTCCCCCTTCAGGAATCTGGGGAAGGCAGCATCTGCAATACCAGATCGCTGGGGACAGAAAGGTTCAGAAGTCCAGGGTAGGGGGTCACTCAGTGATGCTGTCTTCACTCATGGCAGCTACCACTAACAGGTCATGACATTTTTTCCGGACCCAGAATCCCTCCCAGCATACGCCCCAGGCAACCAATGCCCATCAGCTGGAGTTGGCACATGCTTTGAAATCTGTCTGCTACAGATGGGGAAACTGAGGCCAAGACTGGAGAAGGAACTCATTCAAGAGCTCCGAGCCAAGTCTCTGATTCATCCCAGAAGCATCTTCAAGGGGGAAGCCCAAACACCAGGGCAGAGGAGGTGTCCGAAGAGAGGGGCATGGAGAGGGGCAGGGATGACACAGAGCCAAACACCAGAGCCCCCGTCAGGTGAATCTCCCTCACCTCCAGAGCGGTATGGATGACCTTCTCCACTGAGGAGAAGTAGGCATCCCAGAGAAACTGGGTCTGCTGACGCAGGGCAAGGACCCGTGTGAGGGGCATCTCCTGGAGGGCAGTCAGGACCTGGGGCACAGAGGGAGCAAAGGAGAAGGCATGGGGCCCTGGCAGGCCCTGACTCACCCTAGGGTGGGGACAACCTAGGTTGGAGGTCTGGGAAGCAGAAGCCCGCTCCCCACATTTCTCCAGGTGGGTTGGCAGCTGCCAGCCTTGGCAAAATCCTAGGTAACTTAGCAATCAAGAGTTCAAGGGTCACACAGAGCTGAGTTTAAATGCCACTTAGGAACCGTGTGACTGTGGATGAGCTACTTAATCTGTCTGAGTCTGTTTCCTCATCCGTAAAGTGGGAACAATAATGGTACTTGCCTCGTAGGGTGATTGTGAGGATTAAATTAGATGATAGATATTAAGGACTTAGCACATTGTAGAGGCTCAGTGAATGGAGGCTATTCCTGTTAACTTCTTACACCATTCTCACCTCTCAGGGGGTTCAAGGCTCATGCATATGTTTTTCAGAGCTGGGCAAAATGAGTTTCATCAGATGGAAGAGTCACTCTGCATTTTGCTTCCCCACCCCAAGCTCCATGTAGGCACTCAGATTTTGGATTTTTTGTAGCTTTCCTTTAAACTAGGTATTTAATCAGTCATGGACCAGTGGGGTTGAACCCATGGAGATCATCTGGTCTAACATCCCATTGTACAGATGGGGAAACTGAGGCTGAAAGAGGCTGAGTTCTTGCTCTCAGAACCCCAGAGGCTTGGGGCTGGGTGCAAAATCATCAATATACACAGACGGGGGATAAGAATGAGGACCGAGACCAGCCTGGGGGCCGGGATCCCGGGGTCCTCCCATGTCCCGGGTCTAGTCCCCACCCCATTGGTAGGGCCCTGAGCTACCTGAAGTGGGAGCCTCTCGTCAGCTACAATGGCCGCCTTGGTCCAGTCGATGACCTCAGAGAAGGGCAGCTCCCAGCGAGGGCTGAGAAGCACAGGGATGCAGCCAGCCTGGGGGGGTAGGGAGGTCACTGGGGAGCCCAGTCCCACCCTGCACACACTCACCCCTCCTCCCTTTTCCAAGTCAGCAACTGCTGCATTAGGGGCAAGGGGTACAGAGGAGAGAAAAGTGGTTTTTTTTGGGGGGGGGCTGTTCTGCAGAGGGTGCAGTGAATATGGCTGTAGGCACATCTGAGTCCCAGAGTAAAGGAGTGGGCAGCTCACCGGCCCTTCCCATTGGCCTGGGTCCAGACTGCCCTTCCAGCTCAGGAGTGTAGGGGGACAGGGATGGGGGATGCCCAAGTTGGGGTTGTACCTGCAGGGCTTGAAGGAAGTGCAAGACACCAGGACTGCGGCCAGGGATGAGGCAGAAGGTGGCATTGGGTAGCGTTGCCCCAGGGTGGGTCCTAAGGAGCACAGGAGGGGGCCCTGCACCCAGGAGACCTGAGCCAGCTGCCCGTCACCCCCCTGACTCCCCTGACAGCCCCCCAGCCCTCCACACTAACAATCCCAAATTCACAATGTACCAACCCACCACCACGTTCTCATACGTTAACAGACACTCTTGCACGCGCCCAGCCATACACTGCCCCTCGCCCACAGCTGGGGTAGCAGCTCTAGCTGTACCGCTGCCCTTGGTGGTATCAGACACCTCCCTTCTCTTCTTAGGACCTTGGTTCCCTCGTTTGCAAAATGGGAGGTGGTGGGAGCTGACGTTTCCAAGGCTGGTCTGACTTGGGCAAGCACGCGTTTGCCCTCCCACCTCTTGGCCTCATGCAGACTTCTGGGCGGCCCTCACCTGAGTGGCCTCCACGCCCTGCCCTCTCCCCATCCTCAGAGCCCAGGCCCGTGAAAGGCTCTTCTGTCAGGAGGTGGGCTGGGCCCGCAGCCTGGAGCCACACAGGAAGCCGCTGCCCAGAGGCCCCCTTGCCCAGAGGACAGGCCTCCTCTGTTCCTCCCACCTCCCCCCACCAGCCCCAGGGCCACACTCAGGCTGTGTGTGCCTGTTGGGGGGAGGGGTAGGAGTCACAGCCTCCTCAGAGCCACCACCCTGGAGCTGCCCAGCCAGGGAAGGAGTGCCCATGACCTGGCTATGGGGTGTGTGTGTGTGTGTGTGTACAGGACTCCAGGGCTCACAGGCCTGCTCAGAGTGGGACTGTTGAATAGGGCCTAGAGGGTCCCAGGACCCTCCTCAGCTACAGCCTATCTGGTCCTGAGTCTGAACCTTCAAGAAGCAATCCTAGGAGTACTTAGCCTCTGGACCAACCCTCATTGAACAGATGGAGAGATTGAGTCTCAGAGAGACCCGAGGACGGGCTCAGGGTCTCAGAAAGGGCTGAGGGAGAGCTGGAACTAGAACCAAGGTGTGCTAACTCCTGGCCCCAGGTTATCTGAACCGCCCCAGACCTGCTGCCCAGGGGTCTCCCAGAGGACCCTGCCTTCTTTGCCCGATGCTCAGGTGTCCCACCTGGCTTCTGGAAGAAGCTACAAGTTAAAAACAGGACACCCTCCACCTCACTGAGAGCCACAGCACCAGCCAGCCACAGCCCTCTCCTCCTCCCCCAGTAAAGCCCTAAGGGACTGAAAACCCTTAAGTTTAAGGCTTCAGAGAACCCAGAGCCAGAAAGCCTGCTGAATAAACTGTATCAGTCGGTCCTCGTTAACGACTACTGTTCCCTCTGCGTCTTTGTACCTCCTTCTCTTTCAGCCTGGAGCACCCCTTCCTGCCTTGCAGCCTGAAGAATTCCTCCTACTTGGTCTTAATGTATAAAGTTCAAATATCACCAACTCTGGGAAGCTTTCCTTGGTCTCTCCAGAGATGGCTCCCTCCTCTCTGCTCCCACAGCCCTTATGTGCACTGCAGTAGTAACGAGCCAAGCTAAACTTTACTGAGCATGTCCTTTGTTCTAGGTGCTTTACGTGCATTGACTCACTTCATTCTCACAGCAACCCTAAGAGATGGGAGGTATGTGCTGTTAATATTCCATTTTACAGATGAGGAAACTGAGGCCTAAAGAGGTCACACAGCTCTGAAGTAGAGGAGCCGGGCAGGCAGCTTGCCCACCCTCTCTCTGCTTAACAATGTGTGTCACACCAGTGACTTGTCTGTCTCTCTAATAAGACTAAGCTACTTGAGGGCTGAGGCTGTGCCTCCCTCATCCAGTGTCCCCAGGGTCTAGCAGGGCACCTGGCAGAGTATGGGCACTCACTGGGGGCTAAATGAATGAATGCTCAGTGTGCAACAGAGGAGAGACCCAGGACCAATGGACTAAATGTCTGAAAGGTCAGTTTCGGCACAAATTCTAGTAATGGAGCTGGCTGAGAATAGCCAGTGGGTGGCCTTGGGAGGTGGTGAGCTCCCCATCAGAGGCTAGACGAGCACCTCCGTGTGTGTGTGTGTGTGCTGTGACCCTGTAAAGTGCTTGGCATGGACTTGGGGCCTCAGTGTCCAAGGCTGCTGTCAAGGTGACTCCACCCATGGCCGCAGGCAGGGCTGCATTGCGACTTCCAGTGCCCTGCGTACTTTGGCCTTTGCAGTCCCTCAGCCATAAAAATATTATAAAAATTATATTCGATAAGTGTGTTGGTATAAAAATGAACATACTAATATTATATATGAAAGCACTTTCTTCTATTTAGAAGTTCACTTTTTTCTTCTGATTTTCAAAGAAATGAGAACATTTTCATGGGCCCCTAAAGTATCATGGGCCCTAGGCACTGCACCTCGTGTGCCCAGTGGCGACAGGCCAGGGGACCTTAAAACATGCATTAAATTTATGTAAAAAACCCCAAAAAGCAGGGGAGAGCATATACATATGTTTATATACACCCAGAGTACTTCAGAAGAGACACAAGAGAAACTAGAAAGGGTAGTTGGCTCCAGGAGGGAAAACTGGGTGGCTGGAGACTGGGGTGGGAGGGAGTTTTTACTGTATACCCTTTTGTGCCCTTGGAATTTTGTACCATGTGAATGAATTCCCTATTCATAAAAATAAATAAATAACAATTAAAACGGGTGGAGGCTTATTCTAAAGCAATATGAGACTGTTCAGCGAAGGTGGAAAAATATGGGCTTTGGAACCAGAAGCGTGGTTTAATCCCAGCTCTGCTGCTTCTGATCGGAGCAGTGAGGGAGGCTGTGGTGAACTGCGGGAGCTTGTCACCAAGGCCCTTGGCTGGCTGCCTCCACGTCTCTGAGCCTCAGTTTCCTGTTCCCTGAAATGGGGATCATAACACCTCCCTTGAAGGGTGCTCTGCTCGAGAGGATTAGCCATGAATTATGTAAAGCGGCGGAGCAGGCTCTCCCCAGATGTCGACTTTCTCCCCTCCCCCCTTCCCCCAGCGGAGTGAATGTGGGACGGTGGCAGGGACCTGAATCGCCTCTTTCTCTGGCCAGCACTTGTTTATTCAGGCCACCTTCCGGGCGCTGGCCTGTGGCTGTGGGCCTCCCTCTCTCTCTGTCCCTATACTTGACTGGCTGCTCAGGCAGCTGCCTGGCACGTTAGGGAAACTGAGGCTCCAGCTACTCCAGAGATTACAAGTCCTGTCGCCTGCAGGTGGGTTGAGGCCAAAGACAGAAAAGCTTGAAATTCAGAGGACAGTTAGAGGCTGTCTGGCATCACACCTTGGAAATACACTTATCAAAAACGCTACTCAGAGGGTGGCCCATGCCTATTAGAAAACGTTGGCCAGTTCTGGCCAGTTTGGATTCAATCAGTAAACATTTAGTGAGCACCTACCTATTGTGTGCACTCCCCAAGTTTCAGTTTCTCAAAGAAGTTCAGGCTAACATATCTTTCATATTCACCAGTAACTGACTGCATTTAGCTGTAACTAAAGTCAGCTGAAAGAAGAACTTCCTGTAACCAAGAATAGCTAAGTGCCTAATCAGAAGTAAGGCCAGGCAAGGTGAGCAGAGAACCTTGTCACCAAAGGTGAGCTCTGTCTGAGTTTGGAGTTTGAGGTACCTGACGGGATTCGCAGCTTTTCGGGTGATTGCCGAGGATGCCTGCTAGGGATAGGTCCTATCAGAAGGGTCATGGGGACTGAGGGGCCGTTCTGCTCTTATCCCTGGCTGCGGGGCTCCCTGGAGGCCATGTGCCTTCAGGAGGTAGAGAGATTCCATTCCCACAAGAGCCCTGTGGCTGAGAAAAGCCCCAGAAGCCCCAAGCAGAGGCAAAAATGGAGCTTGTCCACCTGAAGAATTCCTGGGAGGGAAGTGGAGCTCAGAATAAGCCATGTTGTTCTAGCAAAGAGATACTTGAGACAGGGGACAAGGGAAGGATTCTAGAGTGACAGGTTCCACCTCCAGTCTGCCCAGCCACACTTTGGATACTGCTGGCCTCCTGGGGGTTGCAGAGGGGTTAGGGTGCTTAGGCGTTAACTGCTTTACCACCTGAGGTGTGTCACCACAACTAGCCCAGGTAGAGACAAGTTTCTAAGTGAGCTCTCCCTGTCCCCAAGGGTCCCCATGCCTCTTGTATATGTTCAGGCACTCTCACTGGTAGGAATTCTTCTGTAGGTCTGACTTAATTCGTATTTGCTATAACCAAAGCCTGTTACCTTGAGAGGTTAATCCCGGAAACTAGACATAGGAGCAGCTTCCACCTGTGACCATGGCTCTGAGGCATTTGACAGGATTGATCATAAACTCTTGCTTAAAACACAGAATTCTAAGGCTGAAGGCTTTGGAGCCAGGCAATCCTGGATTAAAACACTGGCTGTGTTCTTTCTGGCTGGGTGGCCTCAGACAAGTTACTCAACCTGAGCTTTTGTGTCTGGTACACCAACACTTCAAAGATAAAGATTAGTATTATTTTATTATAGTCATTTATAAAAAGTGCTTAGCACATAGTAAGCACTATAGAGTTGTATGTTAAATAAAATATTAGGGAAGGAAGGATTGGAATAAAAGAAGAAGAATAGGAGTGAGTCATGTTTTATGCTTTTAAAGATCCCCAAGGAAGAATTCCAAAACCTTCCTTGGACACCTCTTGCAGCAAATCACCATCTCGGTGGTAGTGTTCTCTGCGGTCTAGCCTGATTCCCTCCTGCTGCAGCTGAGGCCTACGTTTGCCCATCTCAATCCTGCCCTCTTACCCTGGCCCCTGGGCTCGCTACCATCACATACCCTTCCCATCCAGCCCCCAAGGGGAAAGCTCCACTTACTGCTTGGGTCCACGGTCCTGCTCACAGTGCCCATCCCAGGGGCAGGCAGAGAAGTCGGTGCCTGCCACGTGCCACCTGCCCCTGTCCTCTGCCAGGGCTAGCAGGGCCACCCCGGGTCGAGGACTGTGTTGCTGCAGCTGGCCAGGTGCCCCACCTCGCAACGGGTGGGCTTCAGGGAGAAGCGGGAGGGCCACGTCAAAGCCGGGCCGGAAGGTGTCCACTGTGGGACTGGCCTCGGCCACCATCGCCTGTCCCAGCTGGAAGGTCCGGGAGCAAGGGGCTGGATGGAGACTGAGGACCAGATGGTTCCTGCCCCCATCCCACTGTGGGGGCACCGGGTCACACTCTCCAGTGGGGCTGTCCGGGCTGAGGAGAAGGAGGAGGCAGGCCTCGGCAGCGCTGAGCGTGTGGTAGCGGGAGCCCTCGATGGAAGCCAGGATCCTGCGGTGAGTCTCAGAGATGGGTCCAGCCGCTGGGTACACGAATACCTTGAGACCACCACCTCTGCATTTCGAGGTGTCAAAGCAAGCTCCCCAGTTGCAGTTGTCACCACGGAGGGCTTGAGGAGGTTGAGGGCCATCTTCCAGGAGCTCCCCAGGCTTGGCGAAACTCTGCAGGAGCTCTGCGTCCAGCCAGCGGGGCCAGCCTTGGGGGGTTCCTGCCCGGGGTCTGGTGGGCACTGCCAGGCGGAGAAGGGGGAAGAGTCCCAGCAGGACGAGGAGCCAGGAGGCCAACAGTGCCAGCCAGAGGGACTTCCGTCTCCATGACTGCATGTGGCCACCCACCGCCAGGGCTGCAGGAAGCAAGAGAAGCAGGGGCCTGAGTGTAGGCCTCTGGGACTGGGATCCACCTTCTAGGTCAGCACCCTCATCATACAGATGGGAAGACTGAGGCCCATCGAGGGCAGGCTGCCTGCGTAAGATCAAACAGCAAGTCACAGGCCAGGCACCGGGAAGCCAGGTAGGACCCAGCTCTCTGGCCTTGCCTTCCTGCGGTCAGGACTCTGCTTCCTCGGCCTTTGGACAACCAAGCCAGCCTTTGCCCTCCCAGCAGGGCCCCCTTCCCCTGGCGCTGCTCAGGCTGATGCAACCCCTGTCCAGACTGCAAGGCAGTGTCCTTCTGCCCTCCTGGCTGCACCCCCTGACCTTGGCCTCAACAGAGAGGAGGGCCGTCTGCCAGGCCATGGGGGGCCCATGAGAGTTCCCACAGGAGGCGGCTTGGCCGGGGTGCAGGGCTGGGTGGAAGCAGGGCTGGTCTCCCCAATCCTCCCCCTGCCTGAGCAGCCCCTGAGCAGCCTGGCCACACCTGTGCCCACTGGCAGGCACTCCTGGGCTGTGGGCCCTGCAGCTGGTGCTTAAATTAGACCCTGCATCCCATGTGGGCTCTCAGAGTCAGCTGAGGTCAAGGCCTGAGTGCAGCCAGTGGCCCCTACCTGGGGGGCTGGGAGGGCTCTGGGTCCTGGTCCTCTCCCACCCTCCCACTGTCCTGGCTCAGGCGGCTCGGCCCCTCCTGCCTCCAACGCTAGTAGCTGGTCCTGCACCCTCTGGCTTGGAGCTACCAGGGTGCAGAGGCCAGGGACCCCATGCCAAGCCCCTGCCCCATGGTCCCCAAGCCCCGCTGGTATCTTGCGTCCCCTCTCAGGGCAGCATCTGGCCAGTCTAGATCTCTTTCCTAGCGGCAGCCTGGCTCCTCCCCTGCCAGCCCTGATTCGCTCCTGGCTGGGAGGCAAGGTCTCCACTTAACCCCTTCCAAACCCGTTTTCTGGATTGCTATTCATAATAACCCCCAGGGCCCACACCTCACAGTTGGCCTTGAGCTTTGACAACCACTGTCTCTGAATTCTCACATCAACCTTCCAAGACCAAAGTTTATCACTGTTGTTTCCTATGGATGAGGAAAGTGAAGCTCAGAGAGGGGATGGTATCTTATAAGGTGACCCAACGAAGGAGTGGCAGGGTGGGAATTTGAACCCGGAGCTCCTGACCTGAGTCCTTAGAGCCTCCCACTGGTCACCACAGATGGGGGATTCGCTCCTGGCTGGTAGGCAGGCTCTCCACTTAACCCCTTCCATCATGATGAGATGAGTGAGGTGTCAAGGGTCTGGGGGGCTGGTATTGGGCAAGGTGCTCCCAGCTATTCCCAGGATTGCTCCCTCTTCCTTCAGCTGCCCCGCCCTCACCCTCCACCAGTCCTATCCAGCTCCAGCTTTTTTTTTTTTTTTTTTTTTTGCAGTACTTGGGCCTATCACTGCTGTAGCCTCTCCCGCCGCGGAGCACAGGCTCCGGACGCGCAGGCCCAGCGGCCATGGCTCACGGGCCCAGCCGCTCTGCGGCATGTGGGATCCTCCTGGACCGGGGCACGAACCCGCATCCCCTGCATCTGCAGGCGGACTCCCAACCACTGTGCCACCAGGGAGGCCCTAGCTCCAGCTTTTTCAGGCCCGTTCGTGGCACCTTGCACTCAGGTGCACAGGTCAGCCCTTGCCTGGAGCTCTGGGGGAAGGGTCTGTAGGACCGGATGCTTACTCCAGTTCATATGGGGAGTTCTTTCTGAGGGTGAACTGACTCTCCATTAGTCCACACTCCACTGAGGGTTCCCCCCCACTCAGTTCTTGGGTCTGTGCTCTACGAGGGAAGTCAGGAATGGGTGATGTCACCCACTGAGGAATCGCTGAAATGATGAGAGAGAGAGACTCTGGCTGCCAGAAGCCCCAGTCTGACGAGGGCAGCCACAGGGAGCCAGGCAGACCTGGAGTGGACTCTGCTTCTATCTCTTTTTTTTTTTTTTTTTTTTGTGTTACGCGGGCCTCTCACTGTTGTGGCCTCTCTCGTTGCGGAGCACAGGCTCCGGACACGCAGGCCCAGCGGCCATGGCTCACGGGCCCAGCCGCTCCGCGGCATGTGGGATTCTCCTGGACCGGGGCACGAACCCATGTCCCATGCATCGGCAGGCAGACTCTCAACGACTGCGCCACCAGGGAAGCCCCCTCTGCTTCTGTCTCTTACTGGCTGGATGATGTTGGGCCCCTGCCCCCTCTTCTCTAGGAAGGCAATAATAATATCTGCCATGAGACAGTAGCCTGGTCAAAGCTAGGCCTACCCTGTGGGTGTCCCTCAACAAGTGGCAGCCTCCTGCCTTCTCGACTTCCTCTGATCTCAGAGGGCCGCTGATCTGATGAGAGAACCACCATGGGAATGTTATCCCCTCAGTGGGCAGCCATTCTGGGGTGGGGCACAGTTCATACACACAAGAAAGTCCTCAAAATGGCCAACAGAGGGGGAGTCTGACCTCTTTGCACTACAGGGCCAGTCACTAGGTGAGGGGCTGACTTTCCTGCACGCATCGGGTTCTCTCCCGCGAAGAGGGGCCGTTGCACATGCTGCTCCTGCCTTTCACCTCCTCTGCTAACTCCTCCTCACCCTACAGGGATCAGCCCAGGGCTCCCTTCCTGTAGGAAGTTTCCCTAACTATCCTCTGGCTGGGTTACGGAGCTCCTCTAGGTTCTCATGCCATTTCTTCATCCTCTGTGCCTGTACTCACTCATTCATTCATCCAGCAAATACTTAATGAGTACTAAATATGGGCCAGGTTTTGGGCCAGGCACTGCGGATGCAATATTGAAGAACAATAATAGCTAACATTAGCTAACATTCATATTATACTTAGTATGTGCCATGCATGGCTCTGAGTGCCAGTGCATTAGCTTATTTAATCCTCTCTTGTGAGGGCTTCGAGGGAGATACTATTATTATCCCCATTTTCCAGATGAGGAAATGGAGGCCCAGGGAGCTTAGGTAACTTGATTCAATTCCCCCCACACCTCGGATGGATTTGGACCCAGGCCATCCGTTCCTTTAACTTCTGCACCATTCCACCTCCTGAGCTAGAGGCAGGCCCCACCCTCCCAGGCTCACTGTCCCAGGGGAAGAGAGACCAGTAACCAGGCAATTACAGGACGAGGGAAGGGGGACTGTGGGAGTGCCCAGAGGGGCTGCCTAACCCAGGGGGCCATAAAAGGCGTCTGAGACAATGACATCACTGCAGCTGCCTGTGTGGGGACAGACGGGAAATGACAGAAGTGGAGGCAGGGTCAGCTTTTCCTACGGGTCAACCCACAAGTCACTCTTTCACTTATTCCACAGCTACTTAATGAGCCACAACTATGGGCCAGCCGGGTCCTCAGGGAGTGATCCAAGCAGACAAAATCTTGCTCTGGTGGCACTTACTTTTCTGAGAGAGAAAATCAGCAATAAACAAAACAGATAAGTAAAATATCTCACGTGATATTTGGCAATGATGCTCTGGAGAAGGGGAGGGCCTGCAGTGTTAACTGTTAGAGGCCGGCCTCCCTGAAAAGCTGACCTTTGAGGTGAGGGAGTGAGCAGAGGATGTTTCTAGGGGAAGCTCATTCCGCCAGGGCACAGGTTCTGGGTGGGGAGTCTGCCTGCCGTGTGCAAGGCCTGATCTAACCTTGTTTCTACAGCACCGCTCAGACTCCAGCTGAGAGGCTGACACAGCAGCAGAGACGGAAGCAGGGAGCCCCATTGGACCAGGTGAGTCATGCAGGTGAGCCCTGATGGTGGTTTGGACCATGGGTGAAAGGGGTGAGAAGTAGTCATTTTCTGGATATATTTTGAGCCAGGGAAAAGCAACAGATTTGCTGACGGATTGGATGTGAGGTTTGGCGTGAGCCACAGGCAAGATGGAGCTGCCGTCAACTGAGATGAACTGAGTGGGGAGCCGATTTGGGGAGGAAGGTCAGGACTTCGGTTCTGAGGCTAGGAGTTGTGTTCCATTCATCTTTTTCTTTTTTAAAAATAAATAAATAAATAAATAAATAATTATTTTTGGGCTGCATTGGGTCTTCATTGCAGCACGCGGGCTTTCTCTAGTTGCGGCGAGCAGGGGCTCCTCTTTGCTGCGGTGCACGGCTTCTCACTGCGGTGGCTTCTTGTTGCGGAGCACAGGCTCTAGGCGTGCGGGCTTCAGTAGCTGTGACACGCGGGCTTCAGTAGATGTGGCTCGCAGGCTCTAGAGCACAGGCTCAGTAGTTGTGGCGCACGGGCTTAGTTGCTCTGTGTCATGTGGGATCTTTGAGGACCAGGGCTTGAACCCGTGTCCCCTGCATTGGCAGGCGGATTCTTAACCACTGCACCACCAGGGAAGCCCCCATTCATACTTTTAATTCCAGCATTCATATAATAAATGGCCAACAAATGCTTGTTGAATGAGTGAATAAATGGATGATGGACAAAGTTGGGAGGATAGGAGGCCAAGGCCAGCTGGTGAGGGGCTTGCGGGGACCCTGATACTGTTCCAGCTCTCCCACCGCCAGCCCTGAACACCCTGGCTGGCTCGTGCGCACACCCACACTTACATCTCTACACAAGGCCTCTCCTACTTTCATGTCTGCAGGGGCCCAGCCGGGGCCTAGGCTTGTCCAAAAGTGAGTCACAGAGTTGCCCTGGGCCTTGGATGGAGGAAGAGAAGGCAGGGCATCCTGGAAGGCAGGACTGCACTGGGCTTATCCTAAAAGTACATCTCTGGGCTCTGCCAAGGGCTCCAGGGCCTCCATCAAGCTCTTTAGGGCTCATCAAAGCCTCCAGGAGTTCCCGTCCCATACTTGGGCTCTGATCAATGGGACAGGAGCCAACACTTTGGGGAGAGGGGAGCGGGAAGGGCAGGAAGGAGAGGACAGCAGTGAGTAGGAGGAGGAGGAAGAGAAGGCTTGGCGCCTGGTTCAGAGGCTTCTGGGATGAGGCAGAGTCTTGCCTCCTGCAGGGCAAGGTTGAAGAAGGCCTTTGTGTGGATTTGAGGATAAGGAGGTGCTCTGGATGGCATCCCGGAGCTCTGAGCACTACAGTGTTTGTTTCATTGCCATGGTGGCATCATGCTGCCTGGGGGCTGCCTGAGCGTGGGGTTTCTTCCTGCCTGAAATGCCAGGTGTCATGCAGGCCAAGGTGCCCAGGTAGAAAATGGGCGCTAGCATCACTGTTTGATCTGAAGTGTTGCCTCTTTGCACCCTGAGTCTGCCTCCCTCCTGGCCTTCCTCCTCTGGGTTGGGCCTGAAATCTCCAGAAGGACTATATCTAGTCTCCCAGGAGGAAGGGGCCTGGAGGCCTGTATAGTGCTGTGGTTAAGAGCACTTAGCACGCTTGTGTTCCCGTGCAGGCGACTTTACCGCTCTGTGCTTCTGCTGCTTCATCTGTAAGTGGTGGTAACAGCTCCTTCCTCAAAGGCTCGCTGGGAAGAGGATTACGTGAGATCGCGAATGTTTGGCATTCAAAACACCACGCCTGGGGGTCTTCCCTGGTGTCGCAGTGGTTGAGAATCCGCCTGCCAATGCAGGGGACCTGGGTTCGAGCCCTGGTCTGGGAAGATCCCACATGCCGGGGAGCAACTAAGCCCCTGTGTCACAGCTACTGAGCTGGCGCGCCTAGAGCCCGCGAGCCACAGCTACTGAAGCCCGCGTGCCTAGAGCCCGTGCTCCGCAACAAGAGAAGCCACCGCAATGAGAAGCCTGTGCACCTCAACGAAGAGTAGCCCCTGCTCGCTGCAACTAGCTAAAGCCTGTGCACAGCAACGAAGACCCAACGCAGACAAAAATAAATAAGATAAATTAAAAAACAAACAAACAAAAAACACCATGCCTGACCCTCAGGCACCTAACAAATGATGTCCTCTCTCCCACCTCAGGCCCCAGGGCAGTGAGATGACTTGCACAAGGGGCATCAAGCTGTCCATCTGGGTAGATTGGGACCAGGACTTGGGTTTTCCTTCCTGTGCCTGTGTTCTTCCTGCTGCATCCCCATCTCTGTTCTGGAAGAAAGAAGACACTCGGAGCTCCAGGACGCAATCACCGTGGAAACCCATCTGCTTCGTCTTATCTGCTGCTGTTTTTTCCTCCCTCTCTGAGCCATCTGGGTGCCTCACTACAGAATTAGCAAGAGTGGGGGCTGGAGGCTGCGGGAGACTCTGGGGTTTCAGCTCTCACTTGCTGGAGCACAGATAACCCCAAACTGTGGTGAATCCCCACAGGGCCCTGCAATGTCGGTCCAGCTCCAGCTAAAGTGAGTCTGCCCCTCTAGGCACTACCAGGATGCAGAGCGGACAGATGCAGGATGCAGTTGTCTGCCCACAGCGACAACTCACACCTGGACCCCACCTGGGGGAGGGCCAGAGGAGCAGCCCAGGGGACCCGGGGAGGGGAGTTGGGGAAAGCAGGTCTGGCCTCTGCCTCTCCCCCAGGCACAGCTTGTGACCTTGGATAAGTCACATCCTTTTTTCCGGGGCTTCAATTTCTCACTCTCAGCCTAACGTGGTAGCAGGACTAGGCTTTCCAGAGCAAAAAGGTCTGGAATTCTTACTCAGAAGTAATCCTGATGTAGGTTGCAGGTCAATCCTTCCCTTTCCCATCCTGTCAAGACTTGACTTTAAGGAAAAGTATACGAACTTGGAAGTGAGGTAATGGGGCGACTGCTTGACCTTCATCTGTCCATTGGGGCATCTTCTAGCAAGCCCCCGAGGGTCATGTGACTCCCTATGTATTAGGATCCAGGTATTTTATAAGCCTGAGAACTAAGATGCTAACTTGTAGAAAACAGATAAGATACAAAGGATTTTTGTCCAATAGTGATACAAATGATTTCTGACGAGTAGAGATCACCCCGAAGATTATAGTCATGCACTATAGGGCATTTGCCAGTTGGGAATCTGACTAGCAATCTTATTTCAGCCTTCTCTGTGCTTTGCTGACTATTATCAATGAGTCCTCTGAACCAGCTTTGTCATCCTGAGAGTTTCCTCATGAATGAGTGAAATACAACTTTGACAGGTGCTCACTACGCATTTGTAGAATAATTTTTTTTTTTTAATATTTAGAAGACTAAGAGTTGACAGCTCACTGAGCCTCATTTTCCTCTTCTGTAAAATGAGGAATTCAAGGGAGCGGCTTACAGATTTGCTGACCACGTGCCAGGCACTGTTGAGCTCTTTATTTATTTATTTATTTATTTATGGCTGCGTTGGGTCTTTGTTGCTGCGCGGGGGCTTTTCTCTAGCTGCGGCGAGTGGGGGCTACTCTTCATTGTGGTGCGCAGGCTTCCCATTGCGGTAGCTTCTCTTGTTGCGGAGCACGGGCTCTAGGTGCGCGGGCTGCAGTAGTTGTGGTGCATGGGCTTAGTTGCTCTGTGGCATGTGGGATCTTCCCGGACCAGGGATCGAACCTGTGTCCCCTGCGTTGGCAGGTGGATTCTTAACCACTGTGCCACCAGGGAAGTCCCTGTTGAGCTCTTTATATCCATGATTTCATTTAAGCCTCACAGCAAAACTGCCAGGGCAGCTATTCACCCCCTTTCACAGGTGAGCTTAATGAGGTTCCGAGAGGTGAAGTGATTGCTCCAAAGCCTTCACAGCCAGTGAGAAACAGAACCTGGATTTGAACCAATGCATCACAGGTTGGAGGGGCGCGCTAATTCCTGCTTCACAGGTTTATTGTGGAGCTCCTTGAATGAGACAACACGTGGGAAAGTGCTTGGCGAACTCTACAGGTATGCACACATGTGAATAATTATAGTCAGCCCTAGGCTATCTTCTAACCAGCCACACCTAGAAGTGGCCCAGGGTCTGGGCTCCCCTCCCCTGGGAGGCAGGACTCTGCTTCCCACAAGGTGGGTTTCTGTTATCCGGAGAAAGCCAGAGGAGACTGAGGTAAGCAGGCATCTCTGGTCCAGCCCCTCACAAACAGGACACCTGCTGGAAACCACAGGCTGAGCTCTGAGCTCTGGCTGTTCCTTTGGGGCCTGTATTCCTGGGGCAAGGGTCCAGGGTAGGGGCTAGGGGACAGCAGATTTGGACAGGCCAAGTAAAGTCGATTTTTAACCCTAGTTCTGAAGTCATTCTTTGCCATCCTCCTGAATATTTCACCTGAATTAGACCCTGTCTGAAGGCTCCAGAAGCCGTGCCCGGTCTCCCCTAGTTTCTGGAGCCTCCCAGAGCTGCCCATACATGGACACGTCCACCTCAGCCCTGGGTGCCAAGTGGTTAATCATTGGGGCCAGCTTGGCAAATGTTTACCTAGCAGGCAGGCTGCTTGGAACCCCAGGTAATTGACAGCCTGCTTTCCAAAGCCAAGGCAGGAAGATTTATTCTCCCTCCCCTTCCTCCCCAGGGATGCTGCTTGGCAGAGTAAACAGCTTTCAGTTGGCTCTTTGAGGAGACGCTCAGCAGAGGGGTGGGAGCTGGGGGTTGGGATCAGGCCCAGAGGTGGGCCCCGAGGAGGCGTTGAAGGGGACTCAGACCCATTTTTCTGGAGTCTGGGCCCCACCTCGGGAGCCTGGCTTAGACTGACATTCCATAATACATGATAATTATTTCTGTAATTGATGGAACCCCTGACATACATCGCCTCATTTAATTCTTACAAGCACCAGAAGAGTGAGGGACTCTTATCTCTGCTTCCAGACTAGGGAAGGGGGATGCAGAGGTGAAATCACTTGTCTAGGGCCATCCAGCTAGTGAGTGATAGAGCTGGGACCAAACTGCAGTCTGCTTGACATCAGATCTGCTGGGCTTCCTACTTTCCCTCAAGGAAGAAAAGGCTATCGATTTGTTGAGGACTCACTATGTGCCAGGCACTATGTTGGACTTTATTTCAATCTCTAAACCAGAAGTATTTCCTAGAATCCCTTTACTATGCCATTAACATCAAAAGAGTGAGATAGTACAGTTCATAACTGGGGAAGGAAATACAGGCGTGAACCCCAGAAATAAAAGCAGGATGGGCTTCGATTGCCTCTTGTAACCCAAAGGCATCCTCATTGGATGTCTATCAGGTCCTGCAGCCCCGCCTCCATATAGACCCTGATGTTAGCAGGCTCCCACCTCCCCTGCACCCTCCAAAGTCCAGGCCACCATCATTTTGCACCTGGGTCATTGCATTGGCCTCTGGTCTCTGCTTTCCTTTTGTCTCACTAAAACACTGTCTCCTCACAGCAGCCAGAGGATTTGTTAAAATGTAAACCCCATCTCCCCTTGGCTGTAACTCTGTATTAGCCATATCTTTTTAGTTTCTGTGTTTTTTTTTTTTTTTTTTCTTTTTTTGCTGTACATGGGCCTCTCACTGTTGTGGCCTCTCCTGTTGCAGAGCACAGGCTCCGGACGCACAGGCTCAGCAGCCATGGTTCACGGGCCCAGCCGCTCTGCGGCATGTGGGATCTTCCCGGACCGGGGCACGAACCTGCGTCCCCTGCATCGGCAGGCGTACTCTCAACCACTGTGCCACCAGGGAAGCCCCTAGTTTCTGTGTTTTGATGTTTGGCACCAGGGCCTTGCTGACCCTGGAGGGACTGCCCCTCCCGGGGTAGCCAATTCCTATAGATAGTAAACAACTCACCCTTGAGCTTGCCTTTCAAATGCAAACTACCCAATCCAGAGCCTATACCCCATCACCTCCTCTACTGGGCTCTCACACTCAGGGCCACTACTCCCCTGACCTATGCATCACAGGGTCAGGTACCAGGCAACTGGAGACAGCCTCGTGCCCAGAGCTCACTGAAATTATTCATCCAGCCAATTCTAAGACTGCTTGCAGCCTCACGCACTCCTCCCATGGAAACCACAGTCAAGACCCTTGCCTGTGTTTTCCCCTCCCTCCCTCTGCCTCCTGACCAACCCTGGTGCTTCCCCATGTGCCCCCCACCAACCGCCCCGCCCCAGTGGCATGGTGTGCCTCCTCCTCTTGGGTTCTGTGAGTATAATGAACTGTCTTTCCAATGGCAGTTGTCTCCTGGTCTGTTGGCCTCACTGTACCTAAATAATAATAAAACCTATATTTTGAAACAAACTCCCCCAGTGGCTTGCATCACACAAGAACAAAATCCGGGCTTCTTTCCACAGCTTAGAAGGCCCTCCATGATCTGGGCCCTGCCTGCCCTCAAGACATTGTCTCCTGCCCCCCTCCCCAGCCACCGTGTTCCAGACCCAGCAAAGCCATTTCCACCTTAGGACCTTGCACCTGGCTGTCCCCTCTGCCTGGAACGTTCTTCTCTCAGAGCTCATCATGGGTGGCTCCTTATCGACATGCAGGGCTCAGTTTACATGTCACCTCCTCAGGGAGGCCTTCTCTGAGCAATCACCATCAAGGAATAGTGATAGCTAGCACTTCTTGGGTGTTTTCCATGTGCCAGGCACCATTTTATGTCCTTTTCATGTATTCACTCTTTGAATCCTCACAACAACCTTATAAGGTAGGTATTATTATTATTTCCATTTTGCAAGTGAGGAAACTGAGGCTCAGAGAGTTCCAGGGACATGACCAAAGTCTCACAGCTAACAGGCAGGAGAGCTGGGATTCAAATCCAGCAGCCCATTTCCAGAGCCTATACTCTGAACCATGCACCTTATCTCCTGGTGCAGAGTAAGTTTACAATAACTATTATTATTACTATCGTTTTGAATAGGTAGAGGCCAGGTTTTACCCACCTGTGTTCTTTAATCAAATTTGAATTCCTTTAGGCGAGCCAATCACTGTCCACTTTGCCACAGTCCCTCCTGCTCCCTACTGTCTTACACCAATTTACCTGACTTGCTTGGACCCTGAAGGCATTCATGTTTGCAGCCTCCGCTCTGGGTGCCTCTTATTCGCTCATTCTCTTAACCAACACCCACTGTGGCAGGTGCTGTGCTAGGCCCACAGAGATGAATAAGATGGCATCCACGCCCTCAAGGAGACATGGTCCTGTTCAGAGGAGACGGGCACACAGGTCGCTTCACTGCATTGTTATGTGTGCTGTTACGGGGATGCCAGTGAGTGTTAGGGAAGCACACGGGGATTCAGCCAGGAAGGATTTCCCAAAGAAAGTGACATCTCTGCTGGGTTTGAAAGGTTGGACAGAGAGTAGACCAGAAAGATGCAGCACAAGCAAAATGGAAAAAGCACAAACAAATGCATTGGAGGTGGCTGGGTGCATGCCTATCTAGGGATGAGCTTGTCACTTTGGATGAGAAGGAGGAGTGAATCTGACAGGCTGAAGGAAGTTGGTCCAGACCTTGAAGGTCTTCTGCACTTCTGGAAGGACTGCAGCTTTTGTTGTGGAGCCTGACAGCAGTCCGAGGAGGATTTTAAGCAGGGACTGACATGGCATTGTTGATAAGGGTTCCATCCCACTCCACCCCCATTTTCCCCAACCTCCCTTGAGAACTTGGTACCCAGCTAGCCAGCTCGTGTTCCACAGGCTGGTGGGCCTTTACCAGGCTTTTGATGGGCTTGTTGACAACAAGACTGAGGGCCTGGAAGAGAAGATTAAGAGTGGGAATTCAGGCCTCCCTTGGCCTCTTGGTGTCCCAGAACTGGCCTAGCCTCCGAGAATCATTTTTGATGAGAGATTCTGAGAAGCAGGCCATTGCCAAGGCCAAGTAAACTCCCAAAGCCATGGAAGGAGCCAGAAACTAGAGTAATGCGTTCACCAGTTTTCCCCTCCCAGGGGCGGGTGGGCAGGATGTCCAGCCTTTGTCTGTAGGAAGCCCCCTCAACCTGGCCTCCTTCCTCTGGGCTCCATAGTCTCTGCTCCTCCCAGCTGAGGCTCTGGTGACTACCTCGGGGTCGGGGTGGGGGGCATCCCTCAGCTGTTCATTTAGGCCCCTCTCTGAGAGGGCAAATGCTGGAACAACTCTAGAGACCCCGATTCCTATCCTTTCTCTCCAGCCAAGGGTTAAGGCAGTAGAATAGGTAGATCTTCATTTTGGTCCTGGATTTTAAATTTTTGTTTATTAATTTTTCGGCCATGCTGCGTGGCTTGTGGGATCCTAGCTCCCCAGCCAGGGATCGAACCTATGCCCCCTGCAGTGGAAGCACAGAGTCCTAACCACTGGACTTCCAGGGAATTCCCTTTGTCCTTGCTTTGCCAGTTTTTAACTATAAAACTTGGGTAGGTCTCCTGGCCTCTGTGAATCTGTTTCCTGACCTGCAAATCAGGAATGGTACTACTGATGTCTCAGAATCTCTGTGTCAACTGAACGAGATAGAGTTTGCCAAGCACTTGGCACAAACCTGATTCTTACCAGTGCTGGACACTAGCAGCTGGAGTTCATCAGGTGGAGGGTGGCAGGGATGGAGTGTCATGGACATTGGATGGACCACAACGGATTCAACACATGTTTCGGCAGAGGAGACAGCACTTGCAAAGGCATAGAGGGTGACAGGGCGTGGCACAGTTCGAGAATGTTATGTCCCCAAGCACTTTTCTGTGCTTGGAGCAAGGGGGTGGCTTGAGTTCCCCCAAAAGCAGACCCTGAGACTTGGGTGCTCGTAGTCTATTTGGGAGGTGATTTCAAGAAGCAGAAGTTAGAGCATGGAGAAAGTGACGCAGGGAGGGGAGAAATAATATGGGGAGCATTAATGTGCAGCTTGCTGCTGTGAGCAGCTGGGTTCAGCTCCCCATGGAAACTCAAGAGACAGTGTGAAATGCACCTCAGAATCATCCTATCTAAGGATGGGGAGTCATCAACTTCCATGATGGCCGAAGGTTGCCCTTGGGGTGGGTAGCGCATGCCTCTCCCTTCCTGGTTCATAGATGCCTAAGACAGCCCTCAGGCAAGGAAGCAGACACAAGCAGGACTTTGAGTGCAGAGGCTCTCAGCTGCTGGAAACCACCACACCGGGGGCTCAGAGAAGGGATGAGGGGCTATGAGGCTGGTATCCACATTGTCTGCTACTACCTCTTTGAGCCTCTGTTTTCTTGTCTGAAAAATAGAAAGAATATGACATACTTCCCAGGAGGACTAAATGAGGTAAAGGATTTGAATGTTCCTAATGACATGTCTGATACATAGTAGATAATCAAGAAATGGGAGGTATTTGGGCAGCTGAGCCCAGTGGAAAGTTGGGCTCAGCTCAGATGCCAGCTCCTCAGAGAATCCTTCCCTGGCCATCCTACTGAGAGTAGCTCACTCCTTTTATTCTCCATTAATGCATCTTATTTCCTTTAGAGCACTTAATGGTGTGCAATTATCTTGGTTATATGCTTGCTTATTATCTGTCTCCCCTCAATAGAATGAAAGCACCATGTGGGTAGGGAACTAATCTCTCTATTCACTGCTTGATTTCTAGCGCTTATTACTGTTATTATAGTAACAATAATAGAGTAGGACAGTTATTGTTCTTGATCTTTATTAAGCATATACACTCTGCCTGCTAACAGGATGTTAAAAGAGGATTCACCCAGACTCCAACTGGGTCCCAGTGAGATGACAGGAAACGAAAAACAGTGGCTCCCTCTGGGGGGGTGAGTGACTGAAAACAGAGAAGAGACATGAGACAAACTTTTGGGAGCACTGGAAATATTCTACATTTCAAACTAGGTGATGGCTATATCAAATTTTTTTTTTTTTAAGGTTGAGCTGGACAGTTAGTATTAGTGCACTTCACACAGTTTGTTATATACATATTATAGTTTGATTTTAAAAAGTGTTGTCCAACTTCAGCATGTAGTGGGGAGAAGAGGAAATCCAAAGCTGGTCACTCATATGCCAACTTAAAGTAACTTAGCAACAAGGTAAAGGCTGGAGTGGGATGGTAGCCAACCAGAAGAGATCCTTGAACTGTTGGAGGATGGGATCTATAATGAAAGCCTGGAAAATCAACCACTTGCTGAAAACTTAAAGCGTTTGGGTTGTTTATCCCCCAAAAGACTAGATTGGAATGAAATGCAATTGAATGCAAGTATTTTATTTTGCAACAGGAGTCTGGGCCCAAGGTAGATCTTCCTAACAGTGACAAAGGAGGTAAAGAAGGTTGTGACATCCCTGTCCCTGGGAAGTTTAAAACTTAGCTGGCCAGCAAACGTCCCTAGTATGGCCTAGTCTGGGAGTAGGAGACAGAGAAACAAACTCCAGCTGTCCCTCTCAGGACCAGGGACTCTAGTTAGTCCTGGGTATTCTGGGCCAGCTGCAGAGCACTGATTAATTAGGCAGAGAGAACCATCTCTGATCTGCACTAAGCTTTTTATGTTCGGCCGTCACCACCACCAACCACAGCTTTAATTAAATCCGGGGCTTGATTACCACACGCGGTGCTGCCAACACTCTCTCCTGATGACTTTATCTTGGTTCCTGGATGGATGGTGGTGGTGACAGTGTCAAGAGGAGAGGAGAGTCTAAAGAAGCCTGAAGCATGGAATCTGGACACTGGTGATTTGATGGTATGTGAGTTGGTGGGTGGAGCGATCAGCTGTAGGACTCAGCATCTGACCTCAAAGAACTCACAATTTATTGCAGAGTTAAGACCTCTCACTTAGGAGATGGGACAGGATGGTGTGACATAAGCCCCCAAATGAAAGGTGCACACAAATATCCCAGCAACTGAGAGGGGGCAAGGTCCTTTGGGACTGGAGGGGAATCAAGAAAGCTTCATGGAGAGGGAGGATCTACAGGAATTTTAAAGGAAGAACAGGATTAGATAGGCCATCAGGCAGGGAAGAGTGGAGAGAAGAGCATGAATAAAAGTGTGGGGCTTCTCTGGTGGCGCAGTGGTTGAGAGTCCGCCTGCCAATGCAGGGGACATGGGTTCGTGCCCCGGTCCGGGAAGATCCACATGCCGCGGACAGGCTGGGCCCGTGAGCCACGGCCGCTGAGCCTGCGCGTCCGGAGCCTGTGCTCCGCAACGAGAGAGGCCACAACAGTGAGAGGCCCGCGTACCGCAAAAAACAAACCAACAAACCACAAGCTCAGACCTCCTCCTCACAGCCCTGAGAATAAAGCGAAGCCCAGATCATCTCCAGGCACGCCCAGGAATTATTTGAGGAACGGTGAGGCGGAGGGTTACTAACCGGGACTATAAGCAGTAACCCTCCGCTCAGGCTTTGTAATCGTGGTGGCGGCTCCTCGACCACCAGGGGGAGGAATCGCACCGCATTCCGGGCCTCGGGCGGTTTCACACCAAGACGAGGGGCCGTGTAGAGCTCTGAGAATTGTAGGCCTGGGGGGCGGGTCGTAATGTGCCATCTTGCGCGGTGCACCTCGGAAGTTATAGTTCTGGACAGAGAGGCGAGAAATGGTTTTAAGCGCTAATTTCGAGTTCTGGAAACTACAACTACCAAAGGGCCACTGGCTCCTGGGCAGTTTCTCGTTTCCGTAGAGTTGACCATTTGGGTTGCTTCTGAGAGGTCAACTTGACTGGGTAAGTTTGATTGGAGAAAGCTTCTATTCTGGACTGAGGGGGTCTGCAGACTTGCTCACGTTCCAGGCTGGTTTCGGGGAGTTTCTCGTCTTAATCCCAGACTAATCCACATTAGTCTTTTATCTTTTCTGTTTCCTACTGAGACACCCCCAATATCCGCTCTCACCCTTTATTCTCCCACTATCATCTTGCGCTTTCACTCCCGGCGCCCCTGGAATCCCACGGTGAGCTCTCTCGTTCGGAGCCCACAGCCTCACCCCGAGCCCACGGCATCACCTCTCTGAAACGTGGCCTTCTTTGTGCTCCACACTTTTTATGTGCTTCACTCTTACCCTCAGTTTCCTGGTTTTCATACTAGTGAAAGAAGGGCCACCATTCCTTCTTCACAATCCACGGAAGTGCCCAGGACCGGAAGTCAGCAGACCTGTGTTTTATTCCAGCTCTGCAGCTCTCTCGCTGTGTTACCCTAGGCAGATCATACAGCCTCTCTGGGACTCACTCTCTTCAGCTATTATTGAATTGGCCAAAAAGTTCGTTCGGATTTTTCCGTAAGATGGTACAGAAAACCTGAACGAACTTTTTGACCAACCCATAATACGAAATGGAGATGACGATTGCTCTCTCCGTCTTAGCTTGAGGCAGTGTTGTGGAGCCAATAAGCTAATACGTGTGAAAGTGCTTTATAAACTGTAAAGCCTCCACAAGCGAGAGATTATTTTTACTATAATTATTAATGCTCTGAAAAACTCTTATCTTGGCTCCTTTTAATAGCTCTGTCCCCTTGTTGCTCAAACCTGCCCCTTGAGCACTTGGTGTCTCCATTCTCTGAGAGCAGGATGTTAGTTCCTCACTTCCCCAGAGACCACAGACTAATGAGCTTTAAGACTCCAGAGAGCTTTGTCTGGAAGGAAACCCCAGAGAAGTGCTTGTCTTGGACTCTGTCCTGAAATAGCCCGTGATGAAAAGTCCACACAGCTGGCAGAAGGGTGATCCCTGAACACTGGAAACGGGGCCCCAGCAGGAGATGGACAGCTGCAGTGTAAGCCCTATGCGTTCCCTCTGGGCTCTTCTGGGCCTATTTAGTAGACGCTGGTTTTGGGAGGGGTGTCTCAGACTCGAAAAGGCCAGGAGGAAAGAAACCATTTTGTCAAAGGGTTTAATCCAGAAAACGACAAAAATCCCGGAAAAAAAAAAAAAGCTTACCTGGGTATGAGGAAGGAGAGACATAACACTGTTAATTAATTCCTAGCATTTTATGAGCACTTAAAATGTACCAGGCCCTAGGCAATATCACTTTTCTTATTAATTTTCACTTATGAAGTGTCCTCATTTTACTTATAGGGAACTTAGGCTGAGAGAGGTCATGTAGTTTGTTATGGTTATAGTGCCTTCTATATGTCAGGTGCTTTACATACATTCATTTAATCCTCATCAGCAGCTTCATGAGTGATTTATTATTTCTATCATGTGGAGAAGTTATCAGAGGCTTAGAATTGAAGGACCTTGCTCAAGGTCACACAGCCAATTAAGTGATGGAGGTGGAGTTCAGACTGTCACCAAAGCCTTTTTTTCCCCCACTATACCATATAGCCTATTTTTTCGATCAAAAAGACGGAGATTAAAGAATTGAGAGGGTTTAAATCAAAGCCAAATAAAGGAAGCGTTTTTGGGGTCCCTACTATGTGGAGAAAGCATGAGGATAGATGGTTTGGACTCCAAAGAAATGTAAAACACAGTCTACCTCTATAGTATATCTGAAGAGATAAGGCATACATGTGTAAAAAATTAAATAGCATTCATTGGATAAACTGACTGTTGAGACCAGTTATATGCAGGGCACTGCATTAAGCCTAGTAACTGGCAGGAACATGGCCATGGGGATTAAACCAAGTGGTATCACAGTCATTATCATTTCATTAATATGAAAATGGTGGACTGGAATACCATATACACTCAGTAAATATTTGCTGCATGCACACGTCTGAATAAAAGAAAAATCCTGGGTACCATCTGGACCAGAGGTTCTTGAACCTTGGGGATCAGAAAGCTTGGGAAGCTTTATAAACTAATTGACCTCTGGCAATGGGGGCCCTAAAACCTATATTTTTGAAAAGTTTTCCAGTTGATTGTGATAATAGATTCAGGAACTTCTGATCTAGACTCTATGTGGACCACTTATTGGAGGCAAGTTACTGCTTGAAAACTGCTAGAATACGTACTAATTCAAGAGCTGTCCTGAGGCAGCCTGTGATTGGTTATCAGGTGAGGGAGGCAGACAGTACTCAGAGTTGAGAGGAGGGAAGGTTGGAAGGACTTGGAAAGCTTCACAGAGGACCAGAGATTTCACTGGGCTTTGATGGTTGGGACAGGTTTGGATGGGTAGAGAGGCCTTTAGGCAGGCGCCACTGCAAATTGTTTAGATAAGGTGAGCCAAAGAAGGTAGAGACACCTGGGCTGATTTCCTTGGAGAATTCCATGGCGTTTATTAGAAATGACTCTGGATGCTCGGTGTGGGTGTTTCTTAGGCAAAATTTGCAAGTCAGATTGGATTTTCCCATCTTCCCATTCTACTTGTGCGTCAGTCAGTATGAGCCCAGGGAATGCAGATTCATTTTCATGTTAGCCTCACTCTGGCCAATTACCTTCTTTAGTTTTTATTTATTTCCAAATTTAATTTAGTTGATGACCTTCTTCCCAGAAGCTTTCTAGGACTCAGAGAGTTCTGCTTCCCTTCTGTTTGATTGTTCTCAAGTGCCCTCATCCTGATTCCTGTCTCACGTAGTGTTCTCTGTTTGGGTTAAGACCAACATCTCTTCCTATAAGAAGCTACTATCAGGCTTCCCTGGTGGTGCAGTGGTTGAGAGTCTGCCTGCCAATGCAGGGGACACGGGTTCGAGCCCTGGTCTGGGAAGATCCCACATGCTGTGGAGCAACTGGGCCCGTGAGCCACATCTACTGAGCCTGCGCGTCTGGAGCTTGTGCTCCGCAACAAGAGAGGCCACGACAGTGTGAGGCCCGCGCACCGCGATGAAGAGTGGCCCCTGCTCGCCGCAGCTAGAGAAAGCCCTCGCGCAGAAACGAAGGCCCAACACAGCCAAAAAAAACCCAAAAAACAAAAAAACCTTACTTCCTATTTCCCTCATTCTCCCAGTGTAGTAAGTGTAGTTATAGAAAAACAAACAAACAAACAAAAAAACTACTACCATTCTGGTCACCCAGTCTTGAAACCTGACTCATCTTTGGCTCTTCCCTCTCCCATAACTCCCCAGATCCACTTAGTTGCCAGATCCTATTGTTTGTACTTTTCACACAATCAACAAGTATTTCCTGGATACTTCCTAAGAGCCAGATACTACACTAGGTGCTTTCAATGCATTATTTCATTTTATCTCCATAGCAACCTTATGAGGATGGGTAGCATTCCCATTGTACAGATGGGGAATCAGGCTTAGAGTGATCAGGTAACTTGCCCAAGGTAAGAAAGCTAGGCAGCGAAGGAGCTGGGCCTCAAACTTGGGTCTTTCAGACTTTACATGTCTCATGTCTACGACCTCATTTCCAGAGTAGATTCCAACTCCTTAGCCTAGCACTTGAGGGACTGCTACCCTCCAACTCTGGTCACATCTTCCTTTCTCACCTTGCATCCATCACGAACTTCTCGAGGTTTCTCAAGTGTGCTTTCTCACCTCTGTGCCTTTGCTCATACATTCTTCTACTTGAAAGTCAATCTTCCCATCTTCCCCTGCCCTCCACTTCCAAGCTAAAGGAGCTCTCTTTCTTCTTGGAACTCCCACAGTATTTTGTCTGACTCACTTTTATGGCAGTGAGAACTTGCCGCTGCTTCATTGTCATGTGGGTGACGTGTCCTGTGCCCCCTCCCCACCCGCTGTGGGTCCTCTGTACATTTGCCCTCAAGGGGGAAAGGTCAGGGTCTGAGACTAAGCAGCACACATTCAGCTTCCTTTTGGTTGAATAGTCCACTGACTGCATCAGTGGCTTAGCTTCTTTTTAAAATGAATTAGGTTTATTTTTAAATTTGCTTCAGAGAAACAAAATGAAGGAGTCTGTAGTAGAAAGAATATCACTTATTATCTTCCAAATTTAAATAGAATGACAGTAGTATTATTGGTTGTCTGGGGTTTTCCATTAGATCAGATAATTGGAAGTTGGCAGTGAGGAGATCTATGTGTGATAATAGTTCTGGTGACCTCGAGCAGCTCACTTAACCTCTTGAGCAGCTCTCATAACCTCTTAACCTTGATTTCTTCATCAGTAAAGCTCATTTATATACTGGGCTGAGGGGCGTGGTGGTGCAGAGGATGATTGTGAGGAGAAATGATATCTAAGTTCTCTTCTTGCCCAGGCATGCTTTGACCTGAACTTTCTGATCCATCCCAGAGCATCTTAAAGAAAGCAGAATAATGTAATGACTGAAAATGTGGCTCAGGACTCAGTGTATCTGTTTAGGTGCTTTTGGTTCAAGCAATAGAATCTAAACCCAGTTGGTTTAAATAAAAAAGGGGATTTATTGGCTCTTGTAACTAGAAGGTCTAGGACTGGGTCAGGTTTCAGGTACAATCTAATCCAGAGATTCTTAAAGTCTTCACAAATATGACTGTATTTCTCTATGATTCTCTTAGCTCTGCCATCCTCCACAAGTAGCTTCATCCACAAGGTAGCAGAGTGGCTGCAACAGTTCAAGGCTTCATATCCGCACATCACTCTAGCTCAAAACAAGAAAGAACTTTTCCACCCTCAACCATCAAACCAAAGTCCTGGGCTTTACTCTGGTTGGACCAGCTTATGTCATGAGCCCACTCTTCATCCGGATACTGACGGGGATACCAAGGGATGATTGGCCCAACTCTAGAAGTTAGTGAGGCATCAGCCCCACCGAAATCACAAGGCTTCTGTGTAGGAGGGCAGGATAGAGTGGATATCAAGAAGTTTGATCACATTCTCCACTGTCACAGCCACACTGCCCATGATCAAATTCTGGCTCTGCTAGCTATATGTTCTTGGGTAAATTACCTAACTTTATTAAGCATCAGTTTCCTTATCTGTAAGATGAGATAATAATACATATCCCAGAGGATTGTTGTAAGGATTTAATTAAATAATATATGTATGTGAAGCATTTGGTGTAGTTCCTGGCACAGAGTAAGTGTGATGCTGCTGTGATGATGTGATTGAAGAGGGACGGAGAGCAGTGGCATTAACCCCAATTTAAGAAGCAGCCAGGTTACAGGAATGTTTTCTAGTCAGAGTATGCACACCTACCATGTTGAAGGCTCCTGTTTGGTCTCCTGCCCACATTATACTCTTCCGTATCTCTGCCCCTTTCTGCTCTTATATTATGTCCTTTCTAGAAATGCTTTCCTTCTTCTCCCCTGCCTCTAAAATCTTCCTTATATTTCAAGGCCCAGCATAAGTGCCTTTATAGTTAATAGTTTTGGTCAGTGATTTTGTATATATGTAACTGAGTCTCCCCATGAACAGGATCAGTGAGGGTTAGGAGCTCAGGTCTGGATTAGACAGACCCGAGTTTGCCACCTAGAAGCAGTGTGACTTGGGAAAGTTATTCAACCTCTTCATGCCTTAGTTTCCTCATCTGTAAAACAGGGTCTAACCCTCAGACAGTTATTGAGAGATTGAAATGATGCAACGTATGTAAAAAGCTTAGTTCAGTGCTGACACAGTAAATAATTGATGGTAGTAGTTATTGTTATTCTTAGCTTCATGAGGACAAGGTCTGTGTTATAGTCTATGCAGCAGTTACTGCTGTGCTGGGCACATAATCGGTGTTGAATAAACACTTGTTAGTGGGTTTTGAGGAGTATGGAGGCTCTCTTTCCTTTTCATGACCATCTCCTTACCTCTCCACCACCAACAACAGAAAAAGCAGCCCCTAAACCTTAGTAAAGGCAGTGCAGCAAAGTGGATGATGTGGAAGATTGACTGAGTCACCGGCAGGAAGGAGGGGTGATAAGGAGGGGTGGATAGGGGTGGCAGATGACACGAATAAGCAACAGGAAGCTGAGAGGAAACCAGCAAGAGGCTGTTCTCTGTTCCACCCTCCAGCCGTCAAGTTCAGCCACGGCCCAGGTCGTTGTTCAGTTCAACTGGCGATGAAATGGGGGTCAACCAGTCCGTGGGCTTTCCACCTGTCACGGGATCCCACCTCGTAGGCTGTGGGGATGTGATGGAGGGTCAGAGTCTCCAGGTAAGTGTCTCCAGCACGTCTCCGCTGCTTCTGTCTTCACAGGACTTATCGATAGTGAGTCTGATGCTGCAATTCCAGGTGGGGGGAAACTGAGTTAGAGCTGGTCTGGATTTGGTTGTAGAGCCCCTAGGTCTCTTTTCCCTGAACTTTTTCTTCCTCTTTCCAATTAGAAACATCTCAATAGACCAGAGATTATGGGTTCTTTTTCTGGCTCAGAGGAAAAGGGGCCTCTAGCTTCAAAGGTAGCTCTCAGATGTCTTGAGAGCCAATGCCTGATCCTGGGAAGGTTTTGGATCTCATCTTAATCTGAGTGTATGAGAGGAAGAGCAGTGGACCATGTGCCATTGACCTTTGACTCCCTGACCCGGGTAGGAAGACAGTCTCCTTTTTCTCCTCTCCTGCCTTCGTCTATTTCCCTCTGGTACTTTGGTTCGGGACTTTCCCTCCATCAGTTCCTAGGTTATTCTCTGCTGGCCCTTGAACTCCCCCCTCCCTTGTGAGAGGCACATACTTCCTGGTAACCTCTCACCTACTCCCATGTAAAATGAGTGTGCTGCTGTTGCTTCCCAGGGGTCAGCCTGGAGGATTGTCCTGGGTGACACACCAATCCCGCCCCATTCAGCATGAGGGCTAATCCCTCGCTCCTGGGACTCCTCCAGGCCTGGGCTCAGGGCCAGAGTTCAATCTTTTGCTATCTCAAGCATTGGGAATATTGTAGTACCCCTCAGATGTAATTCAAAATACAGTTGGCTGTTTGAAATGACATAAGCCTTACATGTATGCTAAACATAAAATTGCTTCTTTCTGGATTTTCTGAATACAAAATTCAGGTATATGAATTGAAGGTAAAGTTCCCCTGTTTTGGTGCTTTGCTGGTGCCCCAAACACCTGCTGAATGTGTCTGTTGGGAAATGTAGCCATGCTTCTTGCTCTGAGCAGCTGCTCTCTTTTCTTCCTTACAGGGGAGCTTCTTTCGACTCTTCTACCCCTGCCAAGAGGCAGAGGAGACCACAGAGCAGCCCCTGTGGATTCCCCGCTATGAGTACTGCACTGGCCTGGCTGATTACCTGAAGTTTAATAAGCGCTGGGGAGGTTTGCTGTTCAACCTGGCTGTGGGTAAGATTCTCTCCCAGCTGCTTGATTATGTTCCTAGGAGATCCCAAGGCAGACACAGTACATTACAGTTTGCATTGCCCAGCCCTTTTGTAGTGGGGCATCCATTAGCCAGTGTGGTATGGAGAGTTGGAGAGAATTATGTACATAAGAGCTTTGGTTATAGAGTTAGACTGTCTTGGATTCGAATCCAGACTTTATCATTTACTAACTGTGGGGCTTGGGCAAATTACTTAAAATGTGTCTGAATATCTGATACTTTTGCAGGGTTATAGTGTGGGATGTATGTAAAACATGTACTCTAGTGCAGTGCTTGGGATATAGAATGTGTTCCATGGATGGTGGCTATTACTCATTTATCCAACACGTATTAATTCCACTCTGTGCCAGCTATAGTATAGATCAAAGAAACGTTCTTAACTGCCAAGGAGCGTACTGGCTCCTGCACTGGCCTCTCTAGCTCCTCCCTCTTCTGGGTCAGATGACATTGAATCATCCCCTTTCCCCAAAGGCCCCACTGTTAGGAACTCTCCCCACTGCCTTGGCATCTCAGGGACTTACTCTGTAAGTTGTTTAGTACTTCCCCTTTGGATTTATCTGCCCATTTTCTGTTGTGTGTATGCTCCCTAGGGGAGAAAAGGGGAAAGAATAGGTGACTGATTGTCCTGGGCTGCTCGGGCAAAAGGTGGTTCTCCTGAGAGGAGATCCACATGTCCTCATCACACCTGTGCCCAGGCTGCCCTTCGCATTCAGCCGGAGATTCTATAGCCTTTGTCTCTGCTAGGATCTTGTCGCCTGCCTGTTAGCTGGAATGGCCCCTTTAAGACGAAGGACTCTGGATACCCCTTGATCATCTTCTCCCATGGCCTGGGAGCCTTCAGGTAAGAGCTGCTCTGCCCCAGACCTTGTCATATTCCTTGCCTGGTTGCAGCTGCTGAGTCTTAGCTTATTCTCAAAGGGCAGGGAAACGCATATTTCCATTTGCCAGTTTTCTTATCTACCATGTGCTTCATCCCAAGGCACTGGGTCCACCTTCTCTAGAAGGCCTTCCCCCAGGCCCCTTTCACCCAGTGGAGCCTTTTATATCCTTGGCTTCTCATGTTCCAGCATTTATATAAATACTTGCTTTTAGCTTTCTTCCTCTATAACAGCCCAGAAGTACTAGAAGGAGCTTGAGCTTTATGGTCAGAGAGTCATTTAGTCAACCTACACTGAGGACACCTCGGCCTGGGGCACTGGCGTAGTGACGAGGAAGACAGACTCGTTCCTGCTTCCGTGGAGCTCGCAGCCTCAGCTGTAAATCTCAGCCGTACCACTGCACTCTGTGAGCTCGGGACTGTGGTAGAACTCTCTGAGCCTACATTTCCTCATCTGTCAAATGGAATGCTGCTCCCACAGTGTGGGTTATGAGGACTCAGACAGGCACCTAATAGGTGCACACGCCTGCCAGTTTTCCCCTCTGTCTCTCTACGTGGAGGATCGAGGGGTGATGAACTGTAAGATCTCTTTCACCAGATTTCGGGAAACACTGGTCCAAGTTTTACAAGTCAGTACCCATTCAGAATTCTCCCCATGAATTCTGATTTTTACACCTTGGTGTGTTATATACATAGCTTAATAACTGTAGTACATGCGTTCTTATTTAAGCTTGTGAATATTCTCTCTGTATGTTAATTCATCAACATATAAGTCTAGTTTATGTCCCAGAGTGTTACACAAAGGCATCTATTTTTGCCTTTTCACACCTCCCACCCCTACCCAAACCATTGTCTACACTGTAGCCAGGCAGATCTATTTTAAAACCAAATATGATCTTGTCATTCCAGCACCTAGAACAGTGCCTGGCATATTGTAGATGTGCGATAAATATTTGTTGAATGAATGAATGAATGAATGTCACTTCCCTATCTAGATCTTTTTAATGGCCCTTTGAACTTAATTCAGCTCTTGTCATTGGCTTACCTGAATGCAGGTCCAGGACAAAGTTTCCAGCCTTGTTGCTTGCTACTTGCCCTACTCCAGCTCTCCAGACAAATAGCCCTAAAGGCACTATGTTACTTTCTGCATCAGGGATTTCATTTGTGCTGTGCTTTGTGGCTGTTCCCTTTGCCTGGAATACTTGCTGTTCTCCTCTCTTCCTCTTCCTCCTTTTCGTCTTTTGCCTGGCTAATTCCAAATTACCTTCAGGGTCCTAGTTTGGGTGTCACTTTCTTAGGGACACCCATCCTGACCCCTGTATTATATTAGGTTAAGTTTCCCGGTGGTGTGCTTTCATAAGACAATCTGTACCTCTCAGTACTTAACATAATTGTAATGAATTAATTACTTATGTGATTATTCTTTAATGTCTGTCTTTTTAACTGGATTGTAAGCTCCACAAAGGCAGAGACCATGTCTGTCTTCTATCTTTCCCAGTGCCTAGGGCATTACCTGGAAAATAGTAGTTTCCCAATGAATATTTATGTTTTGCTAGGTTCCATACATTCAGCAGGTATCTGTTGAGCACCTGCTCTGTGCCAGCTCCTTGGCATGAAAAGAAGGTGGGACATACAGAAATAAACAAATCAAGGAATTTGCATCCACTGGAGGAGACTGAATATGGATTCACATAACTGTAGCGCATGGCAGGAAGTGGAGAGCAGATGTGGAGATGAGGCTAGAAAGGCAGCAAGATGATTTTCTTTTTTTTTTTTTAATTAATTAATTTTTATTTTTGGCTGCGTTGGGTCTTCATGGCTGCACGTGGGCTTTCTCTAGTTGTGGCCAGCGGGCTTCTCATTGCGGTGGCTTCTCTTGTTGCGGAGCACGGGCTCTAGGTGCACGGGCTTCAGTAGTTGTGGCACATGGGCTCAGCAGTTGTGGCTTGCAGGCTCTAGAGCGCAGGCTCAGTAGTTGTGGTGCACGGACTTAGTTGCTCCGCGGCATGTGGGATCTTCCCAGACCAGGGCTTGAACCCATGACCCCTGCCTTGGCAGGCAGATTCTTAACCACTGCACCACCAGGGAAGTCCAAGATGGTTTTCAATGTTGATTTCTTATTCAGTAAATTTAGTACCTGCTATGTGCTATGCTGGGGTTGGGTATGCAGTAGGGAATAAAATGGAGACGCTGCTTTCAGATTGTAGTCTAGTGGGGAAAAGAAGCTAAGAAATATTATTTCCTAAGCTGACAGGTATTTTATAGAGAGAGCAGGTGAACACATGACTTTAGAGTGGTCTTTTTGGACTAAGAGTCTGTATTGAGGCTTCAGATCTCAATAAACTGGGGTGAATCAGTTATAAATACTCTTCATTAACCATAGTGAAATTCCAAGAAAAGGGGCAGGGAGGTAAAGGGACATGGTTTCCTCTTGTTGCATCTGTGGTTAATTCAGGACCTGAAATCCTTCCCATGAGTCACAGACCTCTGGCTTCCCATCCCAGGGAGGAGTATATATATTTAAACATTACCTAGCCATTTGTAATGTGCCTCTGTCTCCTTTGGTTCCCACACAGTCCTGTGAGGTACATGGGGAGGGGGATGCATATTTTACAGATGAGCAAACAGGCTCTGAAAGGCAGACTTGTCCAAAGTTACAGTTTAAAGTGGGAAGGGATCAGAAATCTCTGGCTCTCAAGTCCAGTTCTTTGCCTCCCTGAGAGAAGTGAGAAGGTGAAAAGAAACTTAAGACACTGACTTTCTGCATCAATTAGGATCTGAGTAAGTTGTATTTCACAGTAAAACCCCAAATAATAGTGACCTAAATAACATAAAATTTATTTTTTGCTCAGATAAAAAGAAAGCTAGGGGCTTTCCTGGTGGCGCAGTGGTTGAGAGTCCGCCTGCCGATGCAGGGGACGTGGGTTCATGCCCCGGTCCGGGAGGATCCCATGTGCTGCGGAGCGTCTGGGCCCGTGAGCCATGGCCTCTGGGCCTGCGCGTCCGGAGCCTGTGCTCTGTGACGGGAGAGGCCACAGCAATGAGAGGCCCGCGTACCGCAAAAAAAAAAAAAAAAAAAAAAAAAAAAGAAAAGAAAGCTAGAAGTACACAGAGCTGATATGATAGTTCTACAAAGCTGTCAGAAAACTAGATGTGTAGCTTCTATTTCTAAGGGTATCTCATGACCCAGGCTGCTTTAGGTCTAACCATTACATCCGCAGTCTATGCAATAGGAAGGGAGAACTCTCCTGAAAGTTCTATATAACACAACTGCTTACATCCCATTGACTAGAGCTGCTCTGTCCATTATCGGTAGCTTCTAACCACATGTGCATATTGAACATTTGAAATATGGCTGGTCCAAACTGAGATGTGCTATAAGTATAAAACACACATTGGATTTCAAAGACTTCATGTGAAAAAAAAAAGAGAATGTAATAAAATATTTCATTAATTAAAAAATTTTGATTTTATATTCAAATGATGATGTTTTGGCTATATTGGGTTAAATAAAAAATATTATTAAAATTAATTCTACCTGTTTCTTTTTACTTTTAAAAATATATCTACTAGAAAGTTTTAAATTACTTAGGAGGATAGCATTATATTTCTATTGCTGGGCTAGAACTTAATCACACAGACAAACCTGGCTGCAGAGAGGCTGGGAAATGTCATATTTTTTTGCATGACAGTGTCTTCAGCTGAAAATTAGGTTCTATTATTAAGGAGGAAGGGAAAAATAGGTGTTTGGAGTAGGCAATTAGCAGTGTCTGCCATATTTTTTCTGGAAAGTTGGAGGACAGACCAAAAAAACCCACATGCTAAATCTCAGATGCATATTTGAATATTAAAGAAATAGCCAGGGCTTCCCTGGTGGTGCAGTGGTTGAGAGTCCGCCTGCCGATGCAGGGGACGTGGGTTCGTGCCCCGGTCCGGGAGGATCCCACATGCCGCGGAGCGGCTGGGCCCGTGAGCCATGGCCGCTGAGCCTGCGCGTCCAGAGCCTGTGCTCCACGACGGGAGAGGCCACAGCAGTGAGAGGCCCGCGTACTGCAAAAAAAAGAAAAAAAAAAAAAAGAAATAGCCAGAGTCCCTGTCCTTAAGGAGCTTACCAACTAATTTGGGAGACATACAATATATAGACAATAAGAATGCAATTGTTTGAAGTAGCCAAACTATTGGGGTTGGGGGTGGAGGAGATGCATCAGTGTATGGGGTTGAAAAACACAGTGGATTGACTTGCACATGCTCCCTGGAGGAGGACACTGGAGCCTTGGTGAGAGCAGGGGTATGCTGGCTGGAAAAAGCTCCTGGGCAAGGGCTGCTGCAAATGAAACTTCCTCCATTCCATCTTTTGAGATGGCTACTAGCAGAGCATGGTTGGACTAGGGGCTAAGGGTAGGCCATTCTTTTGATCACTTCTCTCGGTTCCTTCCTGGATCTTTAGGACACTGTATTCAGCCTTCTGCATGGAGCTGGCCTCCCATGGCTTTGTGGTTGCTGTACCAGAGCACAGGTGAGGGATGACAGTCACAATGAACCATCAGGGGTTGGGTGCCTGCAGTGGGCTAGGGTATAGGCTAGTTCCCTATAGATATATTATTTCTAGTCCTCACAACACTATACAAGGTAGGGGTTATATTCATTTTAAAGGTGAGGAAACCAAGGTTCAAAGATGTTGAATAACTTGCTGAAAGTGACATAGCTGAATTGGGGTTCAAACGCAGGTCAGTCTTCAAAATCCACATTTTTTTCCACATTTTTTTCTACTCTCCTATGTGTGCCCCCGATCTTTTTCCCTATTAGCTAAAGGATAATCTAGAATGTCTTGGCTGAAAAGGAGGATTTGGTAAAGGGGAGAAATAAGTCCAAGTGTCTTCTGGTTTCTCTCTGGTGGCTCATGTGTTGCAGGGATGGGTCAGCTGCAGCAACCTGTTTCTGCAAGCAGCCCCCAGAGGAGAACCAGCCCAACAGCAAGTCACTGGAGGAGGAATGGATCCCCCACCGTCAAACTGAGGAAGGGGAGAAGGAATTCCATGTCCGGAATTGCCAGGTAGGCTTATGCCAGTGCGGAGGGAGAGTTACTAAGCCTGTCCTCCCTATAAAACACTCACTAAGAAGACTTTGAACTAACCTCTCTTAAAATCTTGGTCATAGTGGTTCTGAGCTTGTCACATTAGAGAAATGAGGTATTAATCAAGACTCTTAGAATTGCAAGTGACAGAAACCCAACTTAAGCTTGTTAGGCAAAAAGGAGAATTGGTTGGCTTATATAAGCAGACAAGGGAAGGGCAAGACTGCTAGAACCAGACTCAAATGCCATTGGGACTTGTTTTTCACTCTTATCTCTGTCCCTCTGCTGGTTGGTCTCATCTGCTGACTGGCTTTACCTTATGAGGTTGCACATGTTTGCCCTCACCATCTGAGAGAATAGGGCTGTTTTGGGGTTGTCCCCAGCTTCTACCCCAAGGTGCAAGATGAAAAATCCTGGATAGAGACTCCGAGGCTGGGGAGAAGTACCAAAATACGAAGTTCCCATCCGAAATACATTGCTAAATGTTTTGGGGGAGGGGCAATCCTCAAAAGTCAGGGTTAACAGGAGAAGTAGGGGCAGGTCAGTGCTAGGCAGACAAAAACAATAGACATGTGCTATAAGTGGGCAAGTGGAATCCAGTACTGGGTTGATGATAGGAACACATCTGTGTCCTTTTGTTGTCAAAGTGCTTTCATATGGCACACTGTATACCCATATTATACCCCTCTGTACCATGGGTAGGTAGGTAGAGTCTGAACAGCAGGGCTGACTTCGTTGTGCTTTTATATGGTGCTTACGTGTGTGGCTGTGAGGGAGCTAAGCCTTTCTCAGGGTGTGGGGACCACAGTGCTGGATGAGATGTGCGTGGGCACGTCATCTCTGCGTTCTTCCTTGGCTCTGTAGGGGAGTGAGATCCCCGCTGGATGGTTGTGCGGTATTCCAGCTCCCACGGGGACTGTCTATTGCAGGTGCATCAGAGGGTAAACGAGTGCCTGAGGGTGTTAACTGTCCTGCAAGAGGCCGCTGCTGGGCAGACTGTCCTCAACACCATGCCTGGCGGGTTGGATCTGATGACCTTGAAGGTATGGCAGCAGTTGGTATGACCTGGAGCACATTTTATTCATCAAGACTTTCTTGCTTGCAAATAACAGAAGCCTAACTCACTAGCTTAAACCAAAAGAGAATTTATTGGCCCAACTAAATAGGAAGACTAAAAGCAGATTGGCTTCAGGCCAGTATGGCTAGATCCAGGGTCTCAAACATTGTCATCAAAGCTCTGGCACTCTCTCCCTTCTCCCGGCTCAACTCCACTCTGTGTATATGGGCTTCATTCTCACCAGACTCTCTCCATTAGGCAAGAAAGGTGGTTGCTGGCATATTCCAAGCCTGCATCTCAACTCAGCTCCAGACCTAAAAGGAAAAGAAACTCTGGTAGCTTTCAGCAATCTGGAAAGGCCATGGCCTGCTTGGGTCACATGCCCCTTCCGGGCCAGTCACTGTGCCAGAGGGATAGGGTATTCTGGTTGGCCTGCCTACATTATACACCCACTTCCAGGTCAGGGGAACCTGAGCACCAGGACTGACAGCCCCATGGGGCCGCATGGGTGAGGGAGTGATATTTGTTCCGCAAAGGAAGAACTATGGAGCTGCATACAACGTGTGTTGTCTACTGCAGGCTCATTCCTGCCTTTAAAGGAATCCCAAGAACCCCCCAGGAGGAGAGAAACTGTCCCCCCCATGGAATTTGGTGCCTATGAAGGCACATTTTCCTCCCCTATCCAGTCCTTTCCTCCATAATTTCAAAAGTATCTCAGGCTTTATTTAGAGGACCAAGAAATCACACGAAAGCATGAAGGAAAAAGAAACGAAATTTTTGGATATTTTGATGTTTGTCCTTCCAGTTCTTTTAAGATGCATTTTTTTAAAAACAGTAATGTTACTATTTAATACAAGCTGTTTTGTGGCCTTATTCTTCATTTAGCAGAACAGTATGAATGTCACAGTATGAATGTCTTCTTATTCCAGTTAATATTTTTCTATGGCATGATTTTTTTTTTGAGTTTATTAATTAATTAATTTATTTTTGCTGTGTTGGGTCTTCGTTTCTGTGCGAGGTCTTTCTCTAGTTGTGGCAAGCAGGGGCCACTCTTCATCGCGGTGCGCGGGCCTCTCACTCTCGCGGCCTCTCTTGTTGTGGAGCACAGGCTCCAGACGCGCAGACTCAGTAGTTGTGGCTCATGGGCCTAGTTGCTCCGCGGTATGTGGGATCCTCCCAGACCAGGGCTCGAACCCGTGTCCCCTGCATTAGCAGGCAGATTCTCAACCACTGCACCACCAGGGAAGCCCCTATGGCATGATTTTTAATAGCCATGTAATATTCCATTGTATGAGTGAGAATGGTATATACATATATATATAAAAATATATAATAATTACTCCTTTATGAGGACTTCCTATGATAAGAGCTCTTTTCACAAACAGATGCATTGTTATCTCTTTACATAGAAAGAAACCAAGGATCTAAGAGGCTAAGTATCTGCCCAAGGTTACACAGCTAAGCAAGTGGTAGAGTCAAACTTTAATTTGGGGCTTTTTGCCTATGCAGTGTGCCCCAACGCCTCTTTAGAAAATATCTTTTAAAGGCTCTGGAAAAGTCTTCCAGGAAGAAACATCAGCCTGAATGGCCAAGAGGTAAGGCAGGACCTGAAATCTAGAGAGCTTTGCCCGCTGTATGGTGTATGTCATCAGTCCCCACCAGATAAGCAGGGCCAGGCACCGCAGTTCAGGCCTGTGGGCCTGTGGGCCTGAGACAGACATCGGGGGATGGCTGGCTACGTGTAGTTGGATTAGTTAAGAGGCAGTCTTTTGGAGAAATACAGAATGAAAAAAGCTAAGTGCATTTTCATCTATCAGATTGAGCAAGATCCAAAAATTGATTACTCACCCTGTCGGCAAAGCTGTGGGGAAGTATTCTCTGCTCCGTTGCCAGTGTGAGTGCAGATTGCCCCATGCAGGGCAGTTTGGCAATAGCTCTCAACAGCACGAATGCACGTAGTGTTTGACCCAGCAATGTCCAATTCTGGCAATTTATTTTACACGTCCCTACACACATGTTACATGATGTATGTACAAGGTTATTCATCCCAGTGTTGTTTGTAATAACAAAAGATTGATAGTATCCTAAATGTTCACCCATAAGTGACCACAGCTGGTTTAATAGATTATGGAACAATGGATGTATTATTTTGGATAATGCTAATTGCTATAACACGTAAGCTGCAAATCTCAGTGGCTTAACAAAGAGAAATTTATTTCTCTCCCACATGACGTCCAAAACGGGTGCTTCTATGCAAGCGCTGACTCAGGGATCCAGGCTCCCTTCTTCTAATCGCTCTACCCTCTTCCACCTGTGAAACCCAACTTCACCATGTACATTAAGCCAGGAATGGGAAAGAGCATGGAGGTTTGTATGGAAGAGTTTTTATAGACCATGCCTGTAAATGGAGATAATCACTTTCATATTCTATCACAAGACCACTATCACTCACATCAAGTCACAAGGCCACATCTAACTGCTGGGAAACAGAATCTAGCTTTGTGTCCAGGAAGAAGAACAGTTTTGGTGATCACTAGTTGTCTGTACCATGGTGAAATCACATGTAGCTGTAAAAAAGAATAAGGAAGCTCTTTATGTACTAATATTATTATGTAAAACAAGTAAGATACACTATCACTTGTGTAAAAGGGGGGAAAGTATATATTCATGTTTACCTGTGTAGGCATAAGTAAGCTCTGCAAAGACGCAAGCAACTTACCTGTCTGGGTAGGGAGTGGGCAACTGTGTGGACAGGGAATAGGGTAGGTAGGAGACTTCTCTATATGCTCCTGATTTTAGAGTTATGTAAATATATTAACTTATTAAAAAAGCTGAAGAGACCTTGACCAACCCAAAGGTACTGAGCAAAGAGGGGAGAATTTAGATACACAAACTTGGGATAGAAGTTGGGAAGAGCAAAGGAGAGCATAGGTTCAGGGCAGAGGCTGGGCAGCAAATCCTGGAGAGGTGTTTTGAGCCCCTTAGCAGGCAGCTGCAGTGGTTCTTTATATAACCATGTCCTGAAGGCTTCTGGGGACAACCAGAAATAGATGCTTGCAGAGCACGTTAGAGCCAGCAGGCTCACTTTGCTAGATAAAAGTCAGGACAGATGTCAGAGGAAGTAGAACCTGAGTTGGTTTTGGTACAAGCAGTCCTTGCTTCAGAGCAAAGTGGAGGGGCAGTAGGAGCGCCCCCATTGTGTCCTTGACTTGGTGCACGTGTCATCCATCCCTCTGGTTGGATTGGTTATAAGGCAAGGACCTAAATGAAGTGAGTTCTTATTCTTTTTTTTTTTTTTTTTGGCCGCGCCATGCAGCTTGCGGGATTTTAGTTTCCTGACCAGGAATCAAACCCTGGCCACCACAGTGAAGGCGCTGAGTCCTGACCACTGAACTGCCAGGGAATTCCTGAGAGTTCTTATTCTTAACGTGCTCTTATACTGATAGGTCATATAATTTCTGTTTATCCATTTATTCATAGATATTTGAATATCTACCTCATCCAGATATTATAGGTGGCAAGATTATTAAAATAAAGATGAAAAATGTGGTTTTCAGAATTCCTGCCTACAGAAGGCTGTTCAGTCCAGGGATGGCCTGACCCGTTGCTCTCCAGTGGGCAAGAGGCGCTTAATACCGTGGTTTTGGAGGTCTTGCCCACTGTATTGTGTTTCTGCATCATTGTCTCACTGTTTCTTCCTCTTGCCCTTGAAGAGTTCCTAAAAATGCACCCCTGTGTTTCTGACCTTTCTCAGGGCAGCATTGACACGAGCCGCGTGGCTGTAATGGGACATTCATTTGGAGGGGCCACGGCTATTCTGGCTTTGGCCAAGGAGACCCGATTTCGGTGAGTTTCCCAGTGATGCTGCTGTTAGCTCCACACACCGTACATTCATTCAGCAGGTATTTTGCGCTAGGTACTGTTTTGGGAGGTGGGGATTCAGTGGTGAAGAAGAAAGCAAGGTCTCTGATTTCATGGAATTATGTTTCTGTGGGAGGAGACTAGTAAACAAGTAATCAAATCCCTGGCACCCAAGTGCAACGAAGAAAGTAAAACAGGCTAATAAGCTGGATGGAGTATGTGGACGCTTCCTGGAGAAAGTGACATAAGCTAGACTCAAAGGCAAAGAAGCCAACCACATAAAGGTCTAGGAGAAGGTCATTCTAGGCAGAGGGAACAGCTAAAGGCCCTGAGGTGGAAAGAAACTTGCTGTTTCAGTGTGGGAGGACCATAGTGAGCGAGGGGGAAGCGATTCAAGGTGTGATCAGGGAGATAAACAGGGGCCCCGTCATGGGGCCTTTTGGCCAGTGTAAGGAAGTTAGATTTTATTCTAAGTATGACAGGAAACCATTGAAAGGTTTTAAGTATAGAAAAATCTTATTTACATTTAAAAACCACTATGTGAAGAGTGGGATGTAGCAGGATAAGACTGGAAGCAAGGAGGCTAAGTAGAAGGAGGCTATTTCCGAGTCAAGGTGAGAGATGAGGGATTTGCTTTAAGACGGAGGTAGTGGGATGGAGAGAAGTGAAGGGAGTCAGGATAGGTTTTAGAATTTTCAGGACTTAGTGATGTTTGAGGTGAAGGAAAGAGGAATCAAGGTTTTTCATCTGTGTGTCCATCATTTGAGTGGAAGATGATTGTCCTTTATTGAGATGGAGGACTGGAGGAGCATTGGGGGTGGAGGCCTTAGTTTTGCCCTTGGTGACAGAGATTTCTGCTGGACAAACTGGCCATGACTTTGAGTTGTGGCACCAAAGAGGCTTTCCCTGACGTTCCTGCCACGTATGCTCTGGGCTTACTTAGCAGCTTGTGCAATCAGGGCACTAAACTGTATTTTGCTACCTTGTGTGTTCTATCTCCACTGCTATTCTGGGAGCTCCAGGAGAGCAACAGCTGTGTCATTTATCTCTAGATCCACAGCACAAGGCTAAGCACATAGTAGGTACTTGATGAGGTGAACGAATGAATGAGTAAATGAAGGAAGTGCCATTCTGTGTGACTCAGGTCAGCTGCCTGAGTGTAGATCCAAGAGAAGGAGGAGGTCTGATCCTTGTTTTCAGAGAGTTTAAAAATCTAGAAGGATTTTTGCCGACAGGTAAAAGTGATCTCTATCCAAGATCCTAACTGAAGGGTATGGGCCCTGGTTCCCCTTCCTGGCTTTCTGAGCTTTTTACTCCATTGAAGGGAGAACTACCCTAATTGTTCTTGCTTGAGTTTCTACATGGCAGTTCCACATGTCTGGTCCTGTTCCAGGTGTGCTGTGGCTCTGGATGCTTGGATGTTTCCTCTGGAACATGACTTTTACCCCACGGCCCGAGGCCCTATATTTTTCATCAATGCTGAGAAATTCCAGACAATGGAGAGTGTCAACTTGATGAAGAAGATTTGTGCCCAGCATGACCAATCCAGGATCATAACTGTCCTGTGAGTAAACTCCAAGATCATGATCCCCAGTGTCCGCTGCATTTTCTACTCAGCTGTGGCTCCCGTAGTTTCCTCTAATTTATCCAGAAGTTCTACCCATTGATAGAATACATAAATACCTCCTGAATTTCAAAATCTTAATTCCTTTGGAATTTCATGTCTGTCCTTCTTTTCCACTTAGCTCCACCTACAGTGATTTATTCACAAGTTTATATGACTTTATGACAGGGTATCATGGGATTATGTGTTAGAGAGGAAGAGGTGTGGGTCTGGGTGGACTCCAGGAATCTCTAATCTCATTTGGGAATTTTATTGAGTCTTTTGAAGAGTATGGATGTAGTAGACCTTTGACACTCACGAGATGGATTTTTAGAGACCTTCATGAATACCTAAATTCAGGTATCTTCCATGAACCATCTATTCTCTGCCTGAGAGAAACCACATTCTCTTCACTTCCATCATCAACACTGTCAGATGGTTTGATTTTAGGAGGCATTTTTCACAGAGAGAAGATTTTGAGTGACTTTAAGAAATGAACTTTAGGGCTTCCCTGGTGGTGCAGTGCTTAAGAATCCGCCTGCCAATGCAGGAGACACTGGTTCAAGCCCTGGTCCAGGAAGATCCCACATGCCGCAGAGCGACTAAGCCCGTGCACCACACCTACTGAGCCTGCACCTAGAGCCTGTGGGCCACAACTACTGAGCCCGTGTGCCACAACGACTGAAGCCCACACGCCTAGAGCCCGTGCTCCACAACAAAAGAAGCCACCACAATGAGAAGCCTGCGCACTGCAACGAAGAGTAGCCCCTGCTCGCCACAACCAGAGAAAAGCCCATGTGCAGCAACGAAGACCCAACTCAGCCAAAAATAAAATAAATAAAATAAAATAAATTTATAAAAAAAAAGAAATGAACTTTACATAGGAAGTGGCTTAGAGCTACAGACACAGGACTAAAGTCTCACTGACAAGTCTCTGACTTGGTCCTGCCCTGTACTTGAGCCAAATAGCCCACATGGTTCAAGGATCCCAGGTCCTATTTCAGCAAAATGACAAGTAACTACACGTCATGGACCTATGGACTCATTCAGGTGGTTGAAATGCCAGATCCAAAGCCCGGACTGCTAGGGATCTGCTCAGTAGGCCATGGCTTCTTCCCTTGCCCACCTTGGCCCAGGCTGTCTTCCTTGGGGCCAGCCCCTCTCCTTTCATTTTGATTTCATGGCAGCAGAGGACTGCTTGACAGTTTCCCTAAGCCATTCAGATCCAGGATAACTGTGACCTCTAGAGGGGAGGGAGAGCATTTGGGAAGGGGTACACAAAAACTGCGGATTTAGCTCTTTTTTTTTTTTTTTTTTTTAGTAAATTTATTTTATTTATTTATTTTTGGCTGCATTGGGTCTTTGTTGCTGCACACAGGCTTTCTCTAGTTGTGGAGAGTGGGGACTATTCTTCGTTGCAGTGCACATGCTTCACGTTGCGGTGGCTTCTCTTGTTGTGGAGCACAGGCTCTAGGCATGTGGACTTCAGTAGTTGTGGCACGTGGGCTCAGTAGTTATGGCTCACAGGCTCTGGAGCGCAGGGTCAGTAGTTGTGGCTCATGGGCTTAGTTGCTCCGCGGCATGTGGGATCTTCCCAGACCAGGGATCGAACCCACGTCCCCTGCATTGGCAGGTGGATTCTTAACCACTGCGCCACCAGGGAAGTCCCTGGATTTAACTCATGACAATATATTATTTCTTAAACTGAGTGCTGGATACTCAAGTATCCATTATATTTTTCTTTATACTTTCATATGTGCCTTAGATAATCCCTCTTAAAGTCAGTTTTTCTGCATGATATCAAATAGAGTTTAACATTTAGATCTTCCTTCCCTCATTGAATTGACTAGTAAATTTAGTTATGAGTAATTTAGCTAGAAATGAACCTAGTGAGAATTTCACCTTCAAATTAAGTGCACTTGATGTCAAAGGACTTAAATTCTGATCCAGAAACACTCTTTTACAAGCACTTGCCCTAACTTTTCTGATTACTTAAAGGCAAGTTATTTCTTTTTCCTGTTTACTTTGTGTACAGTTCTGAGCTAAAGATGGAGCTGATAAGTTTTGTGAATGTTCAGAAGTCACTGGGTAAAAACCATGGGGTGATAGTTTATAATAACGTGTGAATGGCAGGTCTGTGATAGTTTATAATAACGTGGGAATGGCAGGTGCTGCAGACCTCGCCTCAATGCCCCATCCTCTCTCCAGCTGACTCCACCTTTTCCCTGCATACTCTGGCCTTATGGTCTAGGAATTGAAGCAGCTTTGAAGCCATGTATACCTCCTTTCAAATCCTAGCTCCATCCCTTACTAGCTGTGTGAACTTGGGCAGATCATTTCTCTCCTCTGGTCTGTCAAAGAGGAAAATACTTCCCTTACAAGATTGTTGTGAAAATTAAGTGAGATAATGCATGTAAAGCACCTTGCACATTGTAGGTGCTTAAATATTTATGTGCCCTAGCCTCCAGAGCCCTACCAGATACTTGTTTTTCTTTTCTTTTAGTGGTTCTGTTCATTGGAGTCAAACTGACTTTCCTTTTGTGGCTGGTAACTGGATTGCTAAATTCTTCTCCGCTCAAACCCATGGGAGCTTGGACCCCTATAAAGGTCAGGAGACTGTGGTGCGGGCCATGTTGGCCTTCCTGCAGAAGCACCTTGGTAAGCAGAGAACTGGGGCTTGTGGGGCAGCTGGGGGGGGGGTGTCTCTTAGATTTCCCTGCACAGTGGTCTATACTGACATGTCTCAGATCAGGGAGATTTATGGCAAAACGTGAATGAAGGAGGGAGTTACATAGAGTTCTAGAAAGAACAGTTAGCTGAAAGTTTGGAGATCCTGATTCTGTCTCTTACCACCTGAATGACCTTGGCCTAGTCATTTAACTTTTCTGAGCCTTGGTTTCCTCATTGCACATGGAACATTCACCTCTCTCTACTCCACTACCTCTGTTCTAACTCATTAGCACTCACCTTATCTGTGTTGTGGAGGAGGTTATGACGATAGATTGTGGAAGTGCTATTTAAAAAAAGAAAAAGCATAGAAGGATGATGACTAATGTCCTAAATCACAGGCCAGCAAATGGCAAGACCTGTAGAGGTCTTTGGTCCAGCCTCCCACCCAGAGAAGACATCCTCTCATATCTTCCCTGCTGTGTGGTCACGCAGCATGGAGCGTGCGCTGCTCTGAGGGTCAGCCCTCTCCGTCACAGGAAACTTCAATAGTTTTAAGAATTGATATTCTAGTTAGGCTTGTTTTGGTCACAAGGACTAGAGATCCACTAATTTACCTCGAGAAGAAAGGAGAGTTTGTTTATGAGAGTACACCTGGCCAGGCAGGGAAGGGAAAAGTTACAGGAGCCGAGGTAGCTTGTAGGACTGACTTCTCTCTGTCTCTCTCTTGGGCTCAGTCTCTCTGTCTCTTCCTCTCATGACATCTCTGTTTCTCTGCTCCGGGCTGCATTTTTCCTCTTTCCGCTCTGAACTTTTACTCTTGCTGAGAGCACCTGCGTATTCACTGTTTCTGCTTCCTTATCACTTCAGTTGGCTTGAACCCCTTGTGGTTTGTCCTCTCTCCCCGTGGCATCCTTTCATCTTCCGCTCCCTCTGTTCACCGCCATACTTCTGGGATTTCTTAGACCAGATTGCCAAGAGAAACAACTGGGTTGTACCAGCTCATGTTTACGGGCCAAAACACGTTGTAGGCCACTGCCCAACCCGGGCCCGGAGCTCTCTTGATCAGATGTCCCTTTCTGATCCAGTCAGAATGGAGTAGGCTACCATTATCTGTGCAAGGCTGGTCCCTAGCAGGTGCTGGGTGTAAGGCAGCTGCCTTCAGAAGGGAAGTTAGGTTTGACCTAACTCTAACCTAAGACCAAGATCTGATTCTTTGTAACTCCTTCCCACTTGCCCTGGGTATCCCCTCAAGAGCTACCCCGAGAAGCCTCAGACCCCTGTACATAGCAGCTCTTTAGATATTTGAAATCACCTGTGGTGTCCTCTCTGAGTTTTCTGTTCATTAAGCTAAATGTGCCTGGTACCTCCACCTGTTCCCTGTGCAGTTTCCCATGGGGCCATTTATTTCCCCCTTTGGATGTGCTGTTTGTTGGTGTGCCTTTTAACATGTGCTGCACTGACTTGAACACGACATGCCAGATGTGGTCTGGCCAGTGCCTGGTACAGCAGAACTGTCACCTCTGAGCTCTGGACCCTAGACTTCTAGTTGGATGGCCTGAGTGTATTAACCTTTCTACCAAGTGCCAAACAAATCTGATTTGGATTGAGTTTGCTTTTAAAATGTATCTGTCCTATTTCGAATGTATTGACTTTTTGAACGTAAATTTACATTTTAATATTTATGCCTGTTCATTTCATCTTGCTCATCATGAGCCGTTGTGCCAGCATGGGTTTAGAGCCTTTAGGGTTAATAGAGACCTTGGAGCATCATTCTTTTTTTTTTTTTTTTGTGGTACGCGGGCCTCTCACTGTTGTGGCCTCTCCCGTTGCGGAGCACAGGCTCTGGACGTGCAGGCTCAGTGGCCATGGCTCACGGGCCCAGCTGCTCCACGGCATGTGGGATCCTCCTGGACCAGGGCATGAACCTGTGTCCCCTGCATCGGCAGGCGGACTCTCAAACACTGCGCCACCAGGGAAGCCCTAGAGCATCATTCTTATCACTTGGTAGGAGAGGAATGGATCCATGTCTCAAGACTTTAACGGGGCCTGATTACATGGTGCTCAGCCCACTTTCCCTGTTTCCTCTTAGGCATCATATCATTAGGGAAGAACTAAAGATGACAGGGGAGCCCACCATGGCATGATTGCTCTCCCTTGAGTAGCAATGTCCATTGAGCTAAGATACTCACTATTGGAGACCAGCAGAAGATTAGGAGAGTCTTAGATTGTAGGAAGATTGTCGAGGACGTGCTTTATGCCAGGCCTTCTGCTAAGTACTTTAGTTACATTAGCATGTATAATCCTGCAGATGGCCCTTTCTGATGGGTGCTTTTATTATTAACTCCATTTTACAGACGAGGATACTAAAGCTTAGAAAATTTAAGTAATTCACCCAAGGTTATCTGGTTAGTAAGTGGCAAAGCCCGAATGCCCCCTAGGCTGTCTGATTCGAAAGCCCAGGTGCTTCATTGCTGCACTGTTCTGGCAGTGGCTCTGCGGACCCAGGGATGCACTGAGTCTTCGGGAGACACAGAGGACAGACCCTAACTCTGACGGAAGGGAAAGGACGGCTAGGAAAGAGGCTCCCTAGACAAAACGATGCTTGTCTTTAATGTTAGAGATGAGTAACGCCCACTAGGCAGGGAGGGGCCAAGGGTCTTCTAAACAGAGGCACAAAGACTAGTGTGGGCTTGGTCAGTTTTGAGAAGCTGTGTTTTGTGTATCTGGAGTTCAGGATAGTGAATTGTTGGAAGATAAAGGTAGAGAAGTGGGCAGAAACCAGATCTAGAAGCCCATGTATTTGCTGAAATAAGTTTGAATTAAAAAAAAATTATTTAATTTATTTTTTATTTATTTTTGGCTGCATTGGGTCTTCATTGCTGCATGTGGGCTTCCTCTAGCTGCCGAGAGCGGGGGCTACTCTTTGTTGCGGTGCACGTGCTTCTCATTGCGGTGACTTTTCTTGTTGTGGAGCAGGGGCTCTAGGTGCACAGGCTTCAGTAGTTGTGGCTCGCGGGCTCTAGAGCGCAGGCTCAGTAGTTGTGGTGCACGGGCTTAGTTGCTCCATGGCATGTGGGATCTTCCCAGACCAGGGATCGAACCCATGTCCCCTACATTGGCAGGCGGATTCTTAACCACTGCACCACCAGGGAAGTCCCATAAGTTTGAATTGGGCTGTGAGTGTCCTTGGTGGGTTCTAAGCAAGGGATTGTCATGATTAGACTTGTGTTTGTAGTCTGGGTGCATCATGGAGGATGGGTGAAATGGGGCAGGTTGAGAGCCTGCCCAGCAAAGAGCCCAGCTAGGAGGCTCTTGCAATATCCAAGTGATTAAGAGATAAGACAGTGAAAAAAGGCAAAGGCTCTCAGCTTGGGGTAATTAGTTTTGCAAAGAGAGAAAAGCTTTTTGGTGGCCATTTCCCACAGTACATTGTCATGTGGGAAACTAAAATAGGTTGTAGGTGGCTCAGGTGAACTTCTCACCACTTCTAAAAAATACCTGTGATCCTAAAAACTACCTCTGAGAGCACATGTTCCGCTGACACAGGGATTGTGTTACCTTCTGTTAAGAAGATTGGCGTTTCTTTCCTATGAACTACATGCAGCTCCTGTCTCCAGCTACTCATCCTCCCTCCCACTCTCCTGGATACCATTTCACACCTTCTTCTTTCTCTTCAAAACTCTAACACCTCCCCCCCATCCTGTCTCTCAGCCGCTTAACTTTGTCTCCCACTTCACTAAGAAAATGGAAGCAGTCAGTACCTCCTCAAAATCCCAACACTGCATCTACCTGCCTTCTTCTTGCACATACTCAGCTTTCCGTCTGCTTCCTAGAGGTTCCTACTCAAGTTGTCTAACTGGGCCAACCCCTCCACCTGCACAGTGGATGTCACCCTCTTTGGTCTGCTCAGGATGATTGTGCCAGCCATTTTTTCCTCTTTACCTTAGATCATCAATTTTTCCCCTCTGCTGGTTTATTTCATGCTGAAATTTCTCTTGAAAAGAATCTGTCTTGACCCACACTTTGCCCCCCAGTTACCACCCTGTTTCCCTGTTCCTCATGATAGCGAACTCCTCACAAGAATGTCTTCACTTTCTCCGATTCTTCTCTTCCCATTCTCTCTTGAACCTACTCCAGTCAGCCTTTTGCATCCCAGTCCTCCATGAAAACTGCCTTTGTCAAGGTCACCGGTGACCTTCACAGCACTAAATCCAGCAATCACTTCTCATTCCTCATCTCACTGGAACCTCAGCAGCTGCTGACAGAGTTGGTGACGCCCTCCTCTGTGAAGCCCTGTCTTTACTTCCAAGACGTCCCCCTGTGATTTCCTCCCCTCTCAGTGTCTGCTCCTCCTCCATCTGCTTTGCTGCTTCCAGGACTCAGGGCTTGGACCGCTTCTCTACCTGTATCTCCTCATGTCATCTAGTCTCATGGCTTTAAATGCCATGTCTGTGCTGACAACTCTCCAGTTTATGTCTCCAGTTTGATCTCGCCCATGAACATCAGATTTATATAACCCACTACGCAACATCTCGACTTCTTAGGGACGTCACACACAAGAATGGCTTTCAACTGCAGTCTTTCCCTCCTCAGTGAATAGTAACTCCATCCTTCTAGTTACTCAAACCAAAGTCCCCATTCTTTTCTCTTACACCTCCCATCTAATCCCTCAGAGAATCCTATTGGCTCTACCTTCAAAATACAAATGGAAAGTAATCACTTGGGTCTTCCCTGGTGGTGCAGTGGTTAAGAATCCGCCTGCCAATGCAGGGGACACAGGTTTGAGCCCCGGTCCGGGAAGATCCCACATGCCGCAGAGCAACTAAGCCCGCACGCCACAACTACTGAGCCTGTTCTCTAGAGCCCGTGAGCCACAACTACTGAGCCTGTGCTCTAGCTCCCACGAGCCACAACTACTGAGCCCACGTGCCACAACTACTGAAGCCTGCGTGCCTAGAGCCCATGCTCCGCAACAAGAGAAGCCACCGCAATGAGAAGCCCGCGCACCACAGCGAAGAGTAGCCCCCACTTGCCACAGGTAGAGAAAGCGCACGCGCAGCAACGAAGACCCAATGCAGCCAAAAATAAATAAATGAATAAATAAATTTATTAAAAAAAAAGAAAGTAATCATTGGTCACCACCCCAACTACCATCCTGTCCAACTCTTCTCGCACTTAAATCACTCTAAGAGTTTCCTAACTGATCTCCCTACCGCCACCCTACACAGTCCTTTCTCAATCAAGCAGCCAGAGTGATTGTTTCAGAAAGGAAACCAGATCTTGTCACTCCACTGTTCAGGATCCTCCAGTGGCTCCCATTTCTCTGAGAGACAAAGCCAACACCCAGCGTCCCTCCTGCGGCTGCTCCCCGGGCCTACTTCGCCGTCGCTGCACAAGCCTCCACACTCCAGGCACACTCTCGCTTCACACCTTTGCACTGCTGTTCCCGCTGCCTCAAATGTTCTTCCCGTGTAGTCTCATGGCTCACTCCCACCTCCACATTTTTGCTCAAATCTCACCTTCCTAGTGAGACTCATGTTGACAACCCTCTTTAAAATATTGTACTGGGACTTCCCTGGTGGCGCAGTGGTTAAGAATCTGCCTGCCAATGAAAGGGACACGGGTTCGAGCCCTGGTCCAGGAAGATCCCACATGCTGCGGAGCAACTAAACCCATGCGCCACAACTACTGAGCCTGTGCTCTAGAGCCTGCGAGCCACAACTACTGAGCCTGCGTGCCACAACTACTGAAGCCCACACACCTAGAGCCCATGCTCTGCAACAAGAGAAGCCACTGCAATGAGAAGCCCACGCACCGCAACGAAGAGTAGACCCCGCTCGCCGCAACTAGAGAAAGCCTGCGCACAGCAAAGAAGACCCAACACGGCCAAAAATAAATAAACAAATTTATTTAAAAAAACAAAAAACAAACCGAAAAACCATTGTACTGTCCCTTCCTCCTGTCACCCCCATCTCCCGGCCACCAGCACTGCTTCTGTCTGGCTCTCATTTTTACCACAGCTCAGCTCACCTTTTCATATCCTATGTAGTTTTTTTTGTTTGTCGTTATCTCTGCCTCCTAGATTGTGAGCTCTGGGAGGATGAGGGTTTCTATTTGTCTGTGGCTGTATTTTTGGCACCAAGAACAAGCTGTGGCACATAGTGGTGTGCTCAGTAATTTTTTTTTTTTTTTGCAGTGTGCGGGCCTCTCACTGTTGTGGCCTCTCCCGTTGCGGAGCACAGGCTCCAGACGTGCAGGCTTAGCGGCCATGGCTCATGGGCCCAGCCGCTCCGCGGCATGTGGGATCTTCCCGGACCGGGGCACAAACCCGTGTCCCCTGCATCGGCAGGCGGACTCTCAACCACTGCGCCACCAGGGAAGCCAGTAATTTTTGTATTAATGAATATGTTCTCTGTTTGTCGAGGACCTGTTCCATGCCAGGTTCTTGGCAGGGCCCTGGGGATCTGAAGATGAAGGAGAGTGGTCGCTGCCTTCTGTCCCAGGTTTTTTGTTTGTTTTGAACAAAAACACCATTTGCCTGCTCAGCTGTGTCCTACTCCCTCAGCCTGTGGCCTTGGACCCTTTCTGACTGTTCTCGCCAAGTCATTAGATCCACCTGCCCGTGGCCCCAGGGCCCTCTCTTGAGTTGTACCCGGTGTTCTGCTGCTTCGTGCTGTTGCTGTCCTATGCCTCCTGCCTTTCACCGACATGGCCCTGCTTCCACATGCACTGGTTGGCGTGTGAAGGATCTGTTCTTGCTCGGCAATATCCATGGGCTTGGAAGTGGGCTTTCCACTTTCTCACCCTTTCTGACCGGGGTTTGAATTCTGTCTATACCACTCACCATCTGTAATGGCTTTGGACAAATCAGGTAGCTTCACTGAGACTCAGTTTCCTCAACTGTGAAATAGGGCCAATATGGTACTTAACACATAGGGATATTATGAAAATTAAATGAAATAATGCATGTTTAGCAAAGTTCCTGGAATGAGTTATCCTTCAATAAATGCTACCTTCTGTTATTATTATCGTTACTGAGTTGTTATGGGTTAAGCAAGTCATTTATGAAGCACAGGTATGAATAGTAGTTATCATTATTTCTCCCACCATCACAGCCACCGTAACCAGTCCTTTTAGTATCCCGGGTGATCCTCTCTCTAGTATGACCCACTAAATCCATGGTAGCTACTCTTTGATCTAACCTTAAAACCATTTACCTAACCTGGTTTTTTTCTCATTCAGACCTGAACGAGGACTATGACCAATGGAACAACCTCATTGAAGGCATCGGACCATCACTAACCCCAGGGGCCCCACACCATCTGTCCAGCCTCTAGGCACAACGGGTCACTTGTGAAAGGTCACTGAGCTGAGTTCCCATTTGGGGCCTGCCCAGGGACACCCATGTCCTCCTATCAGGAAGTGGTCATCATGACCCTTCTGCACAGATTGAGAGGATGTAATCACACTGCTGATTGGATAACCGGGTACTTGGATCTTGGGTCACTCACTGATTGGCAAACTGACTTTCTGGGGACTGAGCCCTGATGGTGTGGGGAACAAGCAGGGGGACGGGGCAAGGGAGGACCCAAGCCCCAAGCTGAGCACTGGGAACGCTATTAACCCAGCCAGCTGACTCCCTCATCCTGGGCCAGTGTGGCTTCTGCAGTGGAAGAAATGGGCCAAAGGATGGAGGGGAAATTCCCACTGTCCGGACCTCTAGCCCAACCTGGTGCTATTTCTTCCTCCCCCTCCCCCTTCTCCCTCCCCAGTGTTGTTTGGTGAGTTCTAAACACTTTAGGTAGCTTTCTAGGATATGGACCACCATCAGATTTTCTGTTTATTTTCAAGCCTTCTCACTGCATGAAACATAGTCTCAGGCATTTAGTCAGGATGAAGTTATACTTGTGAGCCCGTGGAAGGGGCAGACACATTGTCCTGATAGCATAAGAAGAGAGGCTGAGGGACAGCGGGTACCTCAGAAGCTCTTGATGTCTTAGAGTTTTGCTGAAAATGTAGCTTGACAGGAAACAACAGACGTAGGTTGGGGTGGAGAAGGGAGAATAACATTGTTAAGTAGCCATTTGATCAGGCCCTCACCACAAAAGGGAGGGAGCTTGGTCGGTTTGAATTCAGGAAGCCTTCCCTAGAGAGAAGTCTTAGGAACACTTTGGTCTTGCCTCTTACCTCAGATATCGTGAGCCTCCAGCTTGCTCAGAATCAGGGTGCTGTAGTTGTCTTCTGGCTCTGAGGCCTGAGTCTCAAATTTAAGTCAAGATATAGGTTGAATTTCCATTCTGTTCCATTTTTAATATGAATGATATTAATACTCATGTTTGCTTAATGATATGTTTGCCTAGAATATTTTCTGTATTTAAACTGCATTACAGCAAGATGGGGAGCCATCTGGAAGTAACTCTTCCTTCTGTCTTTCTTTGATTGCTTACCACTTGTACCCATGTAGAAAAAAACTTTGAAAGGAAAGGAAGTCTTCCTAGTGATCTAGTTCAAAGCTGTCTGGGAACATCAACCTGAAACACCCCTCTTTAGAGTAGTAAACACTACTCTAAACCTCTCACCTCGGTCCAAGTAGGGGACCCCAGAGGAAGCAAGAGCAAGAGGGAAACGCGTCTCTATGCAACAGGGCCAAGGTCAGTGTCACCAAAGCAAGCTGGGACTGTCTCCCATCTCTCAACAGCTATTCTTTCTCAGAGGTGAAACACCAGATCCATTGAAGCTGTGGACCTACCTGGGGAGGATCTGTGGATTCCAGTGAGACATAGCGTAAGGAGAATATCATTAAAGCCCTGGCTCTAGAGTTCTATAGCGTGGTTTTGAGTCCAGACTTCACTGATAGCTGGGTAAATATGAGCAAATTATGTTCTCTTTTTAGTCTCAGTTCCTGCATTTCTAAAATGAGGATCTGCATTATGAATAGTTAGGAGAATTAAGTGAAAAGATGTATAACCCATGGATTATTTAAAAGTATGTTTCCTACTTTCCAAACATGTGAGATTTTTCTAGTTACCCTATGGCTGTTGTTTTCTAGCTTAATTGCTTTTGGTCAGAGAAAATGACCCACGTGGTTTTCATTCTGAGACTTGCTTGTTGCCTCAGTGTGAGGTCAATTTTGTAAATGTTCCATGTATACTTAATAAGGCTGTACATTCTGAAGTTGTTGGCTCGCTGTTTTTACTCAAGAACACATTATGGATTTCCTTCTATGAGAGCACATACAGATATATTGTAGGGCCTTTTAACCCCTAGACAGGGACCAGAGCCCCTCAGCAATCACAGAACCAGCAGAAGCCATCCCTTGTGCCTGGGGCTGGTTCTGCAGATGCTGAGAAGTCAGTTCTGACAGCATTAGAGCGTGAGACCCAGCTTCTGCCTTAGACCCATAAATAATGCAGGTATATTTTGTAAAGACCTGGACCCTTCCTAGAGAAAGAAGTTGTTCGGAAACTGGATCCATCTCCTCTATTCAGTTCATGTTCTGGTAATGACTCATTTATCTGATGTCATTGGAGTAGGTGAATTTTCCTCACTGAAAATTATCCTTTAAGTCACACAATATTATACTGACTGTAATATTGAAGGGTAATTTACCAAAAAGATAATGCACACACTTCTTAATGTGATCTGACCTCATTTAACTTTTTAGAATGTTTCAATCAGGATAGATTCAATTATACAGTAGTTAACAAACAATCCCAAAAAGCAATAAAAGTTTATTTCTTGCCTATGCTTCTTGTCCTCTGTGGGTCAGCTCGAGACTGTCCTCTGCATCATTTTTTTTTTTTTTTTTTTTTTTTTTTTTTTTTGCGGTACACGGGCCTCTCACTGTTGTGGCCTCTCCCATTGCGGAGCACAGGCTTCGGACGCTCAGGCCCAGCGGCCACGGCCCATGGGCCCAGCCGCTCCGCGGCATGTGGGATCCTCCTGGACCGGGGCACGAACCCATGTCCCCTGCATTGGCAGGCGGACTCTCAACCACTGTGCCACCAGGGAAGCCCATCCTCTGCATCATTTTTATCCTCACTTGGGGAACCAGGCTGGCAGAGCTGCCATTATCTGGAAATGTTGCCATTGGCCATGGTGGAACAGGAAGAGGACATGGTGAAGCACCCACTTAGCCCTTCAAGCTCCTGCCCAGAAGTGACCCTCATTATTTCCATTCACATTTCATTGGCCAAAGCCAGTCATCTGGCCGTACCTAACATTCCATACCATCCCCAGAGAACAAAAACACCTGCGACCAGGTCTAATGCCAGCGCAGTGGCACCCTCTGATCTGTGAAGATATGGAGAGCTCTTTGCATCTACACTACATGGCTCCCAGCTGCTGGCCTCTTAGCTCTTTTCATTGCTTTTCATAGTTTGTGTTGTCTCCCTTGTGGTCAGCCTGCCAGCCATTACCCTTCACTGCCTTGACTGTGCCACCCCCCAGCAGCTCTCCCTGTTCACTTCAAATTTATAACTTCTGATCAGCCACGTTATTTACAACTGTCTCAAGTAAAACTAAATAATCACTGAGAGAGGGCTTTAGGGATGTTCCTGCAACTAGAATGCACTGGCTTTAGTGCTTAGACTTTGTAATCCTTCCTTTGACTGCTCAGAGTGGGTATCACAGGCCTTTGGTCTTTTGTCCCGGTTTTTTGTTAGCTTCCAGGGAATCAAAGGGCACCAGTTAAATGGCCCTTTAAATAAGCAAGGTAACCCTGCATATTAATTGACATGTGCTGATAAATTGCATTCTAGTGAATCCTTTCAAAAAGCAAAGAAGATGTCTTGGGTTTCTTTTGCATCTTCTTGTTCCCCATCCTGTTATAGGACCGTACCTGCGGAGGTGTCCTAGTGGTATAGGTATATTGTGAAGTTTCTGTGCACAGAGTGGTGTGTCAGGAAGGATGGTAAGTAAATACAGGATGGGATGAAATTCCTCATCTCTCCCACTTCCTGGACGTGTCAGGCTAAGACTGATTGGGTTCTTGTTATGCTCCCAGCAGTCCCCAAGCCCCTTGCCAGCATGTGTCCTGATACAGCACCCCTGCTTGCCCTTCTTCAAGAAGACTACTGGGCTCTTGAAATGTCAATTGATGGATTCCAACTCTATGTCTTGGCCTTGTGGGGACCTTCGCCTGCCCCCTTTTTCTTCTGGGGCACCACTTACCCCTGGGCCTGCAAAGTGACTGGGGGACAGGAGAGGCCCATACCCTGTACTTGGGACCTAGGAAGTCAGTAGGAAGCTCACTTCTGTCCCATCACAGCCAGATGCAGAGGTGAAATGTCCCTGGCCATAGCTGCATGGAAAATGGTATCATCATCATCATAAGAGCCAACATTTATTGGGCCCTTACTGTGTGTCCCAGACTGTGCTCAGAGCTTTACGTGCATCATCTCATTTGCTGTTCACAGTAAACCCATGAGGTCAGGTGGTATTAGCCTCATTTTATGTATGAAGAAACAGAGCCATAGAGAAGTGATTTGATCAAGCTCTCACCAGAAGGAATTTGGCAAAACTGGAATTTAGGCATCAAAATCCAAGCTCTTAATCACTGGGCCATATGGCCTAATAGATACACTTGGTTTTGCACCTTCCCCATCTCTTTAAACTGTCAGGTTCTGGACTTCCCTGGTGGCGCAGTGGTTAAGAATCTACCTGCCAATGCAGGGGACACGGGTTGGAGCCCTGGTCCAGATCCCACATGCCGCAGAGCAACTAAGCCCGTGCGCCACAGTTACTGAGCCTGCGCTCTAGAGCCGGCAAGCCACAACTACTGAGCCTGCATGCCACAACTACTGAAGCCCACACGCCTAGAGCCCATGCTCCGCAACAAGAGAAGCCACCGCGATGAGAAGTCCGTGCACCGCAACGAAGAGTAGCCCCCGCTTGTCGCAACTAGAGAAAGCCTGCGTGCAGCAACGAAGACCCAACGCAGCCAAAAAGAAATATAAATAAATAAACAAATTTACAGAAAAAATAAACTGTCAAGTTCTGAGGAGTGTAATTTCATGAGATTGAATCAAGAAGATCAAACTCTCCAGCAATTTCTATATGACTTGTATTGAGATTCAGCAATATCCTTAGTGCTACTGAGAGGTGGGTTTGGGGGAGAGAACTGAGCTTTGCAGAGGACTGTGGGCCAGGTGCTCTGCTGATTTGCCAGATGAGGAAAACAGTTCAGGGACGAAGAACATGGTCAGAAATCAGACAACTCCAACGCTATTAGCCCTGTGACTCTATGCTAACTTGTTAACTTTTATGAGCTTCAACTTCCTCATTTGTAAAATGGGGATTCTGGTAGTATTTACCTCTTAGGGTTGTTGTAATAATTGAACGAAATAATGCATGTTAAGCACTTAACACAGTGTCTATATTAAGGGCTTAATAAACATTAGCCATCACTAGTATTGTTTTATTTGGTCCTCCTTACATACCCATAAGGTTAGGTATAATCTGCCCTTGTGCTGAATGGTCCCAAAAGGTCTTGGTCTAATTCTTATTCCAGCTTCTCCAGTTTCAGTGAGCTTCCTCACATGAAGCTTGCTAACTGCCACTCAGCTACTACTGTCGTAGGAAGGTGGAGCTAGATGGAGAGAGACAGTTTCTCCAATCTTTTCGCTCTGATCTCCCTGCTCCTCACATCAAAAATCAAAATCCAGGGGCTTCCTTGGTGGCGCAGTGGTTGAGAGTCTGCCTGCCTATGCAGGGGACACGGGTTCGTGCCCCGGTCCGGGAAGATCCCACATGCCGCGGAGCGGCTAGGCCCGTGAGCCATGGCCGCTGAGCCTGCGCGTCCGGAGCCTGTGCTCCGCAACGGGAGAGGCCACAACAGTGAGAGGCCCGCGTACCGCAAAAAAAAAAAAAAAAAAAAAAAAAAAATCAAAATCCACACCACAGTTCTAGCGGTGCAAGTTCTCTTCACCACCAGGGAGAGGCTACACTCCTAGGTTCTGGTTTGGGTTTTAATTTCACACCCAATCATCCAAACACACACATCTAAGCACCAGATATAAACTGAGGGTCCTGAAATGTTGAGTGGGAGACTCAGAGAGGTTTGTGTAGAAGTTGGCCAAAGGGACGAGGACCTGGGGATAGGGAGTTTGTTGTAGAGGCTAGTGTATGAATTTTTGTCTGCTGCATTTGAGTCTGAGGTCAGGAGGTTAAAGTGCCCCATGACCTCCTCAGGAGAAACTCCCAGGCCTGAGAATGGCTTGTGAATGACCTCTGCACAGCTCTCTCCCTCGCTGCCATATCCGATTCCTGTGAAGTCCTCTTGTTTCTTCCCTCGCCGTGGTGCTCACGCCCAGCCCATCCTTTCCATTTCACTTGAGTTTAGTTCCTCCATCAACTCACCCTGGAATAGTGTTTACAGCCTCCTGGACTCGAGCCTCTCTTTTCCCTTGCATTCTGCCGCCAGGTCTGCCTGACACACCATTTTTTTGGTTTGTTTTTTGCGGTACGTGGGCCTTCACTCTTGTGGCCTCTCCTGTTGCAGAGCACAGGCTCCGGATGCACAGGCTCAGCGGCCATGGCTCACGGGCCCAGCCGCTCCGCGGCATGTGGGATCTTCCCGGACCGGGGCACGAACCTGTGTCTCCTGCATCGCCAGGCGGACTCTCAACCACTGAGCCACCAGGGAAGCCCGACACACCATTTTTATAACAAAATACCAGCGTGGAAGTGTGGTCTAACAGAAAGATGACCAAACTAATTGTCTGGAGCCCTGGGTTCTTGTCTTGACTCTCTCACTGTCCCTCACTCTGTGACCTGTGTGTATGCTTTCCTCTCATGACTTCAGCTTCCCTATCTGCCAGCTGGGATGTGGGGTGGTGGTCGAGTCTCCGTCAACAAGTTGTCAAGAATCTACAAGATCCCCTTTCCTCTGTAGAATTGCATCTGTGCCCCTCGCTGTCTGTTCTTGCCTTACCTCTCCTGTCCTCTGCTTCTTTACCGTGCATTCTTCTTTTTCCCCTTAATATGCCCACCCATCCCCCATACAAACATGCGTGCCCTTTCTCGTGATGTTTTTGTGCTTGCAGGGCCTCCCAGCCTCCTTTCTGTGCATCCAAACACCACGATTCATTTAGGCCCTTTTCGAGTTCCACATCGTCTATGAGAGCCTTCTTGATTAGATTCAGCTAACATTTGATCTCTTGACCTCCTGCTCCCCAAGAGATATAGATTCTCTGCCATATTTAGTATTTCACTTTATTACATTATTCCAGGAGCAGGACCCATCTGTTGGATGGGAAAAGCATCCTCTTGTTGACTGACATGGGGAGCAGAGATTGCTGTCCCCTCCCCACATGCCCCCAGCAGCAGGCTTCTTGTTCCCCAGCCAGACTTGGGAGCAGCTGGTGTTCGTCCAGCCCTCAGATGTCTCCAGCTGCTCCTGCTTCCTTTTTTTTTTTTTTTTTTTGGTTTTCCCAGATCCCAGCTGTGGGGCCCAGGGCAGAGCCAGTGACAGAGCGGCCAAGGGCAGGTGGAGTAAACTGAGATCCATGGACATGTAGCATTTTGAGAGTTAAAAAGAGGGCAAAACTGAGCACAAATCCCACCAGTGTTGAATGAAGGAAAGTAGTTTGCCAGCTTATTTTTCCCATCTTGCTTTCATCTAAAAAAAGAATCTGCTCAGAAATACAGTCCTCAGCCTGCTAAACCAGATGGTCCCTAGATGCTCAGCCTGCCAAGTGTGCATATATAATTATTCATTTTCATGGTATCACACCCAGGTCTGAATTCAGACTCTGACACTTTCTTTTGCCATTTGATCTAGAGCCAGTGAACCCTTCTGAGCCTTTCTTTCTTTTTCTGTAAAATGGGGTCACTAGGGTCTGCCTTGCCCACCTCAGGATTTTTTGGGGGGAGAGGGTTTCAATATAAAATGTAAGAGCACTTTGTAATTTACAAAGCACTAGACAAGTATATGTTACTGTTAATAATAAAAGGGCCATATTTTGTTTTTGCCATAACGTGCTCCTACTTAATGAGCACTTGTTCTGTGCCAGATACTGTGCTAAGTGTTTTACCTACCTTGTGTCATTTAACCCTAACAACATTCCTGGAAAGAAGTGCAGGAGAGAGAGGTTCACAAAGATTTGCTAGTCCAGCCATAGTCACCGGGCATGTATGTAAGTGCTGGAGCCAGGAACCTAAACTTTTGGGTTCCAAAAGCAGTGCTCTTAATTCCTGTTCATTCCTATCTAACAAAAAGAAAGCAGTTCTTTACCCTATGGAAGCTAAAATACCCCACAGTTTGATCTCCAGTAAATGTCCTAAGCAGTTGGGTCATGCAAAGAGTCATTCCTGTTGAAGACCTGACTGAGTCCTAACAGTATACCTTGAGTTGCTTTTCTAGCAGTAGAGGTAGCCTGGTTCCATCCATCCATCCATCCATCCATCAATCCATCCATCTACTCATATAAAGTTAACAGTTCAGGGAACATATCTATTAGTACTGTACTCTGTAAACAATGGAGCCAACCAGCTGGCAGAAAAAAATTTTTAAGTCTCTAACCCACATATTGTAGATTCATGATTTTCAGCTCTAGATGCACATCAGAATCACTTTGGAACTATATAAAAATACAGATGCCCCGGCCATGTCTCCAGAGACTCAGAGAAGCTCATTCAGAAAGAATAATGTGGGGACCAGGGGTGTGTGTGTGTGTGTGTGTGTGTGTGTGTGTGTGTGTGTGTGATAAACTCCAGGGGTATTTCTGATACGCAAGGGTTTTGAAAACCCTTGCTATGGTTGAACACTATTAGCCTATTTTACCTTCTTTTATGGATCAGGAGTAATTGCTAGCTGGAAATATAGAATCATTAAATTTTAGAATTGGAAGAGCTCTTACATCTTTTTGTCCAAGAGGAAACCAAATCTCAGAAAAATTCATCAGGTAGTTGCCAGACTTTAAAATCCAGATCTTTTGACTTCCAGTCTAGTGCTTTAGATACATCCATGGGTAACAGGGTTTTGTCGAATTATTAAGAAAATCCTCAGGACCCATTCACCATGACATCCATGATTTCCAGCCACCATACCTTGGAGTTTTTGTAGGGTAGGAGCCTGGACTAGACTCAAATGGCCGTTCTCATATGTGTTCATTCATTCTATAAGTGCTTACTGAAGCCTGCATTATGGCTGGCCCTGTCCTCCTGGAACTGGATCTAGAGGGCAAGAAAGGCAAGTCACAGGAGGGCCCCATGTGATGAGTGCTGTAATAGGGAGTGTATCAAGCTCAGAAGTGGCACACGGTGTTTGATTCAACTTCAGCAGAGGAGAGGCTAAAAAGTCTTCACAGAGTATCATATACTTGAACTTGTCATTTGTATTAGTTATCTATTGCTGTATAATAAATACAGCAATATTTGGGGGTAATAAATTTGGGGGTAATAAATACTCCCAAATTTAGCAGCTTAGAACAGCAAACATTATCTCACACTTTATGGCTCAGGAATTCTGGAATGGCTTAGCTGAGTGGTTCTGGCTTAAGATCTCTCATGAGGTTGCAGTCAAGATGTCAGCTGGGATTTCTGTCATCTGAAGGCTTGACTAGGATTGGAGGATCCACTTCCAAGCTGGCTCACTCACATGGCCGTTGGCAGGAGGCCTCAGTTCCTTACCACGTGGAGCTCTCCATAGGGCTGCCGAAGACATGGCAGCTGCCTTCTCCCAAATCAAGTGATCCAAGAGAGGATAAGATGGAAGCTACAAAGTCTTTTATGACCTATCCTTGGAAGTCATACTCCATCATATCCACACAGGTCAGGCCTATTCATTGTGGGAGGGGACCACACAAGGGCATGAATACAACCAGGTGGGGATTATTGGGGGCCATCTTGGAGGCTGGCTGCCTTGTTGTTGAAGATGAATGGAGTTTTCCAGATAGATGAGGGAGAAGAAAGGCCTTCCAGGAAGAGGAAATAACATATAAAGGCACAGAAATGTAAACATTAGAGCAGAGCATGGTCAGGACATCGTAATTGGCTTGGAGAAAACAGGTGAGAAATAGAGATGTAAGGGCACTTACTGAAGAAATCAGAGAAGGCCTTCTATGCCAAGTGAAGGAGTTAGGCCTTTATCAGGTAGACCAGTGGTTTTCAAATGTTTCTGCATATTGGAATCACGTGAGGAAAATTTAAAACTTCCAATGCCAAAGCTGCACCTGTATCAATTAAATAAGAATCTCTGGGAGTGGACCTGGACACCACCAGTTTTTAAAGTTTCTCACTTGATTCCAATATGCAGCCAAAGTTGAGAAGCAGTGCAACCTCTGCTCACCTAGGAAAAGAAATATTAGAACTAGAAAGGCCCTGTCATCAGTACTCACCCCCTCACTCAGGTATTATACGTTTCATCATCTCTTCCAACAAGTAAGCAGAAATATCTAAACTTTAGCAGCCCCGAGTAAGTTCTCAGCATCCTAAATTGCCTGTTATTTATAAACTTCCAAACCTAATGTTGATGCCAATGTTCTTAGATTAACATAAGCACTCTAGAGGGTTTTTTTTTCTCCCCACTTAACACTGTGTCATATATGCATTTCTGCGTGGTCCTCACATCCAACAGTCTGAGGCAGTACAGTGTAAAGGTTAGGGGCACGGCCCTCCGAGTCAGATGGACCTCTGGATTTGAGTCCTAAGGACACCACTTATCAACTTGTTGGGTGATTTAACCTCTCCAGGCTTCAGTGAACGCATCTGAAAGATGGTGATAACGCCTACCTCAAAAGATACTTGAGGATGCTAAATGAGATCATGTGTGTCAAGACCTCTGCCTAGTGCCTGGCAGGTAGTTAGTGTTTAATAAATGCTTGTTATTATTCAGCATTCTAAATGGCATTTTAACATTCTGTTGCATCAACTCTCCCCCGCATCCCCTCCCCCTCCCCGAGTCTGCTTAGCAGTTCTCTCCGTTGCCAGGGTATTTGAGCCATTTCTAGTTGTTTTTAGCTATAATATTATGCATTTCTTTGTAGAAATTGGTGGGGTGTTTTTTTTAAAAGTTATTTCCCTAACTTATTAGGTGTGGAATCTGAAGACTGGAGAGGTAAAGTAACTTGTCAAACAAAGGTCATACTGCTTTTTAGTGGCAGAGCTAGGACTAGGGACCAGGTCCCAGACACCCTGAGTCTTAACCGTTTGTTCTTTCTACCCTGCCACCCAGCCCCGTACTCACTGGAGACTTGAAGACTGGCCCTTCTTGCCTTCTCTTCTCCAGGCTGAATGAGTCAGATGTCCCATTGTATCCTCTGACACCTCCTCTCCTACCCTTTCATCATCTTAGAGGTCCCTCATCATCCCAGTATAATTAGAGCAGCATCTCTGCTTGTCCCCTGGGGAGTGGGAGCAGACGACGACTAATGCTTTGGAGACCCAGACTCATCTCTCGGCCCTTCTGGATCTCTGTTGGTTGATGTTGTGCCGTCAGACGGGGATGGGGATCCTGTCTGCTTCAGACATACCCCTCCCTCCTACCTGGACTGCTGTCTGACTTCATCAAACCCACCTTCTCAGAACAGTAGAGTTTAAAGGGACCAGAGAGACCATTCTCTATCCCAGCCCCTGTTATTTTAAAAAGTGAAGAAACTGAGGTTCAGTGATACGGATTGATCAGTAGCAGGTCTGGGACTGGGACCCGAGCCTCCTGACTTCCAGTGTGGTGTTAGGGAGAGGGCACTGGAGCCAGGCAGGCCGGGGTGTGAGTCCCAACTGTGTGAACTTGGGCAAGTGTGTTAAATGATGCTCAAGTTCCTTTTCTGTAAAATGGCGATACCCAGCTTGAGGATGTTACAAGGGTTAAATGAGATAATGAATGTAGAGAATGGAGCACTGTGCTCAGCAAATGGTAGTTATTAGGTACAGCACAGTAGTTATTAGGTATTAGGATTTAGAGCTTGGGCTTTGGAATCAGGAAACTATTCAAATCCTAGACACCCACTTATCAGCTATGTGGTCTTGGACGACTTGGTTTAACGATATCTTGCTTTAACAAGAGCTAGTACTTACTGAATTTCCTTGTTCCAGGAGTTATGCCAAGTGCCTTAGAGATATTATCTCATGTAACTTTCCCAACAATTTTTTGAGATAGGTAACATCAATATTCTGATTTTATGGATGAAGATACTGAGGCATGAATCAATTTATTTTCTGATTAATCTCTAGTTTGAATTCTTTTCTGCCAAACACACCCCTCTTCTCTCCCTCAATGCCTAAGAATTTTCTCCTGCCTTTGAGCTTTGGAACAGGCTATAGTCTCTCTCTCTCTCTCTCTCCTTTTTTTTGCGTTATGCGGGCCTCTCACTGTTGTGGCCTCTCCCGTTGCGGAGCACAGGCTCCGGACGCGCAGGCTCAGCGGCCATGGCTCACTGGCCCAGCCGCTCCGCAGCATGTGGGATCTTCCCAGACCGGGGCACGAACCCGTGTCCCCTGCATCGGCAGGCGGACTCTCAACCACTGCGCCACCAGGGAAGCCCTCTCTCCTTTTTAAAAAAAAAAAAAAAAAATTTACTTTAGGCTGCGTTGGTTCTTCATTGCTCTAGTTGCAGCAAGTGGGGGCTACTCTTCGTTGCAGTGTGCAGGCTTCACATTGTTGCGGAGCAAGGCTCTAGGCGCGTGGGCTTCAGTAGTTGCAGCACGCAGGCTCGGTAGTTGCGGCACATGGGCTCTAGGGTGCACGGGCTTCAGTAGTTGTGGCACATGGGCTTAGTTGCTCCCTGGCATGTAGGATCTTCCCAGACCAGGGATCAAACCCGTGTTGCCTGCTTGGCAGGCAGATTCGTAACCACTGTGCCACCAGGGAAGTCCCCAGGCTATAGTCTCTTAAATGCCCCCTCACCCCCTTCTCTTCACCGAGTTCTTTTCCTCTACGCTTTCCAGCATTGCTGCTAACTCTCCTCCTCTAAGAATCCTACTCTGTAAGCCTCATACCAGCTGCCCCAGCATCTTCTCTCTCTTGTCTGCTGTCAGCTGTGGATCTATTCCTCAGGTTTGTTAGTTTTACTTTTCTTGGTATGTATCTCCTATCCAGGTCCTCGTGGTGCACCCTGGTTCCCCCTTAACACAAAGCACTTCCCAAGGGACAAATGTCCCTGACCAATGCAATGCAACCAACATCATACCTGCTTGTGTCACTGCTGGACCAGGTGCTGGGTGCTGTCCTGACCCTTTAAGCCAGGCTGACAAATCACATACTGCTTACTCCTGCTCCACAAAAGCGAGACTCAGATTTCACACCCAAAATGTGCAAGTCTGAAAACATGAGTGCTGGCAAAAATGTGGAGCATTGGACCACTCATACCCTTCTGGTGGGACAACCACCTTGGAAATATAGAGTTGAAGATGCTCATATCCTCCAATCAGCAAGTGGCATATGTCTAAAGAAATCCTTGCTCACACATACCCGTGTACAAGGAAACACATACAAAAATGGTTCTTGCAGCATATAAATGTTTCTTCATAACAAAAGTTATTGTTTCCCAGAAAGCTCCAGCTAGAGTTTTTAAAAATAATGAAAATACTGAATTTTTAAAAATCACACTTCATTAAATGTTTTATTGTGGTAAAATATACATAACATAAAATTTACCATTTTAACCATTTTTAAGTGTACAGTTTTTTGATATTAAGTACATTCAGATTGTTGTGGAACCCCCAAATCACGTTTTTTAATGTGCATACGTTTAAATATCTAGATGGTAGAACCTAGTAAATTAGGAAATACCTACGTTATTAACAAAACATTAAATAGCCAATATTTTCATTCATCTTAGCATTTAACTGCCTCTTTTTTCCTGTTGACATAATAGATATGTGTTGTTATTTTTTTTCTTTCTAATCTTTGTGCTTCTATTTCTTCCAACTTTAAATTATGAAAAAATTCAAACAGAGAAAAGTTAAAATAAAAATACAAGGAACACCTTTAAATCCACCACCTGAATTTAATAATATGGAGGCTCTTATTATTCTTCTTCAGTTTATGAAATGCCACCTTCATAAGTCTCTAAGGTTAGTTTCTCTCTTTCCTGTCTCCCATTCAGGTCCATTTCGTGCTGGGATTCCTTTTCCATTTTGCTAGAGTATGCATACTTTTTTGAAACGAAGCATGAGAGGGAAACTTGTAGGACCTCAATCTTGTGTATGCTCATTTGGCTGGGGAAAGAATTCTAGGTTCAAATTCATTGTTTCCCTCAGAACTTTGAAGACCTCACTTTTTTGCCTTCCAGCATACAGTATTGTAGGTAAGAGATCTGATGCCAATCTAAGCCTTGGTCCTTTATTTCCAGAAACTTTGGAGGCTGAACTTTATCCTCAAAGGTCAGAACCTTCACCAATATGTGCCTAGTTATGCATCTCTTTTTGATCGAAAGACATTTATGAATAAAGGACTTGGTTGATTGGTATAAACAGATAGCTGGTTTAGGTTTCCTCTGAAGCATGTAAGTTTTCCTTTCACAGAGGATCTCTTTCCTGAGTGGGAGGTCTGACCGTGGGCTCTGACAAGCGGGCAGGGCCTGTCAATAAGCAGGCTTCTCTTTAGACAGTCTTGGGATCTCCATAAGTGCCAAAATAAAGAGTGGAATAATGTGTTAGGGGTCTGTTTGTTGCAACTGACAGAAAACAGACTTGATCCAGTTTAAGCAAAAAGAATTTATCGGCTTAGGAAGTTTGAAGTGGGGTTGCTGACTGCATGGTGGCAACATGGCTGCCAGCAGGCCCAGATTCCCTTCATCCTTACAGTCCATGACCCTGGAGGAAGATCCTGAAGATGTTCTCTCCAGGGATCATATTGTTAGACCCCATGGAAGGAGGCTGACTCTGCTTGGATTCTGTACCCTCCTCTTGAACCAGTCACTGTGACAGGAGTTAGGTACTGAAATTGGCCAGGCCTGAGCCGTGGCCCACCTCTGATGCCTGGGGCAGGTGTGGCACTGTGACTGACTGTTCACAGACCATGGGATGGCAAAAGGGCAAGCAGCCCCCCAAAGGGCAGAATTCCAGGCAGACGGACCACCCATATCCTCATAGGGATTCTAGGGTATTTCATTCCCAGATGGAGTTGTTTCTTTCTCTTCTGGGACCTCTGGCTTTTTCACTTGGGAATCCTCCCTAAGATCTCTCACTTTGTTTAGAAAGTACTTCCAATACCTTTAGCAGATTTTAAAGCAGCCATTCAACCATGAATGCATTGAAGTAGCACTATTTGTCTGAGGAAATTTACCCTAAAACCCAAATCATTAAATTTGTATATATTTTTTACTATCAAGTGGCACATGCTAAGCAGACATCCTCAATTCCACTCTGAGCCCCAGGCAATGCCAGCTCTCACCTCTGGAAATCAAGGACGGAGTGGGGCTCAGAGACATGGTAGAAGTCAGGAATGGAGTCAAGGTTAATGATGGAATGAAAGTCAGGGGTAGGGTGAGCATCAGATGGAAAGTAAGGGTTGGATATGTCTTTTATAAGCGACTTGATAGTACTTAAATGGTAATTTTATATTCTGACTCAATTCTATCAGAATGTCTCCCATGTCAAAATGTCCCCCGTATCAAATTGGCTTAGCCACACTGCCCTGCTTTGAAGCACAGTTGGACTGAAACTCAGATGGCTGACTCTCAGGCCAATACTCTTATCAGATAGGGCACGGTCCCCTGGCAGATTGGGCTTAGGCCGGGGCAGGACAGATTCCAGGTCCAGACTCTGCCCTCATTTGTCTCCCATAGGTCACTGCCTGAGCAGTTGGCCTGAGCAGATGCTCCACCCATCCTTTGTCTCACTCCCCACACCCCCTTCCTCTCTCTCCTGGGTTGCAGATCTGGAAGGTGAGTGTGGAACAGGTAAGGGTGAGCTAGCTGGCTGCTTCCACTCCCAGCCCCCAGCCCCAGCCCCTGCCACTCAGTCTCTCTAGCCTCCTTGTCTTTGATAAATAAAGCTGAGGCCCAGAGGATGCCCTCACTTTCCTGCTGCACCCAGTTTAAGCTTGGGAGCTGCAGGGCCTGTATGACTTCCTCTAAACTTCTTTGGGTGGCTGGGAAAAGAGGCCACAGCCCCTGGATCCCGGGGCTGGAGCCCAGGTGTAAACAGAACAATTGCCTGCCCAGAGAGCAGTCCCTCTTCACTTGAGGGTTTTAGCCTTGAATCGCTATTTTTATTTAGTTATGTTTTTTGTTTTGATTTCCCTTTGTTTCCCCCGCCCATATATTTTCCCACACCTGCCCAGCACCCCCATTCTTGATTAAAAGATGCTGTCTTAGTCAGTTCAGGCTGCCATAACAAAGTACTATAGGGTGAGAGGCTTAAACAACAGACATTTATTTCTCACAGTTGTGGAGGCTGGAGGTCCAAGATGAAGGTGCCAGCTTATTTGCTTCTGGGTGAGGGTCCCTTCCTGGCTTGCAGACAGCTGCCTTCTCTCTGTGTCCTCACATGGCAGAGAGAGAGAGCGATCTCTCTCTCTCTCTTCCTCGTCCTATAAAATCATTAATTCTATCGTGAGGACTCCACACTCATGATCCCGTCTATACCTGGTTACCCTCCCAAAGGCACCACTTCCAAATACTATCACATTGGGAGTTAGGGCTTCAACATTTGAGGGGAAGGTACAAACACTCAGTCCATAATAGATGCTTATTATAGAAAATTTTGAAAAATACACAAAAATAAAACAGAGGAAAAGCACAAGGTACTCTACCATCAAAAGATAGTGTTAGAAACTTCTAGCATATTTCCTTCAAGTATTCCTCAACACTTACATTATTTTTTATTTATTTATTTATTTATTTATTTATTTTGCGGTACATGGGCCTCTCACTGTTGTGGCCTCTCCCGTTGCGGAGCACGGGCTCTGGACGCACAGGCTCAGCGGCCATGGCTCATGGGCCTAGCCGCTCCGCGGCACGTGGGATCTTCCCAGACCAGGGCACGAACCTGTGTCCCCTGCATCGGCAGGCGGACTCTCAACCACTACGCCACCAGGGAAGCCCTATTTTTTATTTTTTAAAACTATTTATTGGCTTCCTTGGTGGCACAGTGGTTAAGAATCTGCCTGCCAATGCAGTGGACATGGGTTTGAGCCCTGGTCTGGGAAGATCCCACATGCCGCAGAGCAACTAAGTCTGTGTGCCACAACTACTGAGCCCGTGTGCCACAACTACTGAAGCCCGTGCACCTAGAGCCCATGCTCTGCAACAAGAGAAGCCACTGCAATGAGAAGCACATGCACCACAACAAAGCGTAGCCCCCGCTCGCTGCAACTAGAGAATGCCCGCATGCAGCAATGAATACCCAACGCAACCAAAAATAAATACATAAAATAAAAAATAAATTTATATTTAAAAAATATTTATTTAATTTATTTTATGTATTTACTTTGGCTGCGCTGGGTCTTAGTTGTGGCATGCTGGATCTTTAGTTGAGTCACACAAGATCTTTTAGTTGTGGCATGTGGACTTCTTAGCTGTGGCATGTGGCCTTCTTAGTTGCGGCATGCACGTGGGATCTAGTTCCCTGACTAGGGATCAAAACTGGGTCCCCTGCATTGGGAGCTCAGACTCTTACTCACTAGACCAGCAGTTCCCAACCTTTTTGGCACCAGGGACCAGTTCTGTGGAAGACAATTTTTCCATGGATGGGGGGTGGGGTGGGGTGGTTCAGGTGGTAATGCGAGCAATGGGGAGCGACGGGGAGCGATGAGGAGAGGCAGATGAAGCTTTGCTAGCTTGACCGCCGCTCACCTCCTGCTGTGCGGCCCTGTTCCTAACAGGCCTCGGACCTGTACCAGTCCGAGTCCTGGGGGTTGGGGACCCCTGCACTAGACTACCAGGGAAGTCCCAACACTTACTTTAAAATATATATATTATACATAAAACTTTGTGTCTTATAAACATTTTCCCGTATTAAACAATCTTTACATTTTATAATATTTATATATTCACCATTTTAAATGAGTGAATAATATTTTACTCTATAACTGTACTATAATTTATGTAAGCAATCTCCTAATGCTGGATGCTGAAGTTGTTTTACTTTTTTACTGTAAAAATTAACGTTATTTCTTGTGATGGAACTATTCTATGTCTTGACTATGGTGGTGATCCCAAAAATCTACGTGTGATAAAATTGCATAGAACTAAATAAACACAAATGAGTGCACACAAAATAGTGAAATCTGTCGATTGTTTGAATGGTAATTCCTTGATTATGATTATACAAGATGTTATTGCCATAGACTGAATGTTTTTGTCTCCTCAGAATTCATATGTTGAACCTAATCCCCGTTGTGATGGTGTTTGGAGGTGGGGCCTTTTGGAGATATTCAGGAGGGTAGAGCCCTCATGAATGGGATTAGTACCCTTATAAAAAGGACACCAGGGCTTCCCTGGTGGCGCAGTGGTTGAGAGTCCGCCTGCCGATGCAGGGGACACGGGTTCGTGTCCTGGTCTGGGAAGATCCCACGTGCCGCGGAGCGGCTGGGCCCGTGAGCCATGGCCACTGAGCTTGCGCGTCTGGAGCCTGTGCTCCGCAATGGGAGAGGCCACAGCAGTGAGAGGTCCGTGTACCGCAAAAAAAATAAATAATAAAAAAAATTAAAAGGACACCAGAGAGTTCTTCCTCCCCTTCTACTATGTGAGGACACAGTGAGAATACAGCCATCTATGAACCAGGAAAGGGGCTCTTATTAGACATGTAATCTGCTGGTGCCTTGATCTTGGACTTCCTGGTCTCCAGAACTCTGAGAAATAAGGGTTTGTTTTTTAAACCACCAAGTCTATGGTATTTTTGTTCTAGCAGCCCAAACAGACTAAGACAGTTACCACTGGGTTAAACTGGGGAAGGGTATATGGAATCTCTCAATATTATTTTGTAAAACTGAATGTTAATCTAAAAATTAACTCAAAATAAAAAGTTTTTGAAAATCCACTATGATCGACATCTTTTGTATGTACATGTGTACATCTCAACTCCTAATTATTTCCTTAGGGTAGATTCCTAAGAGAGAAATTACTCAAAAGAAAATTGGGTAGAAATAAGAGCTCTCAATCACAGCACATTGAGGTTTATTGGCTATCACCCAAGAAGCTTCATGGGCGTGGAAAACTGATCTGTATGTCAGCAGAGGAGGAGGGGTTAGCCATACTCACAGACTGTTCTACAAACCCTGAATGCCAGCGCACTAATTTACAATGAGAAATGTAAGCGGAGGGGACTAGGCTCTCCTTTTTCTCCCCGTAGACCCTCCACTGGCAGAGCCATGTTATAATCAGAAGATTGGTGATATGGGTGCAGTCAGAGCCAGGGGAATTAGGTGACATGATCCAAATGTTCAAGATATCAGGCCAAGATCTGCTACACATGTCTCCATAGTAGGGCTAAACCACTGCCACCAGGGACACACAAATGGGTTGCTGGGCCAGGGCACCCTTCACTTAGTATGTAGTGCTCGAGTGGGGACATCCTATGTTTGCCTCTGTATCTCTCCACTTCTGTGCTCCCAAGGTTTACTAAGCCCTGTTCTATACACTACATTGTCTCTTTAGTTGTGGGAATATATTCTAGCGAGTTATAGTCAAATTTTGTTGGCCTGGGAAACCATCTGTTTCTTTAAGGCACTTGTCCTTAACCCCTGGCTCAGTGGCCCCCTGGAAGGCTCCAATCCCCTCTGAAATTGTAGGCAAAATTTTGAGTGTATGGTCAAATGTGCATTTTTCTAGAGAGAGAGTTTGTTGTGTTTATCGGATTTTCAGAAAAGGATATTAATTTAATAGTAAATGTCATGTGGTCCCCAGGTTCCAGCCCTGGTACTGAGGGTTTTACATACATTATCTCATTTAATCTCCCCTGAGGTTAAGACACTTCCCCAAGTTATCAGTTTGGGCAAGTTAAAGAACTACTGCTTTAAAGTGAGTTCGTGGGAATTCCCTGACAGTCCAGTGGTTAGGACTCGGCGCTTTCATTGCTGGGGCCTGGGTTGGATTCCTGGTTGGGGAACTAAGGTCCTGTAAGCCTCGTGGCATGACCAAAAAAAAAAAAAGAAAAGTGACTTCATAAATCTCTTCTCTGGTACAGTTAGTGTCTGTGCTGCAGGGAAGTCTTATCTGCACACCCACCCCCCTTATCTTCCTAAATGAAAAAAAAGTTATTGGCAATCCATGCCAAACAAAGCTGTGGAATGGCTTTGTTGATTCTTCCTAGAGACTGAGCTCTGTTGTCCGCCCAGCATCTCTAGTTACCTGTTTTATTTTCTTACACACAGATCCCTGTGTGCACTCAAATTAACTTGTGAACTAGCACCTCATATCTGCATCTCACCCACTTTGACAGCTTGGATGCCAATTTCTCCTATAAATGCCTTTTTTTCCAAAAAGCAGACCCGCTGTCTGTTTATTCTGTCGGAGTCTAGAACCTTCAGGTTTTCTAAAGGACCATTGGGTTGCTTTTTATCAAAAGTGGAAGGCATTACTGCCCACTTTCCAATAGAAAGTCAGGCAAGAAGTTCAACATTCACTTATTCACTGAATAATTCACTCATTTTCCAGACACTGTTCCTAGGCGCTAGGGATATGGATAAAAATCTTTGCCTTCATAGAGTGTAGGTTGTATGGGAAGGAAACAGACAATAAGCAAATAAACAAGGAAAGATACAGTAGGCCAGATGCTTTTAAGTGCTGAGAAGAGAAAGAAAATAGGGGGACTTACCTGGTGGTCCAGTGGTTAAGACTTCGCCTCCCAATGCAGGGGGTGCGGGTTCAATCCTGGTCGGGGAGCTAAGATCCCACATGCCTTGTGGCCAAAAAAACCAAGAAAACATAAAACAGAAGCAATATTGTAACAGATTCAATAAAGACTTAAAAAAAAATGGTCCACATCACAAAAAAAGCAACCTTGAAAAAAAGAAAGGAAATAGCGACAGGGCATAGAGAGCCCCAGGAAGGAGGCAGTGCGTGTTTACTCTGGGGGGTCAGAGAAGGCCTCACTGAGAAGTGGCAACTGAGCAAAGATCTCTGTGGTGTAACAGAGAAAATGTGGGTTTGGGGGGTCAGACAGGCCTAAGTTCAGATCTTGGCTCTGTGCTTTTTATTGTGTGACCTTGGGCTATACACTTACCCTGAGCTTTAGTTTCTCTATTTACAGCAATGCAAGTAAAAGTACCTACTTTATGACGATGTTGGAATGAAATAATATATATAAAGGATATGGCTCCAACACTATACATGGGAACCACTGTCATAGTATTTGCTAGATGACAATGAGAGTCCATTCAGTCCAGGATTCTCTTAGTTTTGGAGGGTCTCACTTGGGTCTGAAGGACCAAGGAGTGGGGCTAGAGTCTCCTTCCCTTCCTGAGTCCTGCACCAAGATGGGGTCTAAATTTTTTCCAGGGATGATTTAGATGAAAGGCACTCTGCAGCCATATGAACACTCCTCTCTGAAAAAAGAAGCTCTTCATTTGTAAGAAAGACTCCTCATATTTCTCTCTTCTCTCTCTCTCTGAGAAGGGTGTGGTCTCCAATCTAGTTCACTGATTGCAAAAACCTGGGTTGATTCAACACACTTGATCTCTTTTCATCTCTCTACCACTTGCTTAAAATAAGAGCTCATTGCTATTCTGCCCACGGCTGCATCTAAATCATAACTAGGTTGGGTGTTGAATACATTTTTCTCTCTTCTGTTAAATACCATTTTCATCTGTGCTGAGCCCACAAGCCCTCAGACGACAGTGTCTGCTTTAGCGGCCCACACGTGGGCCTGAGGGAATACACGGGTGTTGAAGGAACCCTTGCTAGCTCAGAGTGAGACCCCCTCCTAAGACCTGTTTGTCTCCCACTGAAAATCCTCCTATACCTGCAGCTAGCCAAAGCCACCTTCCAAGCTGTCACCAGGTCCTCCTGCTGTCACTATCTTTCATTCCTTGGTGAGGGTAAGAGGGCTTTGTGAGCCTTTGAGTCTCTAGTTTCTCCTGCAAAGGCTTGAATCTAAGCACCCGCTGGACTCGTCTCCCCTTTTTTTGACTCTTGTTATAGGAGATGGAAAATTAGCAAAATGAGGAATTCAAGGAACTCCAAAAAGCAGTTTCATAAACATGAATTAAAAGAGACACGACTTCTAAAAAGAGTGATGTCATACTCTAAATTCAGCCTGAAACTCATGCTTTTTCATCTCTATTCCTCTCTCTTCCGAGCTTTAACTCCTCCCACATACTTCCTCTCCTCCTTCTTCCCATGAAAAGGGTCAGCATTATTGCCATCATTTTAACAGACAATCACATCAGCCCCACTGGGGAGGGAGTCAGTGACTTGGCCCAGATTAGGATGTGAGGCTTCCCTGAGGACCAACAGGATCCTGAAGTGTCCCTTGACTGCCTCATCATTTTAATCACTGTGAATTTTTCCTTTTCAGTCAGCCTCCATGCACTTGTATTAAGAAATCCTTGGGCTTCCCTGGTGGCGCAGTGGTTGAGAGTCCACCTGACGATGCAGGGGACACGGGTTCGTGCCCCAGTCCGGGAAGACACCACATGTCGCGGAGTGGCTGGGCCGGTGAGCCATGGCCGCTGAGCCTGCGTGTCCGGAGCCTGTGCTCTGCAACGGGAGAGGCCACAACAGTGAGAGGCCCGAGTACCGCAAAAAAAAAAAATCCTTGCCCCACCATTGCAGACATCAGGTATAAGGAAAGGAAAAGGATAAGTGGCTCATTCTGCTTTGAGAGAACTGAAGGTAACTGGGAAAGCCAAGGGTAAGGGCCCCAGAGAGAGTCAGGAATACAGGAGAGAGGATCAGGAGCAGCCTCTGCCTCTCAGCTGGAGAAGTGGCACTATGAAGGAAAGGGTTTCCAGCAGTGGAGGTGGATGGCATTGAGCCAACTACAAAAATGGCAAGAAAACAGACTCTGAAGCTAGTCATCCTCTATGCAATCCTGATTCTGCTATTTCCTAGCTGTGTTGTCCTAGACAAGTTACTTTGCCTTTCTGAGCCTCAGTTTCCACATCTGTAAAATGGGAATGATATCATCTCTACCTTGTAGAGTTGTTGTAAGGAATACATGAGATGATACATAAGAAAGTGCCTAGCACAGTATACAATAAACGGTAGCTATAATTATTAAATGTCTACCGTGTGCTAGACACTGTGCCAGTTACTGGAAATACTTGAATAAAGCAGATTCCTCACCTCTGAGGAGTTTATTTTGTGGATAGGACGGGCAAGTAAATATTTACCAAACAGTGCAATAGGAGCGGCACTGTCTATAGCTTTGGAATAGATCTCCCTGTCTCTAGGTGAAGTTAATTGTGTGGGAACAAAGACTGAACTCATGACCTTAATAATGGGAACATTAAAAAATAATAATAATAGCAGATAGCAACTGGCTATTTCCAGGGAGAGGGTATAAAATGTCACAGTAGTCAGCCATTTCATTTTATGCTCTGGAAGGCCTTATAATATTTGAATAACTGAAGAGGTGAGTGTGGCTTTTCTGGAGCCTTAATAAAAGTAATTGTCCCTAAGGCCCTATGCATACCAACCCCTACCCCAATAAAGACCAGCAGGGTCGGGACTGGTATGTTACAGACCTCCCACCCACCTCTTAGAGGGGAAAATAAGTAGCAAAATGGCCAAAGGGTAATCTGGGAAGAGGCTGCTGGCCAGAATCTGGTGAATCTATTACCTACCAGTAAGTAGATCATTTTTATGAGGTCAAGGAATTTAGGAAAATGCCTTTTTGCAGGTTTAGATTGAAGTGAAACCCTTTACCCTGCCCTTTCCCCAGCTGGCTATAGGGCAGTGACAGGAAAGGCAGGAATGATATGACAGAGGGCAGCTTGTGCCAGTGACTTCTGCTTAAACATAGAGCTCCGAGGCCATGTCCTGGCACAGGTCTGAACTTGAGGCCTTGTCCACCTTGCCTTGTATTTGCCATGTCATTTTTGTCTTTCCCCTCGTATACGTATGACACTTTAACAGAGAATAAATTCTTTTACGCCCTGGATGGCCACAGATTCTATAATCGCCCTGTGAAGCCGACACATGCCACTTCTTAGGAACTGAGGCTCAGAGAAAGTAAATGACATACCCAAGATAAAATAGCTAGAAAGTGGAAACCCCAAGACTGGAGCCCAGCTCTGCTGGCTCTGGGCCCAGTGCTTCCACAGTTTCAGATGCCTTCTTCCCTGGGCTGTGGATTTGGGCTTTTGCTAAGAAGGAAAGGTTCCCCCCAAAGGACCAAAGGATCCTTAGCCTCAAGCTCTCTTCCTTTTCCTGACATCCCTTTTCATGTGGGACATGAGGAAGCCAGTGGTGGCAGTGGAATGAGCTCCAGCTCCAGAGTCAGGAGGTCAGAACTCTCCTATGACTCTGTGCCATCTCTCCTGTGACCTTGAGCAGGTCACTGTACCTCTCAGCATCTTGGAGTCCTTGTCTACCAAAGGGAGTCATATTCCTCTCCATGCCTACCTCTTGGGTATGATGAGAATCAAAGTAACAAACAATGTCAGAAATGCTTTGAGAGCATTAAAAACATGCTAACAAATGCAAGGCATGATTCTGAACATCTTCACACAAAAATGCGGGCTGGCGGCCCTCAGATTGTCTCTTTCATTCATTCACTCAATGCTGGAAAAGTGTTTATTGAATACTTCCCCTGTGCTAGATACTGTGTTAAGTACTGGGGACCCAAGAAAATCCCCAGGCTATGAGGAATTCAAAGGGAGGAGAGACAGATCTAAACAAATAATTGGCACATAGACGTGAGGGCTTTTAAAAAGATGTCCACAACTGGGGAGACCTTTTACTGAGGTGTCCAGAGGTGCTATGAAGTTTAGAGAGTGGTACGGTGAGCAACAATTAGAGCCAGAGAAGGTTCCACATAAGGAGAATAAGAAGGAGCGTTCTAGGGGTGGGGATGGAGGGAGAAGGGCAGAGGATGGCACGGGGGAGTATAGTTTAGTGTAGCTGGAGCACAGGGTATTGGAGGGAAGTGTGGTGGCTGTTTCTCATTGTTCGGATGCAGCCTAGCAATCACCCTGGTGTTCTCTTAGGTGTATATGTCTGTGTGTATTGGCTGCAGGAAGAAGCCCACGTAAATAAAATTCAGTGATGGAACTTTGTTATGAGATTCCACGGGGAGAGGAGAGAGTTTTAGGAAACAATCTCAGCTACTAGCTGGACACGCTCTGGATCCCTAACCTTCCAAGTCAGTGCAGAGCTATTCAGGTTACAACCTGAGCTCCAGGGTCCCACCCTCTCCATGAGCACCTCGTGTTGGTTGTTGGTGGTTCCTGAGAGACAGAAGGTCCAGTTGTATTGGTTTGCTTCTGACCGACGTAACGCCCCATCAGGCAGAGTTTTGAGCCCAGCCACCATGGTACGAGTTGGTTTCCATACTCGGGCCCAGCATACATCAGGTCATCCCATCCTTGGTCCAAGCAGAATTGGTTTTAATCATAATCCACTACAAACTTATGCAGAGAGAACTCCTCAGGACACCTTCCTCATGGGTACTGTGAGTGGGGCAGGTACTCAGCTTTCCAGAACTCACCTCCTGGGTGGCATTTAATCTGCATAGACTGCATTGTCTATTCTCCGAGCCCTTTTCAGTTGTGACATTACAGTCTGTTGCTGCCATTTCATGACTTTTTCTCTTCCTTAATTTATCTTGATTTTGATCCAATTTCCCCTACAAGAGCTTTGTGGATTTCTCCCTGAGACAGAGAGAGTGGGAGCTAAAGAGGAGACTTTAGTGATCACAAGTCCAACTTACTTCACCCATGGGGAGAGTGAGGCCCAGAAAAGGCAACAGACTTGCTCAAAGCCGCGCAGCAAGTTAACTGCAGGGCTAGGCCTAGAACAAGTCCCTTGACTCAAGTCAGATTTTTTGGCTGGTACATAAAGGTACTTCTGTGCTATTGAGGTGTTCAGGAACCCACCTGCTGTGTACGAGGCAGTGTGCTGGATCCTGGGAAGAGGCAGCCATATAATCCCTGTCCTCTAGGAAGCTTATAGCCAGGGTTTCAGGAGCACAGATAGAAAAAGATAGCTGTCCAATTAAAAATGGCCCTGGAGGAAGCCAGGCAAATTAGGAAGTTAGGCAAATTTTATTATGTCCAAGGGAGAGGTCTGTAAACCTCTGAATACCTGCCTGACCCTCCATGACGTTCTGAGAAAGGTGATCATCAAGATTTTTTATGATTCAGGCTTGTGATAACCAGACAGGCGACAGAAGGCCTCCTGGACCCAGCCACAGGCCAGCAAAGAGCAGTGAGGAGCCTGAGGGAATGGAAAGGAGTAAGATTGTGGACCTGGGTGCAAGTGACCTGTCCCTTAAGCCATCTCTTTTTGCAAATCCCTACTAGCAGCCCAGAGCAACTAGGGAGAGGGACGGGGTCTTTGAAACACAAATCACCAGTGATTACAAGGCCATTGGGCGTGTCTTTCCTCTCTCCAAGGGGATAAGATTTATAAAGGGTAAGTAGTGTGTTTTTTCTAGCCGGCCCAGGGTGCCTCCCATGCAATGGCTAGAGGATGCTGTCAGAGGCTCCTGCGAGTGGCAATTGACTGGTTTCCAGAAAGATAAACTAAAACCCAGCTCCAAGGTAAGCTCTGGAGCTTGGACCCTGGCAAATTAGTCTTTTGGCCTGGTTGCCATGGAGACAGACAGGCAGCAGCTGCGCCGGAAGAGGGACCAGCAGCTTCACCAACATCTAGGATTGAGACAGCCATGGTGGGGGAGGGGCTCGGCACCGCCCTCTCTCCCCCAGATACAGAGGTTCCTGTCTGCCCCCCAACATCCAGACTCGCAGGATCTGGTGAGTTGCCAGGGTCACAAAAGGAGACATGGCAGCGCTGGCTCCTGAAGCCCCGGTTTTCTGCTTCCAGGCCAGTGCCCTCCCGCTGCCCCACAGTTGCCTCCTGCTCAGCTTTTGGAGCAAACAGATCTTCCAGCGCTGAGCTCCTGGGCCCCGGGAGGGTCCCCAAGCTCCCTCTTTGGAGGGGATAAGTCATTGGAGGTGAATCCCAGAGTGTTCACCACCAGAGGCCAATTTGGCCCCGTGCTCTGTTGCTGTCTCTCTGGAAAACCTGGCAGGGGCTGTGACCAGCCAGCCATTGTCTGGGAAAGGAGCTTGAAGCTGAGCCCAGAGGGAACTCGGTAAATGATGGGGTTTATTGTTCCCTCATTTGACACTACACTGATATCATTAATTTGTGGCTTCAATCCCTGTCCTCCCTAGCCAGGAGGAAAGAGTCCTGGCTCTCCCCTCCTATGGGTTATTTCTGGAAATTGAAGGTAGGAGAGAGGGGGCCTGGGATCCAGATTGCCCGAGTCCACATTTCCTGCAGAGCTGCCAGGAGGTCGTGTCTCAGCGTCTCGGTTTCCTCAGAGGAGAAACGAGGCTGGTGTCCTGGTGTCATCTGGGGCTTTGCGCTCCTGGGCATTGCACGTGAGCAGGGTGGTCACCTGAGAATAGAGCCCTAGTGTGGAGGGACAGCAGAGAGCTGGGGAAATGCAGAGGCTACTGCCTACCAGGAGGGCTTTTGATATTGCTGTTTTAATTATGGAGGTAGTTCATGGGTGGGCATAATTAAAGAAAATGTCAATGCCAAGGTATATAAAGTAAATTGAGAAAATGACCCATCACCTTAAGTCCCAATCCCTCATCCCTGCTGGAAACTACTGATAATTTTGTTGTGTATCTTTTCAGGTCTTTCTCTATGCTTATACGTTTCCCCCTGTTATTATTATTTTTTAAATCACATGAATGATATGAGAACACATTTTATAAAAGATGCAAACACCACAGATAAATGTAAAGTCAAAAGGGAAAGTGTTCTTTTTGTGTATTCCCTTCGCCAGAGGCAGTTATTGTTAACAATTTAATGTCCTGCATATATTTATGTCCAAACACAGAGTTTCAGCTTTCCTTTCTTTAGCATAAATGCAGTCATAACATCCATATTGTTCTCCAAGTTGCTTTCCCTGCCACAATAATATGTTACTCTGCAGATTTTTTTTAATGTTGGTTTACCTACCCCATTCTCCATAACTGCTGCTTCATATTCTGCATTATGGATGTCCTGTACTTATTGAAGTGGTCTCCTTCAATAGATGCTTGAGTTGTTTATGATCTTTTGTTATTAATAATAACACTTTGCAAACTTGTGCATCTATTTATGCAGGGTTTATTTCTAGAAGTAGAATTGTTGGGTTAATATGTCTGTATATCTTTCATTTTTCTAAATACTGTGGGGATTTATTCTTAAATTTTGTTTTTTAAAGATTATCTAAGACATAGATGCCCATTGCAAAAAAGTGGGTAAGTATACAAAGCTATATAGGGGGGAACAAAGTCACTCACAGTCCCTCCACCCAGCAGTCATGACTGTCTACTTTTCAGCAATTATTGTCTATGCCTGCTATTGTTACAGTGATCAGAGCATATTGCACAGATAATTTTCTACTTGGGTGTTTTTTTTTAATGTAATGCTATAAGCATTCTCCTACGTCACTAAAATATTTTTGTAAACACCCTTTCTGTGATTTTATGACAGTATTATATGTACATACCATAATTTTCTTTTCTCTGTTGTTGGACTTTTTTTAAAAAAAATAAATCTATTTAGGGCTTCCCTGGTGGCGCAGTGGTTGGGAGTCCGCCTTCCACTGCAGGGGACGCGGGTTCGTGCCCCGGTCCGGGAGGATCCCACGTGCTGTGGAGCGGCTGGGCCCGTGGGCCGTGGCCGCTGGGCCTGCGTGTCCGGAGGCTGTGCTCCGCAACGGGAGAGGCCACAACGGTGAGAGGCCCGCGTACCACAAAAAAAATAAATAAATAAAAAATAAAATAAATAAATCTATTTATCTATTTATTTTTGGCTGCATTGGGTCTTGGTTGCTACTCACGGGCCTTCTCTAGTTGCGGCGAGGGGGGACTGCTCCTCGTTGCAGTGTGTGGGCTTCTCATTGTGGTGGCTTCTCTTGTTGAGGAGCACAGGCTCTAGGCACACAGGCTCAGTAGTTGTGGCACACAGGCTCAGTAGTTGTGGCTCGCGGGCTCTAGAGCACAGGCTCAGTAGTTGTGGTGCTCGGGCTTAGTTGCTCCGCGGCATGTGGGATCTTCGCGGACAGGGATTGAACCTGTGTCCCCTGCACTGGCAGGAGGATTCTTAACCACTGCGCCACCAGGGAAGTCCCCTGTTGTTGGACTTTTAAGTTGCCTACATTTTTCTCACTATGATCACACCTCAATGAATATATTTTTGCATAAATCTTTGTCTGAAATCTAATAATTTTCTTAAGCTAGATTCCCAAAAGGAGAATTATTGGGTCTAGAGGTCGGAATTTTAGTGAATCTATATTTTTAAGTTGAATTTTGAATTGCTAATACGTACACATGCTAAAAGTTGCAAAGGTACTAAAGATTACACAATGAAAAAAATGTCTTTCTCCTAATTGGTCCCTCGGCTGTGGTTTTCCTTCTTAAAGGCAACACTATTACCTGTTTGTGTATCTTTCTTCTGGAAAAAAAAAAAAAATATATATATATATATATATTCCTCTTTCCATATAAAACTTGTAGCACATCACATACATACTTTTTTCTCTTTTCACTTAATATTTCTTGATGATTGTTCCATATGTAAAATAGAGAACTGCCTTATTTTCTAGAAATACTACATAGAATTTCCTTAAATGGAAATGGTTAATCAATTGGTACATTGGTACATTTTTAGGTTGTTTCCCATCTGTTGCTATTCAAGCAGTGCAGTAATGAATGTCCTTCCATATATACCATGTTCTCCATGTGTTAGTGCATCCATCTGTAGCATAGATTCCTTTAAGCGGAATTGCTGGGTCCTAGGGAATATGCATTTTACATATTGAATTTTACATATTGAATATGCATTTTACATATTGAAAGCTATTGCTATCTCTGCAGAGGGTGACCATTTCCTCATTAAAGGGTGTGGACAGTTTTTTAAGCTCTTGATTCAAATGGCCAAACTGCTTTCCAGAAAAGTGTTACCTATTTACACTCTCACCAGCAATACAGTGTCCTGTTCACTCCTCCCACTGAGTTAAAATAGTATGGTGATGTTTGCAGTGTTATTGTTTCAAAAGGATTACCAAAAGTAAGCAAATAGTGACTTTTTAATACTTTTTTAAATAAAATAAATAAAAAGACAGGATCTGGGAGAAATTCCTAATCCCAGATTTGCCACTGTGTGCGTGACCCTGGGAAATTACTCAACCTCTCCGAACCTGTAATGTCTTGGAGTTGTCATGAGGAGGAAAGGAGGTAATACACCTAAGTACAGTGCTTGGCACATAGCAAGGGCTCAAAACGTGGTATCTAAGAAGAAAATTTTGTTAAGGAAAATTAATAAAAAATTCCAGCCCTCCCAGTAATCCCGACTGTGAGGGGAAGGGAGCCTCCCAGGCGCTTTAAGTGGCCTGGGCGGGGCCAGCTTTGTTCTTTCCCTCAGATTATCCCACTGATCTTTCCTGCCTTGGGGAGGAAAAAGGAAATCTGGCCACCAGCTCCTGGGGAGAAACACCCCACGCCAGGACTGGCTCTTAAGAGGGGCTGGGGTCCGGGACCTCACCCAGCTTCACCGGATGCCTCTCGGAGGAGCCCAAGCAGAATTTAGTCGTCGCCCTCCCTGGAGGTCCCTTTCGCGGAGCTGACACCCTGATCCGAGGCTGGGGAGAGAGAAGTGCCGGCCCAGCCTTCCATTGCTCCCTCAAAGCGAACGGCAGACGGCCGCTGCCCGTGCTTCGGTGGGCGCGGCTGGGAGGTCCCGGTGAAATCTCCTCTGTGCCGTTCTCTGCGGCTCTCGCCCCCTTCCAGTCCCTCGGCCGCCGGCTGCAGGCCCCGCCAGAGGCAGCCCACCCTCTCCGAGGTGCTGCAAGTGGCAGGGAGGTGTCGCCAGGGCTTGGTGCTGGATGTTGCGGTCCGGCTTGGCGAGGCTCTGCCCGGATTCAGGGCGGCCACTGTGGGCTCCACAAGCCCAGCGAGGCTTGGCCGCCCCCTCCTCCCAGAGGAGCTGCTGCCCTGAAAAAACAGGCTGCTGGAGACGCCATTTCTGGTCCCACCCTGTGTCGGCCGAGGAAGAGCCAATCACCATCCTTGTGTGTAGCTCTGAAAACTGCAGGTAGAAACTGCCTCGGGTGGGAGAAAAGATCTGCGGGGCGAAGCCATTTTCTGGGAGGATTTGCAATCATTACTACTCACAGTATAATCACCATGCTGGAGAATTTTAGCCATGCCGTCCCCGCCTACCCCCCGCCTTACACTGGAGTCTTTCCTGGATTTTCCAGGGAGAGCTAACAGGGGCAATACAGCGTGGTGCAAAATTGTGCCTCGGGTATCAGCTGAGGAGGGGTCTAGCTTTGACCCTGAACTTAACCTGTTCTGTGACTGAGAAAGAAGTACAGCCCCAGGCCTCATTCGTCTCATTTAAAAAAATGTAGGGAAGGAATAATATCAGACCATGGCAAGGATTGGTGAGGTTGTGGGGAAATGGATTCTCTCGATTTGTCCTTATCTAGTAAAACCGAAAATATTCATACCCTGTGCCCTGACAATTCTCTTTCTTGGTTTCTACCCTGGAGAAATACTTGCACATGTATTCAAGAAGGCTGTCCATTGCACACCCATATCTAATAACAAACCCTTGAAAACAGCTCACTGGCCATGAATAGGGAAAGTATAAATAAAATAAGGACCGTATTCATAATGAGTCACTATATTGCTGTTAGAAGGAATAAGTTAGATCTATATATGCAGAGACGTGCGTAGAGTTCAAAATCTATTAAGTAAAAACAGTTGTAGAATAATGCGTACAACATAATACGGTTTTTGCAACATATCAAACAGAACTGTGGATTTTCTGTATCTTCAAACATATGTAATAAAAGACTTTTTTTTTAAATGAAGGGACTGAAAAGTGGCTTTCTCTAGGGAGAGGGGCAGAGAGTTGGGATAGTGAGTGGAGGTGAACAGGAACCTCAGCCTTCTTTGTAAATTCTAATTTTTTCTTTAAAAAAATGACAGTGCATTCCTATATTAAGGAATTTTTATTTTTATTTATTTATGGCTGTGTTGGGTCCTCGTTTCTGTGCGAGGGCCTTCTCTAGTTGTGGCAAGCGGGGGCCACTCCTCATCGCGGTGCGCGGGCCTCTCACTATCGCGGCCTCTCTTGTTGCGGAGCACAGGCTCCGGACGCGCAGGCTCAGTAATTGTGGCTCACGGGCCCAGTTGCTCCGCGGCACGTGGGATCCTCCCAGACCAGGGCTCGAACCCGTGTCCCCTGCACTGGCAGGCAGACTCTCAACCACTGTGCCACCAGGGAAGCCCTATATTAAGGAATTTGAAACTGCATATTCATAAAGAAGACACTGGAAAGAAATGACAAAATGTAAACAATGGTTTATTCCAGGTGATGGGAAATATGTGTTATTTTCTTCTTTGTACTTCTTGGGGTTTGTTTGAGTTTTTAAAAATGCAGGGGTAGGGCTTCCCTGGTGGCACAGTGGTTAAGAATCCGCCTCCCAATGCAGGGGACACGGCTTCGAGCCCTGGTCCGGGAAGATCCCACATGCCGCGGAGCAACGAAGCCCATGCACCACAGCTACTGAGCCTGCGCTCTAGAGCCCGCGAGCCACAACTACTGAAGCCTGTGCGCCTAGAGCCAGTGCTCCGCAACAAGAGAAGCCACCGCAGTGAGAAGCCGGAGCACGTC